>NW_006794988.1:113495-190493 GCF_000442215.2 Lipotes vexillifer
TATATATATATATATATATATATATATATATATATATATATAGAGAGAGAGAGAGAGAGAGAGAGAGAGAGAGAGAGAGAGAGAGAGAGTATGTAAGTATATATATAGTAGGTAAGTATATGTTATTTCGTTACCTCTAGTAATAACACTATATATAAGAATAGTTAACAAAATAAAACTGAGGCAAGTGTTTTTTTGCACCTAAAACATCTTCAGGCTCATTTTTTCTTTTACATCTTATAGCAGGCTAGGCTGTTGGTTCCAGAAGCCATCTCTATTTTCTACATCTTCCTTGCTATCAAACCTCAGTTTTATTCAGATACTAGATTGAGAGTCTTTGATCTGAAGAAAAATAGGTCCATCCCTTTTTCCATCAGGTCAGTGAGGTATTAAGAAGTCAGCTGGGGGAATTCTGGGGGAGATTTTTCTCTCCTGTTAAAAAAGAGAAAATCTCTGCTGAGCATTGCTCCTTTTACTTTTTCTTTTTTTTTTTTTTTTCTCCTTTGACTAAAGTTAAAAGAACACAAAGCTTGGAGATACTACAGTCAACTAGCAACCATGACAGGAAGGTCAAGAGAACTACAGAAATGCCATCCAGAGCTCCCACTGTGTCAGTGCTCTTTTGATATAGAATCAATGCTAGCAAATGCTAATCTTGGGCTTTCAGATATTTTGAGAGAGTCCCTGTATTTTAATGCCACTGTAGCAGATGTGACAGTGCCCTGCCCATGCTCTCTACCACTTTAGCATGCACTGGCTTGATTTTAATTGACAAAATCTGTATTGTTTCCCTAAGAGCTTTCTCAGTTAATCAGATCCTGATTTCCCACCCAATTAGCAAACCAAGAGTGTTCAGGGGAACACTGTCATTCCCACCTATAAGAGCAGACCTCAACCAATGACAGAAGGCAGTTGGTGGTATAAATACTTCCTTCTTGAGTGAAATAACTTGGTTTACACTAGTGCCCAGAGTTCCCTGAATTGCTAAGCTCTGGATATTTACAGGCATATTATTACTTGATAGCAACCCTTATTGGCTGACTTTCCATCCTGGTCTCACTTCTTTACCAGTGTTTCTTGGGATCACCTCCAAAATAAACTAAATCTACTCTAATCTTTGCTTTAGGATTTTGTTCTGGGAAAATCCAAACTAAGACAACTTTTATGCATTGAATTTAAAAGATGCACATATTTAATAAGATTTTCCTTTTAGAGTTATAAATGTAAAGGGTTATTCTAGCAGTTGATGTTAAATATCATGCAGTATATTAGATTTTCTTTTTCTCATTTCCTATACAATGTGATTTGGTCTTCACTATATCCCTTATTTATAATTAAGCCTGTAAGCATTCCATTATCAATATAAGTAAAGGTTTTGTTTAAAATAGTATTTGGCTTCTATCCTCTGATGAGACCTCCATAATTGCCTACTAAAATATCTTTGAAAGAAAAAATAAGTAAGGAAATAAGAAATGAAAAAATGGCAATAAACAATAGGACTGATAACTTACTTCCTGACTCTTGGAAGAACTGTCATTTAGTACAAAACAGATGCAAATGAATTATAAAAATATAAAATAAAAATTGGGTTTCCTAGTGCTGCCACAATAAATTAACACAAATCTGGCAGCTTAAAACAAAAGAAATTTATTGTCTCACAATTCTGAAAAACGACAAGTCCAAAATTGAGGTATCCAGATAGGTCTGAGGGAAAATATTTCCCATGCTACTCTTTTAGCTTCCGTTGGTTGCCAGTGATGTGATCCTTGGTGTTCTTTGGTTTATATCTCTGTTTCCTTCTTCACATGATCTCACTGTCTATATCTCTGTGTCTCAAATATCACTCTCTTTTCTTTTAAAAAAATACAAGTCATTGGATTTAGGATCCATTCTAAATTCAAGATAATTTCATCTTGAAATCTTTAAATTTATCACATCTGTAAAGACCTTATTTCCACATAAGTTCATATTTACAGGTACTGGGGTTTAATATCTGAAATTAACTTTTGGGGGATAAAATTCAACCCACTACAATGGGTAAAATCAAAAATAGATAGATGCTGCATCTAAGGCAGAAAATACAGTGTGAGATGAAATCAGTAAGTGTATGATAAATAAGAGAAGTTCTCCCAGAAGGACAAAGAGTTCAGATGTGATTAAAAAATAATAATAATAATGGAAAGACAACCTTTGAATTAAAGGAGGATCTGGAGAAGAGTGCAGAAAACAAAACAATTGAAATGGAAACAATACTTATAGATATACTTGAAGAAGAAATTCCAAAGATGAAAAAGACATCTAACTGTAGCTATGTGGATTGAAATGCCTCATCATGAACCAGGGAAAATCAGTCTTGAGAAAGCCACTCGTCCTCCCATCAAATGTGAAAAGAAGTAAGCCTCGATCCACAATAACCTAACACATAATATTAAAAATGGAATAAAAATCAAACAAGTTTCAGATTTCTCTAGCATATTAAATGCTAAAAGAGAAGTTAGATATTTGAGGGACAATCCTATAGCCAAAGGCTTTTCCTGCTAACCAAGTTACATCCCTTATTAAAGAAATTAAAAGAATCTCAGGATAATGATATTAACTGAATAGTGTCAAATGCAGTGGTTAACTGTTAGCTAGCTTCAGTTCACTTAATTCCCACACCAAGTTTATGAGTTAGGCAATATGGCCAGTCCCCCTTTTCTCAGATAAGGGATGTGATGCTTAAAGAAGTCAAGAAATGTTGCTTATAATTAATGTTCTAGGTTATTTGCTTAGGAAAGAAATGGGGAATCATTTCTACCATATACCCTTTTGAAAATATTTCTTAAATCATAAAAGATGGACAAATAAAAATCAAAATTAAAAATTTAAGGTTTGCTGTTGACTACTAAAACTGGTTATGTAATACAGTACTGATAATTGTCTAATTACAAATGCCAGTTTATACATTTGAAAGGGAAGATATAAAAGGAAAAAATAATAATACTTTATTAATCAGAATAAGAATCTAATACTCCAAATTAAAAAAAGACAATGGTGAGTTTGATATTAAGTTTCAGATCTTACGAGTCTTAAAAGTATCCTGTTTAATTATTTTGTTATGATGAAAAGAGAAAGTTCAAGAATATTTATGAAAAACAAAGAGAACTACTAATAGACTTAAAAACAACAAACAGATCTTTCAGCCACTGAAGAAGAAAGAAGTAAACAAAACAAAGTCTACATTTTTGGAAAATTTAGCCTTTTAGAAAAATTTAAAGTTTCTTTTCATATTAAATAACAAATAGGTGCAAGAACACATATACATGCTCTTACATTCATACAATTAGAGAGATTAAAAAGTTAAATAGGGGCTTCCCTGGTGGCGCAGTGGTTGAGAGTCCACCTGCTGATGCAGGGGACACGGGTTCGTGCCCCAGTCAGGGAAGATCCCACATGCCGTGGAGTGGCTGGGACCATGAGCCATGGCCGCTGAGCCTGTGCATCCGGAGCCTGTGCTCCGCAACGGGAGAGGCCACAATAGTAAAAGGCCCGCTTACAAAAAAAAAAAAAAAAAAAAAAGTTAAATAGGAAAAAGTTAAAAGAGTACCAAAAAATGAGGAAAATATAGCATGAAATGTATTTTATCTTCCTATGCAGAAAGACTTCTACAAGACATGTATAATAGAAGAAATCAAAAGGAAAGTAAAGAAAAAGTTGACCACTAAAAATTGGAGTGTTTATCAAAGCCTACATAGCAAAAGTAAAAAGCAATTAGCAAATTAGAAGATGTATTTTTTGACTAACATTGTAAAAAAGTGATTAGAACCAAAAATAAAAATGGGGCCTCCCTGGTGGCGCAGTGGTTGAGAGTCCGCCTGCCGATGCAGGGGATACGGGTTCGTGCCCCGGTCTGGGAGGATCCCACATGCCGCGGGGCGGCTGGGCCCGTGAGCCATGGCCGCTGAGCTTGCGCGTCCGGCAACGGGAAAGGCCACGACAGTGAGAGGCCCACATATCGCAAAAAAAATAAAAAATAAAAAAATAAAAAATAAATAAAAATGAAACACATGTAGATAGTCAAAAAGAATATTTAAACTCGAACAGAAAAACATTTCAGTCAAAAGTAATTCAAATAAATATAAACAAAGTCAAGATGGCCTTAATAATATGAGAATGTAAAATTAAACAAATAAACACCAGAGTACAATTTTCCTTTGCCAAATGGATAACAATTAAGAGACACTAGCCAGGGTGAGATCACCTAGGAATTGCTATATTGCTGTAGTGTAAATTGATAAAACTTTTCCATAAAGCAATATGATAATATACAGTAAAAGACTTTAAAATGTTAACTTTAAAACTAAAATCAATTCTACATTTAGGAATTTATCTTATGGACATAATTAGAAACACAAATAAAGATTACTTGCTGAGGTGTTCATTGCTGCACTTTTTAAAAATAGCAAACTATTTGAAGAAAATGTAGAAATATTCAATATATCAAAATGTGAACGACTGAATATTCAGAGTAATTTCCTTTTTATCTTTACACTTTTATATATTCTCTTGTTTCCAACCAACAGGTATCATCATTTCAGATAGGTGAAACTAATGTATTTCTTCCTTTTCCTCTTGCTCAAAATTGATATAGTAAAATAACATTCATATATTTATTCATTTTAATAATATGCTAGTTGTGCTTACCACTTGAGATAGATTATCTGAATTTATCATCACAGCAACATAATAAGATAATTTTAAGATACTCATAAGAAGAGCAAAATACAGTTCAGAATATTGAAGTCTCACAACTGCCTGTGAATCTATATCTGTGTAATTCCACTTTACCAGTCAGTTTGTTGGTGCCTCCTGGGATGAAAGTTAACAAAAGGAAGTCACTTGCAATTATTTTACCTTGACACTCTACTCCCCAGGGGAACTCACTGGAGAAGGTGGTAGAAACCTTGAGATATATGCCTGACAGAATAGTTATTATAGCCCATTACCCAGAGGAAAAGCTTCCAGGTGTTAAAAATGACCTCCTTTTGCTCTCTCCAGATGGTGCCAGTCAATGGCAGCCAATGTATACTTAAGAGGGGGTGAGCCTGTAGACTGTCCAATGTATTGGACAGCATTCAAAGAAAGCCAACTACTTTACAAATATGTTTAAAAAATAGTACCTGGGCTTCCCTGGTGGCGCAGTGCTTGAGATTCCCCCTGCCAATGCAGGGTACACAGGTTTGTGCCCCGGTCCGGGAAGATCCCACATGCCGCGGAGCGGCTGGGCCCGTGCGCCATGGCCACTGAGCCTGTGCGTCCGGAGCCTGTGCTCCGCAACGGGAGAGGCCACAACAGTGAGAGGCCCGCGTACCGCAAAAAAAAAAAAAAAAAAAAAAAAAAAAAAAAAAAAAAAAGTACCTAATGACAGAGGATACTTTAACATGAGAAAAGGATAATCTCTTCTCATCTGTTCCCTAAAATATATTTTGTTCAATGGCAGTTCCATATTTGATCATATTATATGTCATATGTACACAGTGTTCCACCAACTTATATATATGTATTTATATAAAATATAGAACTCTTTCTACCAGCTGCACCTTACTCTTCTCCTCCCCTGCAGAGAATGATATGTGACAGTGAAAAATGTGTTGACTACTCAATTGAAATAATTTCATCAAGGGTGACTTCTTAGAATATGTGTCATGAGGCAGGGATTGTTTACTATAGTGTGTACATTAGAAAGTGCATTCGAAAATTAGTGTTCACTTATGTTTTTATAAAATATTCATTGGATGTCTATTATACATAAGACAATGGGAAAATATCTGGGCTAAGGGTACCTGTGAGAAATAATACCCCTACCTAAACGGACTAATTTGATTTATTCTAGTGAAATTTACATTGCAACTGATAAAACACAGAAAGAGACACTACTAAGAAGTGATTCAACTTCTCTCAATATTTCCCAAGAAAGGAGAATTTCTAAAACAATACACCTCAAAGATAAGCTTCAACATTTTAAGGGCAATACTTTTTTTTTTTTTTTTAGGGAATTCATTAGGATGGTTATTTCAAGTGTTTTATGTAAAGGAGCTGAGATTGTCACTCTGTTAATCTCCTGGTAAGTTCTCAAAGTAACACTTTAACTGAGATATTTTTTCATACAGTAACCTTTATAATTGCAAGAGAAATTATAGTACAAGCACTTTTAATAATTTTTCTATAGTAAAAAGTAAACTTTTCCAAGTTATAAAATATTTTACCCTAATGCTGATGGGATACTACAATGAAAGTAGCTATAATCCCATGTTTAGGACTGTATTTAATATGATTATTTCACTGTAGGAACAAGGACATGGGATTGGCAAAGAAAAGACACAATTTTCAAACACTGTGAAATAAATTCCATCCTCCTTGTCCTATGAGTAATTACCTTTGAAAGGGTAGATAGGGTTATTCTATCTGTTTCTTTTGACAATGAAGAAAAGTGACAAGAAAAGTGATGAAAAACATATTAAAAGTAAATGTTCACAAATTGAAATCTTCTTTAATGGAAAGTTTCCTGTAATAAGAAAGTCTAATTGAAATAATAAGCTATTGAACCTGGAAGAGGAAGAATGTGTGGCACTTTGGGGAAGACAGTAAACTAAATATAATATAACCAAAGTAAAAGGAAGACATTTCCAGTAAGGGCTAATTCAGAGCTGCTCTTCTTCTCTTCAGGTGATGACTACTATCAAAGTGACAGGAAAGATCTGTGCGTCATCCTAGTCTGAAGGCAATTTTCATAATAGCATTAGAAATATCGAGACTGGGAATGTATATATGGAACAAATTGCCATAGCCTATAACTATCCCAATAGCCCAAAAGATGAATAAGTCTGTCGCTTCAACTTCCTTTTACCATCTGCTCTATTTTATTACCTGTGACACATTCTTTTGGGGATGGCCCTTGCAAACTTATAGACAAAGCCAAGTTCACTAGTTTCAAATTTCTTAAAGAAAACCTTTACATCATAACTTTAAAAAAGTAGTGCAAGTTGATAGTTTTGGCAACACAATTGTATCAGTAATGATGAGGTTCTGAAATTGGTGTGGCATCATACTATTTGTCTCACCTGAAAATGACCTTTCAAATATAAAGATCATTCATAAGACTGACCTGGTGTATTAAGGAGGATGATGAATATTACTATGATATTTTCCTCCATAAATTTCAGCTAAAAACCATAAGTAACTAGAATAAAATTGTGAAGATTTGGCTTCTGGTTCTAATCTTTTATAGTCCTGATAACATCAGTCTTTGTAGAACATATCTTGTGACACGGCCAAACTTTCTATTTGGGAAAAAAAAAAAATGTTTATTACTTTCAATTGTTTACTGTATTTTTTAAGGTTGCAAGAATTAATGTCAAATGGAATTAACCTCAATACATTCAGGAAGATGCAACAAGATGGGTAGAGAATGAGTAAAACATGCTATTTAAAACACAGTATAACCCTGGAGGCCATAAGTAATCCTGTGGTAATGATCAACACAATTAGGTAGAAATACACATGCTTACCTTGAAATACTGAAAAATCTTGGCTCTGACAAGGAAAAGCACAACAGATTACTTGTAGGCTATGAATTTGCTCAAGAAAAATGGGCCTTCTAAGAAGTTAGTTACTATCTGAATTATTGAAATTAATTTGACACTTTGAATGCTATAGCAAATGGAGTCTGACAAAGACAGTATCACACTGGTTCTTTTATTCATAGTATGTAGCGAAGGAGGTGGAGAGAAGGATAAGCTATTAGTTTTAAGTAAAGTTCTTTGTAGTATAATACTAAAAACATATTTGGAAGTAGATTAAAATTGATAATATCTGTTTTTGTTTGTTTTAAAGTAACATAAAGGTCAACATGACATGTTTCCTTTCCCTGTATGGATCTAGAGTAGCATACAATCCACATATATTTGTTAAACAAATGTATTAATTTATGTATTCATTAAAAACTTTTAAGCATCTACTATATGTCAGGCACTGTTGTAGGCACTAGGAATAAAATGTGGACAAGACAAGGAGTCTCTGTCTTCATGTACAATACCTGGCATTCTAAAACAAGGAGACAGACATTTAAAAATAAGCAAAATGTAGAGCCAATTAGGATAGTAATAATTAGTGCTATGGAAAAAAAATAAGCAAGGAAGTGGTGTAATTGCTGGGGGAGTGAATTATTTTAAACAGAGTTTTTGATATTCCTCACTGATAAGGTAACATTTGAGCAGTGGCCCAAAGAAAACAGTGTCATGAGGAAAGCCACATGGCTATCCAGGATGATTTCATTGAACTATGAAGGAAATCATTCTGTTCAATCCCGAAGGAGACTTTTATTTTAACTTGATATATGTGACTCGATTTATAGCAAGGATGACCCTACCATGCCAAGGGGAGAAAATTCAGGATTTGTGTCTTCTGTCAAGGAAGAGTAATCTGGTATCATGATCACACATAATATGCTGTACCAGTGTACACTTTTCTCAAGACTCCCTACAAAAATGAAGGATGCTTTGTCTTCCGAGGTGATTGCAGTAAACCTCATCAAAGCCTATGGTCTAAATCATCACCTCTCCTGTGCTTTTTTTTTTTTTTTTTTAAGAAAAAGTACCAAGTATCCTGTTCCTTCTTTTGGTGGGGGGGGGGGGAAGGTGGCTTTTTTGAGGCTAGATACTACTGTGTTTCTAAAATATGTGAAAAAATGCATGACTTTTCACAAAGTATTTAACTTAGTGAATGAGCATAAAATAGAGAATTTACCGTACACCTAACAATTTGACAGATATATTCAAATACCACATGTGAGCTAAGATGAGCCAGAGATAATTTGAAAGTTTTTATTAGAAAACTTCCAGTTTTGATAAATTAAGTTGAGAGAAAAAAAATTAATAACTTAATTCTTCTCAAAAAAGTATTTCTCTTCTGAAAATAAAGAAAGTCATTGAAACAGAAGTGACAGGGATTTTATATAGTTGAGTAAGCTTTCTTGTAAAGATTTTTCCAGTGGAGGACTTGATGTGGCAATGATGAGAATGTTGGATCTAATAATTTTCAATGTAAGTTCTACTAATGCTAGTGATTTTCATAAAATATGGTCTCATTGAAGTGGTTTAAAAGGATTCCGAGTGGATTGTGCTAATTTTTGGTGTGGTTAATTAGTAGTTTGGACAATTGGTGAAGATAGAGGTTTAGATCCTTGTACCACAATTTTATGTAATATGAATTTTGTATACTTTGCATATCAAATCACAGCCAGGAACAACATATATGTGAGAATATGTATGTGAATACTGAATATATATTGTTATTTCTATGAGCTCCTTGAATTAAAGCTATTGCATTAAAAAAAAGCTATTAAATTATCTGGTAAACTTTATAAATGTATATCCTTCTTGGTGTAACAATAGTATGGCTGCAAAATTAATATTAACTTGATTATATTGCCCCTATTCTATAGGTATTGACAAAATTAAATTTCAAGGACCAAATTATTCAGTATTTATTTTTCCAGGTTACAGTGAATGTTACAATAAATATTTTCTTAATTTGGATCCTGTGGAAACAGACTATGAGACTGAGAGCTACATGCAGGAGTTTTATTGCGAGGAGAGAATTTATTTATTCAGGAGAGAAATAGAAGAAGGCAAAATAGCAATTTTACAATGGGAAACCTGGAAGATGCTACTTATTGCAAATAATCAAGGTTAGAGTCACAAGTAACATCTTGTTGATATCAGGTACCCCCACGGGAGGCAATGAGAAGAACGCTTTACCTCTGAGGTAATTTTACCCCATCAGTAACTCCAGTGTGATGATGAGAACATATCAGACAAACCAAAGTGAAAGACATTCTACCAAATACCTGACCACAAGTCTTTAAAACTGTTAAGATGATGAAAAACAAAGACTGAGGAGTTGTTATAGATTGCAGGAAACTAAGAAGATAGAGCTACTGAATGCGATGTGGTGTCCTAGACTGGATGTTGGAACAGAAAAATGACATTTGTGGAAACTGATAAAATCCAAGTAAAGTCTTTACATTAGTTTTTAAAAATGCTTTATATTGATTAAGATAAAGATACATAAACATAACATGTAAAAAAGTATATAAGTGTGAATTGGATACAAAATAAAAAGTGAGGAAGTCGAGTTGGACAGTAGAAGATGATCAAATTCCACTTGCAGTTGAGGCTTGCACTGATCCCACTTGGAGCTCTGGAACTGTGATGGCCCTTTGGAGTTATCAGATGAGTCATTCTTGCTTTAGTCAGTCACTGGCTAATGCTGACTTCTGGGAGTACCATAATCTTGAGCAAGTCTACATGAGGGCCCAGCTACGAAAAGTCAGTTGCTGACACTTAGCAGTTTGGGGAAGGGTTTGGCTGTGAAGAGGGAAGTTGGGTGGGGATTGGGGGAAATACACCATCATCTCTATTATAAACATCAAGAACCATTTCTCTTCTCCAACTGTCTATGAAGCAACATGAAATGCTTGGAGAATAAAATGATAAATATTATGGTAAAATTGAATAACAGTATTAACAGAAACACATATGGTATGTGAGTGTGTTGTGTACATAGTTTTATAAAATGTCTCAGATTCCAAGGTTAATTAGATATTCTGTAAACTCTGCAATTTCTTTGGAATAGGGAAGAATATACATAAAAGCATTTTAGGGAACTTGCTATGGGCATTCATCTTCAGTTATGAAGTGAGACAACTGAGTGCAGTGGAAAGAGTAGGATGAGAATACTATATTTAAATTATTTTAAAATTTGCT
This sequence comes from Lipotes vexillifer, assembly GCF_000442215.2. Classification (NCBI taxonomy): domain Eukaryota; kingdom Metazoa; phylum Chordata; class Mammalia; order Artiodactyla; family Lipotidae; genus Lipotes; species Lipotes vexillifer. Next base: position 124,301 of record NW_006794988.1, read on the forward strand.
TTGGGGCTATTATTTTTGAAAGCCCTATCAAATTTTGTTAATTGTTTTAGATTTTGTGTGTTTTTTTTAAATAGTTGGGAGCTACATTTTCTTTTTCACACAAATATTAAATTTAAATGTGAATAAATCAACCATTTAAAAATAAATAGTTCTTTTTGTAATTTTGAGAATAAAATTTTTAGTTATCAAATAATTTTAATTACATAAATGTTTTAAAATGAGCTGTGTAACTTTGTGTTCATATTATGTGAAGTTATTTCAAAACACTAAGAAATAGTTTTTCTATATTTCGTGTTTGTGAACTGAATATCCTTGCCTCCACCAACTGGAGGCAACTTTCACCAACTCCTTTCACCAACTCCAAAATATTTGCACAAACCAACTGATAGATTGGAAATGAACAATAGCTGCATGAACAATAGAAAAAGAAATAGATGACTGCATTTCTCAGCCTTGAATCACAGCCAAATAGCCATCAATGACATTTGCCTTACCTTTGTCTCAATCCATTGGAGAAAAACCGCCACCACCAACAAGAGCTATCTTTCTTTTAAAGAAGTAAACTAGGTTAGCTGAAAGATTTGAGGTGTTCCTTCAATTCCTAGGAGAAAAGTTATAAAAAATTACTCGTCATTGTTGACCTAAAACAAATAGTCTGCCAGTTATTCCTCCAGCAAAATGGGTTTATTCAAGATCAGCAAAAGGTTGCAATTCAGAGTCTGCAGCAATGGTGAGCCATGTACAAGTCTCCAGCAAAAATGGAGAGAATTCTTTTATAGAGGGTAAAGAACATTGAGAGGGCTGTAGTAAACAAACAGTCCATGTCTTTTCATCGGCTGAGTGGTGAGAGTTTCTCATTGACTGAGCTCTTGCCAGGAAAGAAGAGGCAGTCTTTCTTCTTGTTGGACTCTGCTATTATCATAGGGTGTGAGAGCTTTTCCTTCTGCTCTCCCAACTCTATTTAATTGAGGTTTCTGTTCATTAATTTTTATATCATCAACTTCTACATCAAAGATGATTAATCTAGGGCTCATAGGTTCATGTGCTTTAGTAGAGAGTGTGTGTGTGTGTGGGGGGGAGGTGTTTGTGAACATCCAGAATCATGCATTTTTTGATGCATGGAGAAATATGTATTGGGGGAGGAGTCAATAGTTTTACTAAATTCTTAATGTGATCTGTGCCCCTCAAATGTTAAGGCCACTATCCTACACAATATTTTTTGTTAGATATTCCAAACCAGATGCTACTTGTCTGGAATGCTGTCTTTGGCAAAGAATCTGTAGAAGAATCAAAGGTCACACATAAGAAAGGTTTTACTCTTTAAGTTTGATGGAATGCACTTGTTCTTAGAGGAGACTCCTTGGAGTTCTCCTTCAACCTCTGTTATCTTCAGAGGCTTATCTTCAAATGGGAATGAAAATCTTTTTCTGGGGGTTACCTTTAACCTATCACTTCTGGTTCTGTCCTTGTACAATTGTGAAGATATTTTAATTGTCTGTTCTCCCTTCCAACCATTCCCTTAATTATTTCACTACTTAAAGGTCTATAATCACATGGCAGTATACCTCCTTTTCTTTCAGTTCACTCTGCATTTGAGTGGCATTTGAGTATAGAGCAGCATTCATATTCAAGGGAGCCCCCCAAAAAATCTACCTAGGGTGATTATCAGAGCATCATTTTAGACTCACCTCTCCTATACCTTAGAACAGTACCCTGAAACTTTACCACACTATGATGAGCCCTTAATGTTATCGGTGACCCCTGTCTGCACCCAGTTGGCCTCTTTTATAATTGAGATTCCAGCCATAATTAGACACAACTGTGTGTATACTTGTGCCTTCCCAGTAAGAAAAAACTCATGGGAAGGGCAGTTTCTCCATTCTACCCAAGTGGTGTTAGTCACTGAAGGGTGAAGCAAGTTTACTGCACATAATTTAGGAACACAACAGGTAAAGAAACTTCTGATATGAAGGAAAGATTTGCTATTATAGTTGTTTTTCTCTGCTAATTTATCACCCAGGCTTGGGTTAGACAGCAGTTTAAAGAATACAGTTTGGTGTAGAACTTTATGAAGGCTGAGAGCACACATTACAATCACAAAATTTTCAAGGCTCACAAAGTTTGCATAATTACACGGTCTGCCGTGGCCTTCTGGCACTTTTCAGCTATAATGGCAATCTGGCTAATTTCCCACTGGCTTAATCTATAACTTCAAAGACTCTTAAAGCAGTTATGATTATTCTGTTTGCTTTTCAGGCGACCTACACTATTCATATTGAGCAGCCAAGTTCTCGGGTTGATTAATTAGAAAAGACCTGTTTTAATTTATTTTTTCCTAAATATTGCTTCTTTCTGTAAATCATCTCTAGATGATACAGTAGCAAAATGATTCTTATCAAGGGTCACTTTTGCAAGCTTGAGGACAGTTGAAAACCAACTGTGATCTGACATTTTAAAATTGCAATTCCTTATTGTAATACCCAATAACACATGTTGAGAATAAAAAACTTGGAAAATACACAAAGAACATAAAGAAGAAATATTATCATCAGATATTCTACCGCCCAGCCATAACTGTTGATACTATTCATATTTTCTTATATTCAATAGTTAATTCAGTAGATGACCAGTAGGCTATTAGGCATTATGATATTCTACTAGGTGTTGTATATCCTTTAGTAATTTTTAAAATTTTTAAGTATTTTTGCATATTTTTACATATATTTATTTTCTTTATATTTTTTCCTTTCTTCTACTTTTTTTTTTTTTTAGAAAACAAAATCAAGATCATGTTGGATATCTAGTTTTAATCCTGCCACTTTTTGCTCTATTTTATTTGGTGACCTTTCCCATGTTATTGCAAATTCTTTAAAAACGTTATTAGAATGGCTGTGTAATATCTCTTCCTATGGGTAATCATAATTTATTTAGCAAATTCCCCGTTCCTGGACATTTACATTATACAGAAAATGAAAGGAATCCTGATCATCTTCCTGCCTTGTATTTTAATCCTTTCTTCTCTTTGGACCTTCTCAAGTGTACCTACTCTGAAATTTTGATTCCTAGTCCTACCAAATAGAAAAAAAAAAAAAAAGAATTTAAGTGGCTTTAGGGAGGTAAAAAAATGGAGGTGGAAGATAACTTGGTATGGTATTTTTGATTCCAAACCAAATTTGCCTAATATAACTTCATTAAAAAGAATAACTTTTGGGCTTCCTTGGTGGCACAGTGGTTGAGAGTCCGCCTGCTGATGCAGGGGACACGGGTTTGTGCCCCAGTCCGGGAAGATCCCACATGCCGCGGAGCGGCTGGGCCCGTGAGCTATGGCCGCTGAGCCTGCACGTCCGGAGCCTGTGCTCCGCAATGGGAGAGGCCACAAGAGTGAGAGGCCCGCGTACCACACACACACACACAAAAAAAAAAGAGCTTTTTTTTTCTGGATAAAATGTGTAATGTTAAGTACAACATAACTATTTCTTAAATGGTTAATATTAGCAATAAAGTCTTCTAAGTCCTAATGAAGAATTCCAGAATTAATGTATGAGTTTAGTATTATATGTCCATATTGACATAAATACAGGATTGAGTAAATAAGGGATGAGTAAATGAGAGAAATAGGATAGATCTTCCTTACAGAAGAGTTCCAAATAATAAATGTAGAAGAGATGAGAGAAATAGAAAATAACCATAAGAACAGCACAGTAATAATTCTTCCAGGAAATTGATAAATGATAAAATTAGTGGGCAAAATTTAGAGTAACAAGGTATTTGGCTAGTCTCAAAGTGTTTCCTTCAAAATATTTATTAACCACTGAGGTGGTGTTAACGTAGAACTACGGATTCATTCACACTCTTCCCTCCAGAAAGGGAGCTTAATTCCCCTCCCCTTGAGTGTGGACTGGATTTAGCGACTGGCATCTAGTGACTAGAGAATGGGAAGGAGAAAGTGGTAACTTCTTACCGCCCCTGGCAGCAGCACTTAATCCAAGTGATCAAGGTTGACAACAACAGCAGTAAGTCAAGTTATTATCAGGTTCTTGCTGATATCCCATGAGAAAGGCACCTCACTGTGGTATTCTTCCTCAAAAACTCTCATTCAGTCATGGGGAAATATCAGACAAAGTCCAGTGAGGGATTTTGTATAAAATAACTGACCAAGACTTGTTAACTCTTTAATAGTGCCAAGGTCATTCATGGAACACCAAAAAAAAAAAAAAAGAAGAAAAAAGGAGAAGAAAAAGAAAGAAAGAAATTCTCACTATTTCAAGGAGATTGAGGAGACATGACATCTATAAACAATGTTATCCTAGATTGATTAGTACAAAATCTGGTAAAATTCAAAATAAGCCTGAAGTTTAGTTAATAATAAATATCATACTAATTCTCATTTCTTAGCTCTGATGAGTATGCCTAGTTATAGGTATAACAATATTATCTATAGCTGGATGAAGAATTAAACCAACTCTCCATTATTGTTGCAATTCTTCTTGTCAATATAAAATTATTTCAAATAAAAAGTTTTAAGTAGTATTCCCATTTTTTGTTAAAATTGTTTCATAAAGCTATGAAATGTGTTTAAATATGTAGAGGCCTTGTTAACAATTCAATGACAGAGAGTATATGTCAGAACTTATAGTTATCAACATACTTTCCTATCATTTGATTGAGCAACAGGGACACGGTACCTCCTAATATGTTCCCACATGATTTAGAGATTGTTTTCTGCCTTTTTAAAAATTTTGGTTTGTTTTTGTAGGTTAGGGAAATGTAATCATTGATTCCTCTCAAGTAACTCATTCTAATAAGTTCTTTGATACTGTCATAATAAAGGCCTGAAAAGTTGTTCCTTTAGGCTGTCCTGAGAGACTTATGTCAAAAGACCCAGAGCAAGAAAGGGACAAATTATTTTATTTACATATTTATTTGGGGGGTTATCCATTTAGTACTCTTTCATACAAATTTCAGCAAGTAGTTATTTTGTTTTATTATTTATTATTTTTTTAACATCTTTATTGGAGTATAATTGCTTTACAATGGTGTATTAGTTTCTGCTTTATAACACAGCGAATCAGGTATACATATACATATATCCCCATATCTCCTCCCTCTCGCATCTCCCTCCCACCCTTTCTATCCCACCTCTCTAGGTGGTCACAAAGCACCGATCTGATCTCCCTGTGCTGTGTGGCTGCTTCCCACTAGGTATCTATTTTACATTTGGTAGGGTATATATGTCCATGCCACTCTCTCACTTCGTCCCAGCTTACCCTTCCCCCTTCCCGTGTCCTCAAGTCCATTCTCTACATCTGCATCTTTAATCCTGTCTGTCAGCAAGTAGTTATTTTAGAATGCAACAGCAGAAGTCATAATACAAGAAAAGAGACTAACCCATTGCCATCATTCAGAAACTTCATGTAGTGCTTTATAAAAGTAGTTGTATTTTCTTCACATTTTCTAATCTTACAAGCTATGCAGATTTTACTAGACCTTCGCAAGAGAGAATGTTACAGGAAACACTTTCAGCCTAACAATTAGCATTTTCTGTGACTATATAAAGCATAAAAATTAATTTACTCATCCTCAGATCCCTCTCTGAGGGATATGCATATGGAATTTTGGATGTGGCTTACTTCATCTTTAATCACAATGATAAGTCATCAAGGAGAAAACACTCACATTTTCAATATGAAATTGAGGAAAATACACATAAATCTCTAGCATCTTTCAAGAGATTTTTGACCAAAAGAAGAAATTCAATTGCTTTTAACTGTAAGGAAGTATCACTGAAAAGTGTTTAAAACCTTGTCAAAACTCATTTTACCTATTTGTTTATTATTTTATTCACAAGTGTATTTTTATGAGATGTTAATTTTTAAACCAAAAATATAATTATGGAAAGCAAATGTCACATTTTGGTTTTGCTGTGTACTAGATATAGGTCCTTGGGAAATTTACATAACCTCTTTGTGTCTCAGTTTTCTCATCTGTAAAATAGGAATAATATAATTTTCAATCCCCAAATATCATTGGACTAAAATGTATAAAGGTTAAGTAGGTGCTTAACATGTATCAGTGTAAGTAGTCTTTTAGCTATTTTTATATATTTCTTTACAAATTAAAATGTGAAAAACAATAGTTTGTAATTCTATAAAGGATAGCAATTTTTAAAGAATAAAACACCAGGGAGAAACTATTTTGTTTTTTTGCAATATCAGCAAATGTATGTACACATACTCTAGAGTGAGGTTTGATTTCAGCTACCAGTCTGGAAGTTTAGCATTAGGTGGCTATGTTTAAACTTTGTGTTTAGCAATAGAGTACCTCCTTGAGTCTGGGAAAAGCTACTTTCATTGAGAACCTTTCCCTTTGGATGTTGGAGATAACATCTTATAAGGACGAGACCACACGTTTTCAAACCACACCAAAATGAGATCACATTGCTGTGATCCTTCTCACTTTGAGAAAGTGACGAAAACTTTTTACATACTAGATCTTGTCTGGAAAACAGTTATGAAAACATCCATCTTGAGGTATTGCTGTGATATTTAATGAAAGTAAACTATACATAGCAAGCAGTATAATGCATGTCTGTCTCACTGTAGACAGTCAACAACTGTTAGTTCTCCTGTACCCACTCATATGTGGAGCAGCACGTTTAATTATATTTTAGCATCTACCTGCCTCTCTGGGTGAATCCTTGGACCAGTTCCCACATGTCATGGACAAAGTTTGTGCATCCTCAGGCCACACTGAGATAGGCATGGAGTCAGTCCTTATTAAATATTTTAGAAAATGAAAGAGGCGAAGAGGTGCAATAACAGCATTAAATAGTGTCAAAATATGAAATCAGAGCTGAATGTTGCTTGCTAAGCAAGCTGTAGTTGTATAATATCTCTGAAAAAAGAAACAAAGAACTGAATAAGAAATTTATCTTAAGCTGGGCTTTGGGAAATATGGAGTTCAGGCATCTGCAGGCATTTAGAAGCAGAAGTGTTTACAGATTGCCTGATCTTTCAGCCTCTTACAGGCATGGTCACTGGAGCCAGGCAGTTGCTGATTGGCTGAAAAATGAGGTTAAGAAGATAAGTTGCTACCAAAAGATTGAAATGGGTTTAAAAATAACTCTGATGAAGGCTTGAGGCCATGACCAAAGGACAGTTTTTCCTTTTCTTGAACTTGGAGGATAGGAATTTTTTATTCCTGAAAATCTAACCCTTTAAGATAGGAAGTCTGGAAACTCATCTTTTTCATAACTTTATCTCTAGCCACTTGCCAGTACATGCATCATAAGATTTAGCCACATAGACTGAGGCAATGCTTCTACAAGCATCACTGCACCATGCACATGCTGGGCACCCACTCCCTGCTGCCATTTCTCCATTTGGCAAATTGCCATTAATTCTTCCAAGCTTGGTTCAAATGTCCTGGAATCTGTCAAGATTTTCCTAAGCCACACATACTTGCTAAGTGTTTTCTGACTCCTCTACAAATGCCCAATGTCAATACCTTCCTCCTCTGAGTTCATGTAGAAACTTGTAGCTTCAGCTCTAGTCAAGCATTTCTCATATATTGTAATTACATGTCCATGTGTCTTCCTCCCTTCTTGCATTTTAAATATGTTAAGTGCAGGCTTTGCTTTACACATTTTTTTCATTCCAGGGTCTTTTTTAATGTCTATTGGTAGGTACTCAATACATATCTGCTACTTGCATGAATGATAACTTTATCTTTTTATTTCTGGGCAATAATGAGGCTACTTGCATCTTCACTTGTTAGAGTGGGAAAGAGGACATTAAATAATTTGCTCAAGTTTATACTTTTACAAGTGGCAAAACTGACAAACTCAAACTTCAAGTCCCATTGTCTTTTTCCTATTTCCCCATATAAAGTGATTTCATGCAATGATACAAGGAGCTTGTCTAGATAGAGGATGTGTGGCACTCACTTACGAATCTTTCTCAGACTGAGGAAAAGGCACCAGTACACTTTCTGTCAGTGTCCCGGGGCCACAAGAGAGCTTCAATGCCATCTTCAGAAGGAGAAGCTTCCAGACACCGAGGGGTTTCCAATGTGCACAAACTTCAGCAAGTTGGATAGGCAGCTAATTTTCTCCTCAGTGAGGGTCTGCTAGTTTGCTAGGGCTGCCGCAACAAAGTACCACAAATGGAGTGGTTAAATAGCAGAAGTACATTATCTCACAATTCTGAAGGCTAGAAGTCTGAAGTCAATGTGTTGACCTGGTTGGTTCCCTCTGAGGACTGTCAAGAGGAATCTCTTACCTGCCTCTCTTGGTGGTTTACCAGAATCTTTCGTATTCCTTGGCTTGTGGTAGCATAACTCCAGTCTTCACATGGTGTTTTCCTTCTGTCTCTATCAGTGTCCAAGGTCACCAGACATATTGGATTAGGAGCTCAGCTTACTCCAGTACAACTTTATCCTGACTTAACTAGTTATATCCGCAACAAACCTGTTTCCAAATAAGATGACATTCTGAGGTACTGGGAGTTAAAAGTTAAACATATGAACTTCATGAGGACACAATTCAACCCATAAAAGGGGCAAAAGCTCTTCAAAGAAGGACATATCATTTATAAGGGAACAATTTTTCAAAGAAGCAGAAGAATACAGTAGATGTGGATAGGCAAACAATGACTGAGGGAGGATTTTTGTCTGTCTTTGCTATGAAGGTAGCCTATTGGCTTGTGAGAATACTGGATTTGAGGGGGCATCAGGAGGCCTCAACTCAGCTCTGTAACTGCCTTGAGTGTCTATGGAAGCTCTTGAGACAGTCATCAGATTTGTGGAACCTACATTCATAATAATAAGCACTTGTAATGCTTAGAGTGTGCTAAGCACTGTTCTAGACATTCTACTTATTTTAATGTTTATAATCCTTAATGCAACCTTATGGACCAGGTACTATGTTAGTCCATATTGCAGGCAATTAAACTGAATCACAAGGTTAAGTAGTTTGCTTTGGGTCACACTCAGATCATGATTTAAATTCAGACAGTGAGGATTCAGAGTCTTTGAACTACATGGTTTGATACTTAAGCATTTAGTCATTTACTTCCTTTCTTTTCCTTTCCTCTTCCTACTTATCTTCCACACCTTTCCTTCCTTGCTTGCTTCCTTTTTCTTTCTTCCTTCCTAGGATTTTTAAGGAGTAAAACTAAGAAGATAAAAACTTCTTTTATTTTTATATGCACCTTCTCACTGAAGAACTTAATTCTTGCTAATGCAAATCCACATTAAAGATTCAAGAAAAATATAGTCAGTTCTTATTGATGTATTCTCCAGAGACACATGTATTCTCCAGAGATGGAGGTAGGGCATACTCCATGTGAATAAGTTGCCTTGATTTTGTATCTAGGCCCATTTTTACTTAATCAAGTGCCTTTACCAGTCAGCCTCTACTCTTAACCCCTAGGGGTAAGTGGGAAACTAAATTTATATTTTCACCTTCAATACCCAAATCCAGGGTCCTTCCTGCCACATGATCTTCAGAACAAAAGCATCAGGAAATTCTTAATCTATTTTGTCTCCACAGCTTATAAGCGGCTGTCGTTATAAATAAAGGCTAACGTCACTCTCATCAAACTTGAAATTTAACACGTGCTTTTGCCACTTAGTGAGGGATTGCCTCTAACACACTCACTACGTAAATCTCCTGTTCTCCAGAGGTTTTACTTTGGTATTATGCTACTAGAAAAGCCCATTTGGTAACAAAGATGTAGCAATATAAATAGTAATAATGAACGTTGAAAATAAGGCTGAAAATTCCAAAACACAGGACTGTTTTTCATAAAAGTTGCCATTTTTATCTCCCAAGCCAGAATTACTTGGAAATCAGACAGCTAGATCAAGACGCAGTCTGGAATGGGAAAATCACATAAAGTTGACAGTTTCAGTCCTAGAATTTATTTCAAGTTCAAGGTTAATCAAGGGAAAGTGTTTCTAAAGATATTATTCCTAGAACAATAAATAAAAATATTAACTTGTAATAGCTTGTATTGTAAAATTTTCCAACTAGCGGGCAGTTAAAAAAGATGCGTAAGTCTAATTCACGAATGGAAAGTTTCTCATGTCTGACACGTATAAAAAATACTGAGAAATAGGGCTTCCCTCGTGGCGCAGTGGTTGAGAGTGCGCCTGCCGATGCAGGGGACACGGGTTTGTGCCCCGGTCCGGGAAGATCTCACATGCCGCGGAGCGGCTGGGCCCGTTGAGCCATGGCCGCTGAGCCTGCGCGTCTGGAGCCTGTGCTCCGCAGCGGGAGAGGCCACAGGAGTGAGAGGCCCGCATACCGCAAAAAAAAAAAATACTGAGAAATAGATTTGTTCATCTTATATTTTATGTATTGCAGTCTTCAAATAAAAATATTAAACCCTTTCAATGTTTGCTCACCCTTGAATTTTTACCTTTCTCGGCCAATTTTAACAGTGCATTTGAATTACTCTACACATACATAAACGGTTTATGTCCTGAGTCAGAGATAAAGAAGGAAACACTTCATAAAAATGTTATAATGACATCAGCACTTCAATATGTAGTCTGTGAGCATTACATCACAGTTCCAAGAGATGTTTTAACAGTTTACCTGGTCTATATCTTGAGTTAAGAATTAATTTCATATATGAAAGAAATCACAGTGTAAGAATCAAACTAGTGTCTTCACAATCCATGAATATTCAAGGCTGCAGAAGAGAATGGATCAGTTACATCCTTGATTGTAAGTCACAAAAACTGAGGATTGATTTCTCAGACAACCAGGGAATACATTGGAAGAATATGAGGGACTCATTGAATTGATAGGATGCTGGAACAGTAAACTTGGTGAATTGACAAGAGCCAAGATTTTGCACTAGAATTTAAGGAGTAAGAACAAGAGCCCAAGTCTCACATTTTAGGAAATCTCAGGTCTTTCTTTCCCTTGTTCAGGATTCAAGGTCCTTAGAGTGAATGTGTGATTAGCTAAACCCAAGTAGGAACAGAATGAATTGACCCACAGAGCTTTTGCAGTTGGATGAAGGCACTACCCCATCAAAAATATTTAAAATAAGGAATTATTCCTCAAGGAGAACAAAATGAAATAAGAAAGTTGGGATAGGCATGGAATGAGAAGGACAATGCAAACATGACTGATATCCGAAATGATGTGAGGGTTGTGTGTGTGTGTATGTGTGTGATGGCTTTTTCTATTCATAAGAATAATGTCTGAATGCTTGTATAAACTAATAACTCCATATAGATGTATCGATATCTAATTCCTAAAGGCTCAAGATGTCAGGCAAAATGTGTGTGTAGAGTCAAGAGACTGCAGTTGAAATCCTGACAATGTGGAGCATGTGATTTTGCTTCTTGATCTTTAGGTGCTTTAGGTGAAAGATGAGATTATATAAAAGTGACATAGAATGTTGTGAGATGAGAATATTCTATGTTAAAGTCATTTCTAAAATACAGAACACCATACATAAAGCGAATTTTCATTATTCAGATTTCTTGGGTCTAATGAGGGAGGCTGATTCTTTTTTTTTTTTTTTCTCCCTTTTAAACATAGATCTTCTGTGCTTGCTCATTTCACACCAGAATGACTCCTGAACAGGCCTTTAAAGACTATGAAACATTTCCTTTTGGCTGAGAAAGATGTGTCAGTAGAACTGAAGAAGCCATCATAAAATCAGTTTTCAAAAATGGAACAATTATCTTAACTAGTGAAGAAACTTGGGTTCATAATTTTAGCTCTAAGCAGAGGTGTGGCTTAGTCATTTTTATTCATGCCTTTAAAAGGCCTGCTTGTTTTGTCCTTTATATGACTTTTCCCAGTTAGCATGGATATATTTTATACCTCCCTGTGAGGAATTTTATAAATTGTTTATTAATTTTGTTTTCCAAAGCAGAGTTTATAAGTCTCAGATTTTCCTCCATTCCATGTGGCCTTTATTAGTCTTCCCTGAGGGCTTTTTTACTTCCTGCTTAGCTGGGATAGTTCTTGCAGTCATAATTGAAAATTAATGATGAGAAGCAGCCTCAGAAAAAAACATTCCCTTTCCCCCTGCTCAGTCCAAGCAGTATACAATGCAGATTTTATTTCAGGGACTGGAGAGGTGATTAATAGTCATAAGGTCCTGACACCGGCTTCAGATAAGTGGTGTAGTCTGGCAGGAACACAAATATGTGGACACCATTCCCATTAATCTCTGAACACCACATGGAAAGGAACAAGTCTTTGCAGGCCTCTATAAAGGGAGTTATTATTAAGAGGCCAACTTTTCTATAAAGAAAGGATAATTTGTAGCCTCTGTGTACCTGCCCAGGACCAAAAGGATGACTATGCTCTATTTATAAAAGACTTTTCTCCAAATGAGAAGATGTAAATGGATTGTGAGGGTGAATAATAAGAAAACAAAAGTATGAAGAAACGGACAGTAAAATCTATGGAATCATAACTACTGATCTGTGAGCACTAGGAAGCTGGCCAGGGGCCATGATTTTGTCAGTGCCCCAACTGAAGCATGCAGATGGCCCTCAATATATGTTGAGTGAATAGATAAATGGAAAGTTTGCATTTTTCAGGATGTAATACTCATCTCTGATAATTGATAACTGAAAAATAAGATAAAAATGATACTGTATTTCTGCAATCTTTGATATTATGATTTTCATGCTATTATTAAACAATGCCATGGTCACTTTTGCTATTTGTTATATAATAATTTTTATAATATTATTAAGCAATACCATGTTCTTCCACCCAGAAAACTCCAAATGCATCATTCTTCAGGTTGGCTCATAATTTCCTTTCTGAATAAAGTCTATTACCTCTTATCACTGGTGTCCCTGCATGGAGTATGCACTTCATTTTCCATATTTATAGTTGTTGCAATGATATGTGTAGGTACTTTCTCTTTGATCAGCTTGTGAACCCTTGAGGTGTAGATCACGGCATGCTATTACTGCTTTTCCTAGCATTGCATCTAAAATGTACTCAGTAAATGTTCCTTCAATTAAAAACAATATTTATTTGAATAACTTACCTTGAACCCAGTTTTGCTTCTTCCCCTAACTTAGTGATCTGTAAGAGAAAATTCTCCTTCTAATAGTTAAAAATATAGCTACTGGATGGGATGGTTCTGGATGGAACACCTCTATTCTCTTGATGTGAGACAGATATTTGTCTTGGGGTGTCTATATAAATGTTGATTTCCTCTTTCATTCTTGTCTAGATATGACACTTTCTCCCAAATAGAAACATAGGGGCTTTGCTGAGTTGGAGTTGGCACAACATTAGTTCTATTTAACACTGATAGTTTTGAGAGAATAATTAGACACAAAGTCTCATAGTTTCAGAGGTAGATGGTTTTTAATCTGTTATGTAAAATATTTTTTCAATCTAAATTCTATTTATTTACACTCTGAGGAGAGGGACAATTTACTAACTACTTCATTCAGTTAAAAAATTCAATATTAATTAAACAGATCTATAAATTAAATTAAACTGGTAGCATTCTTTTATTTTTTAATATTTTTTTAAATATGAGTTTTTCTTTGAATTTTATTTTATTTATTTTTTTGTAGAGCAGGTTCTTATTAGTCATCAGTTTTATACACATCACTGTATACATGTCAATCCAAATCTCCCAATTAATCACACCACCACCCCACCCCTCACCCACTTCCCCCCTTGGTGTCCATACATTTGTTCTCCACATTTGTGTCTCTATTTCTGCCCTGCAAACCAGTTCATCTGTACCATTTTTCTAGGTTCCACATATATGTGTTAATATATATTTGTTTTTCTCTTTCTGACTTACTTCACTCTGTATGACACTCTCTAGATGAATCCATGTCTCTACAAATGACCCAATTTTGTTCCTTTTTATAGCTGAGTAATATTCTATTGTATATATGTACCACAGCTTCTTTTCCCATTCGTCTGTCGATGGGCATTTAGGTTGTTTCTATGACCTGGCTATTGTAAATAGTGCTGCAATGAATATTGGGGTGCATGTGTCTTTTTGAATTATGATTTTCTCTGGGTATATGCTCAGTAGTGGGATTGCTGGGTCATATGGTAATTCTATTATTATTATTACTTTTTATTTTTTTTGCCGTATGTGGGCCTCTCACTGTTGTGGCCTCTCCTATTGCAGAGCACAGGCTCCGGACATGCAGGCTCAGCAGCCATGGCTCACGGGCTCAGCCGCTCCATGGCATGTGGGATCTTCCCAGACCGGGGCACGAACCCGTGTCCCCTGCATTGGCAGGCAGACTCTCAACCACTGCGCCACAAGGGAAGCCCTATTTTTAGTTTTTTAAGGAAACTCCATACTGTTCTCCATAGTAGCTGCATCAATTTACATTCCCACCAACAGTGCAAGAGGGTTCCCTTTTCTCCACACCCTCTCCAGCATTTGTTGTTTGTAGATTTTCTGGTGATGCCCATTCTAACTCGTGTGAGGTGATATCTCATTGTAGTTTCGATTTACATTTCTCTAATAATTAGTGATGGGCAGCTTTTCATGTGCTTCTTGGCCATTTGTATGTCTTCTTTGGAGAAATGTCTATTTAGGTCTTCTGCCGATTTGTTGATTGGGTTGGTTTTTTTTTTTAATAGTGAGCTGCATGAGCTGTTTATATATTTTGGAGATTAATCCTTTGTCTGTTCCTTCATTTGTAAATATTTTCTCTCATGCTGCGGGTTGTCCTTCGTCTTATTTGTAGTTTCCTTTGCTTTGCAAAAGCTTTTAAGTTTCATTAGGTTCCATTTGTTTATTTTTGTTTTTATTTCCATTATTCTAGGAGGTGGATTAAAAACGTTCTTGCTCTGATTTATGTCAAAGGGTTATATTGTGAAAACGACTATACTACCCAAAGCAATCTACACATTCAATGCAATCCCTATCAAATTACCAAAGGCATTTTTTACAGGTCTGAAACAAAAAATCTTAAAATTTGTATGAAGACACAAAAGACCCCAAATAGCCAAAGCAGTCTTGAGGGAAAAAAACGGAGCTGGGGGAATCAGACTCCCTGACTTCAGACTCTACTACAGAGCTACAGTAATCAAGACAATATGGTACTGGCACAAAAACAGAAATATAGATCAACGGAACAGGATAGAAAGCCCAGAGATAAACCCATGCACCTATGGTCAACTAATCTATGACAAAGGAGGCAAGAATATACAATGGAGAAAAGACAGTCTCTTCAGTAAGTGGTGCTGGGAAAACTGGACAGATACATGTAAAAGAATGAAATTAGAACACTCCCTAACACCGTACACAAAAATAAACTCAAAATGGATTAGAGACCTAAACAGAAGACTAGACACTACAAAACTCTTAGAGGTAGCAATCTTTTTAAAAACTTGGAATCTAAAAAAGTAATACAAATGAACTTATTTACTAAACAGAAACAGACTCACAGACTTTGAAAACAAATTTATGGTTACTAAAGAGGAAAGGTGGGGGGGGAGGATAAATTAGTAGTTTGGGATTAACATATACACACTACTGTATATAAAATAAATAATCAACAAGGACCTACTGTATAGCACAGGGAACTCTACTCAATATTCTGTAATAACCTATATGGAAAAAGAATCTGAAAAATAATGGATATATGTATATGTATAACTGAATCACTTGGCTGTACACCTGAAACTAACATAACATTGTAAATCAACTATATTCCAATATAAAATAAAAAAAAATTTTGAAAAAACTTGTATTTGGAAATATTTCTAATAAAATGCATTCTAATGAATATAGAAAGTTCATAAAATGTTATAAAAATATTAACATAAGCATTACCCAAGTTAAGACATTGCCTGGGGCTTCGCTGGTGGTGCAGTGGTTGAGAGTCCGCCTGCCGATGCAGGGGACATGGGTTCGTGCCCTGGTCTGGGAGGATCCCACATGCCGCAGAGCAGCTGGGCCCGTGAGCCATGGCCGCTGAGCCTGCGCGTCTGGAGCCTGTGCTCCGCAACAGGAGAGGCCACAACAGTGAGAGGCCCGTGTACCACAAAAAAAAAAAAAAAAAAAAAAGACATTGCCTGTAACTGAGGTGATTTCTGTGAGCTGTGTTTGGGTCACATACCCTTCCCTTCTCAATCAGAGTAATCACTTTCTTGATTTTGTATTTTACTTTATAATTCTATCATATAAATATATATCTGTATACTATATATTATTTTGTATAGTATTTTACTATATATTCCTTTAAAGGGAAATACTAGTATTTCCCTTTAAAGGACTTTAGGTTTGGGACTTTACAAATACAGTCAGATGTTACATATGTATTTTCCTATTACTCATTTCTTTCCCTCAACATAATATTTATAAGTTTAACTCATGTTGGCAGTTGTAGCTATAATTTATTCTTTTTCATTGCTGTTTAGAATTATATGACCAGATGACAATCTATTTACCTATTTTCTTTTTAATTCACATTTAATTTATTTATTTTGGGCTATTTTAAACAATGTTTTTATTTTATTTTATTTATTTTTATTGAAGTATTTTTGATTTACAATATTATATTAGTTTCAAGTGTACAACATAGTGATTCAATATTTTTATAGACAATGGTCCATTTAAAGTTATTATAAAACAATGGCTATATTTCTCTGTGCTGTACAATATATCCTTGTTGCTTATCTATTTTATACATAGCAGTTTATATATCTTAATCTCATACTCCTATCTTGCCCCTACTCCCTTTGATCAACCTACTGGTAAATACTAGTCTGTACTCTATATCTGTGAGTGTTTCTGCTGTGTTATATATACTCATTTGTTTTATTTTTTAGATTCTACTTATAAGTGATAACAGAGTATTTGTCTTTCTTTACCTGACTTATTTCACTAAATATAATATTCTCTAGGTCCAACCACATTGTTGAAAAGGGCAGAATTTCATTATTTTTATGACTGAGTAATATTCCATTTTATGTATATACCACATCTTATTTATCCATTCATTTGCTGATGGACACTTAGCTTGCTTCCATATCATAGCTATTGTAAACAATGCTGCTGTGAACATCAGGATGCATGTATCTTTTAGAATTAGTGTTAAAAGCTTTTGCACAGTAAAGAAAACCATTGGCAAAATGAAAAGACAACCTCCTGAATGGGAGAAAATATTTGCAAATTATATTACTGATAAGGGGTTAGTATCCAAAATATATAAGCAGCTCATATAACTCAATATCAAAAAAGCAAATGACCCAATTTAAAAAATGGGCAGAAGACCTGAATAGACATTTTTCCAAAGAAGATATACAGGTGGCCAATAGGCACATGAAAAAATGCTCAACATTGCTAATCATCAGATAAATGCAAATCAAAACCACAATGAGGTATCACCTTACACCTGTCAGAATGATTATCATCAAAAAGACCATAAATAACAAATGTTGACAAGGATGTGGGAAAAAAAGGACCTGTCATCCTTTCTACACTGTTGATGGGAATGTAAATTGGTGCAACCACTATAGAAAACAGTATGGAGGTTCCTTGAAATACTAAAAATAGAGCTACCTATGATCCAGCAGTTCTACTCCTGGGTATATAACCAAAGCAAATGAAAATAGTGCTCTTTTAAAAACCCTTATAAATGTCTACTGACAAGCATATGCAGATATGAAAAATTTCTCTAGTGTATATACTTAGAAATGGACAGCACATGTTTAGCTTTTTAAGGTAACGCTAAACTATTTTCCAAAGTAATTTTTCTAGTTAACTTACACTCAAGCATTCGCTGAGTGTCACCATTATTTCAGTTCTTCACCAACACTTAATGTTATCGAATTTTACATTTTACATTTCGGCTTCTCTAGTGATGTGCAATAATATCATAAGTGTTTTAAAATGTAGTGCCCTGATGATTAAGATTTAGTATGTTTATTTTTATCACTATTCAGTTTTCCTTTTTGGTGAAGTGTCCTTTAAAATACTTATATTTCTATGATAAATAAAATTGTTTTTAAAATTTCATTTTCAGTTTTTGCTCATATACATAAATATTATTGATTTTCATGTACTGACTGTATTCTACAACCTTGTGACATAAATTCTAACAATTTTAAATTTTTGTTAAATTCCCTAGAACAGAGCTAAGATTTTCTACATTTTCAGAAAGCAAAGTAAAATTGTCTTTACAGTTTTACTTTTTCCTTTCCAAATTATATGTGTTATAAATATTTTTTCTTGCTTATTGTACTAAATGTGGCCTTCAGGACAACATTAAACAGAAGGAGTTAAAAAGAAGAAATACTTGCTCTGTTTCTGATATTACTTACACATTGTGTAGTCTTTCACCATTAGGCATGTGCTAGCTATAGGGTTTGCCAGATGCCTTTTATTGGGTTCAGGAAATTTTCATTTTGTCCTTATTTGATGAGCTCTTATGAAGGACAGGTAGTGAATTTTACCAAATGACTTTCTGCAGATATTGAAAAAATATATGTTTTTCTCCTTTTCTTTCCTTAAGACTATGGATTATATTGATTGATTTTAGAAAAATAAAACAACTTTACATACATGAGATAAATGCTAATTGGATATGATGTAGTTTCCTTTTTTCTATATTATTGGATCAATTTGATAATACTTCATTAAAGATTTAAAGTGTAGATCATTAATTCTACACTTTTTTCATATTTCTATGAGGTTTTAAAAACTATACATTTCTTTCTGTTCTTTGCTTTAGCAAACATACATGAAGTTTGATAAGATGTATTTTTATTATCATTCTGTTCAAAATAGTTTCCAATTTTACTAATGGTTTCTTTTTCACTCATGAGTTTTTTTTTTTTTTTTTTTTTTTTTTTTTTTTTTTGGGCTCTTTTCTCCCTTTGTTGCTATCTGATCCTTGAATGCATATTTCATGGCTAATGCCTTTTTTTTTTTTTTTTTTTTTTTTTTTTCGATATGTGGGCCTCTCACTGTCGTGGCCTCTGCTGTTGCCGGACGCGCAAGCTCAGCGCCCATGGCCCACGGGCCCAGCCGCTCCGCGGCACGCGGGATCCTCCCGGACCGGGGCACGAACCCATGTCCCCTGCATCGGCAGGCGGACTCCCAACCACTGCGCCACCAGGGAGGCCCCACTCATGAGTTTTTAAATGTGTCTCACTCAATTTCCAAAAATTTCTAATTTTTCTCATTATTGATTTTATTATTTGTCTTCCTCTGGCTTTTGTTATTTGTTCTGTTAGCTATCATTCTTTTTATGGTTCCCCTAAATGTAATGTACCCCATTTTTCTGACTCTTAAATATTTTTATTACTTTTTGTTTTTAGCAGTTTGCATAGTAATCAACTTGTTTATACACTGTAACTTAATTTAAAATCCCCTATTGATAGGCATATGGGTAGTTTTGTGGCTTATTCTATTAAATCTAGCACTTCACTGAATAGCCCTTTATATGCCTTTCTATATTTTTGCCAGTTTAACCCTTGAAAAGATTTCTAGGGCTGATATTTCTTGTTCTGAAGGTAAAAGAACTGTTTGGAGACAATATGGCCAAATTTTCCCTCATGTTAAGCTTTGCTATTTTCTATTCCTATCATCAATGTACAAGAGTGTCTATTTCTCACAGCCTTGACATCAAACATGTCACCAAACTTTGATTTTTTTTCTTATCTTACTGATAAGAAATTTTATCTCAGTGTCACCATTGTTATAAATCAAGTGACTGTATATGTGTGGATCTGTATGCACATATTTTTCCTATCTTAATAATGAAGTGAGAACTGATAGTCAAAGTCCTGTGTTTTGTTTTATTTGTTAAAACTTTCTTAGTTATTCTTGGTCTTTTGAAACTCCATATAAATTTTGAATCATTACTAACCTTTACACGTACATATACTCACATACAGTTTAGATCTTGAATGAGATTTCACATAGGTCAGTTTGGGGGAAACTGTCATGTTTATAATATCAACTTCTCTAATTTTTTATCATGATATATGATTTTGTTTATTGAAGTTTTCTTTAAATTCCATCAAAGTTTGTAGTTTTCAGCTTAGGTACCTTGCACATATTTTCTTAAGTTTATTTATATGATCCTGAACCTTGGGACATTTTCTCATTTATTAATTCTAATGTTTTAGTTTTTTCTTTTGTATTTTCTGCATATACAATTGTGTCATGGGCAAATAATGACTCTTAAGTTCATTACTTTCCATTGATACAATTTTTCCTTTCTTTTTTTTTTTTTTGTATCTATTGCACTGAATAGAAATAGTTTTAAGGCCACTCTTGATTCATTATAAATCATATGGAATTTTTCAATATTTCAACATTAATTTTCATGTTTTCTCTCAAATAGGAGCCTTGTATTTCTAGCTTGCTACTAATATTTATACCAGAATGTGTTGAATTTTATCAAACGTTATTTTCAGCATAGCTTTAGATTATCTAATTTGTTTTGAAATTTTTCTACTTTTACTTTTAATCTTATATCTTAAACATTTAAAAATGCTGAGCCAGGGCTTCCCTGGTGGCGCAGTGGTTGAGAGTCTGCCCGCCGATGCAGGGGACATGAGTTCGTGCCCCGGTCTGGGAAGATCCCCCATGCCGCGGAGCAGCTGGGCCCATGAGCCATGGCCGCTGAGCCTGCACATCCGGAGCCTGTGCTCCGCAACGGGAGAGGCCACAACAGTGAGAGGCCCGCGAACCGCAAAAAAAAAAAAAAAAAAAAAAATGCTGAGCCAATCATTAATTACAGAAGTCAGCCCAATTCAGCTGTGATATATAATTTATTTATGTATTACTGGATTTGATTTGCTATTAAAAAAAAGTTTTGTATCTGTTTTCTTAAGAAGGTTTGTCCAGCTATTCTCCTGTCTTCGTCACACTTTGGTACCAAGTTTATATTGGCCTCAAAAATGAGTTGCAAAGTATTCCATCCTTTTAAAATCTCTGGAATATTTTTTCTAAGATTTTTTTTCTTTATATTTTAGATGAATTCACAATCAAAACCATGTAGGTTTAGGTATTTCTTTGTGATGTAAGTGAGCAAAATTTGCCACCCCAAAATGCGTCTCTTTGGCAAGATGATTAATTTAGGCTGATTATTTTTAAAAGAAAGAAGACTCAGGAGGTTTTTCTTATTGTCTCTCCCTTTACTGACTAAAAGAATTTAGATAAAGGGCCTGTCCTCTGAATAAAGATATCACTGGAGATATCTGCAAAGAATATGGGCTGAGTGTGGTGGGGGAAATTTTATGGGGGCCATAGAGATCAGAGTCCTTTCTGTGGCCAGTCTCTGCATTACCCAGCAAACATTTGCTTAAAAAACACTTGCTTTTACATCTCCTTGTAAATTGCCTTCCTCCCTTTGGAGTCTCAAACCACTATCCCCAACATCCTCTTTTGTCTTTAGCTGAAGATAATGTTTAAGGTGACAATTTCAGCCAGGTTTGGGAGTTAACTCAGTTTTCCTGGATCTCTCCCATATATACATGTTATTAAACTTGTGTTTGATTTTCTCCTGCTAAACTGTCTGATGTCAACTTAATTCTCAGTCCATCCAGAAGAACCTAGAAGGGTAGAAGAACAATTCTTCCTCCTTGACAGTGGTAATATTTATAACTTATTCATTTCTAAAACAGATATAGGACCTTTAACATTTTCTCTTTCTTTTGGTATTGACATAATATTTTTTTACTAGTGTTTGTTTCATCTAAGTTATAAAATTTATTATCAGAAGAGATTCTCATAATATGCTCTTATCATTGATGCCTTTAGAATCCATAGTGATGTTTCTCTTTTTCCTTTACGTATCTACCTTTTGAAATTTTTAATTTGTATCTTCTCTCTTTGGCTCTTAATTATCATTGCTAGAGGTCCCTAATTTTTGTCTTTTTCAAAGATTATTTTTGTTTCCTTATTTGTTTCATTGAATCTATTATAATTTATTTTCTGATATATTGCTTTGTTTTTTTCTAATTATGTCTCCCTTGTAATGTTTTTGAGATTTTTTTTTTTCTTTTATTAACTGGTTTCTAGAAGTTTTACTGTGATGTTCTGATGTGCACCCAAACAGGATTTATTTTTATCTATCCTGATTCTTCTGACTACATGAATGTCACATATAAGTTTTGGAAAAATCTTAGCCATTATCTCTTCTAACGTAGCTACTGCCTTATTCCCCTTTTTTTTTTCTTCCCGGACACCAGGGATGCCAGATCTTTCATCATGTGTTTTTATGTGTGTCTCTCACACCCTTTTCTGTGTTCTCTGACCTTATAAATTTTTCATGAATCTGCTTGCATGTTTTCTATTCAACTATCAGCCCTTTAACTAATTCTCTTCTCTATTTTGTCCTGTATGCCGTTAAAGCCATCTATTAAGTTGTATTTTTAATTCTAGGTCTTTTATCCTATTTACTTTTTAAAGAATCTCTGTCGTGTGATGAATTCTTTATCTATTTTTTCAAATATTTTAATCACGCTTATTTTAATATCTATGTTTGATATCTATAATTACTCAAATACCTGTGGAAAGATTTGTTTCTATTGTTTCCTTTTTCACTTGACCCTTTGTGTGTGTATGTGTAAGTGTGTGTGTATAAACACAGGACAGGAAAAATTTGCAATCTCCACATCTCCAGGTTCTATTACTTTTCCTAGAGGCTGCATCATATTCTCTACTAGGTACATAAAGTGACAACATATGACCTTAATCCAGATGGAGCCTGAGCTGACTCTAGACCATTTTGTGGTTTTTGCAAGATGTGTTCAATTTCCGGTTCATATATACTCTTAGAGTGTTACTCCCAGGGTTTCTAACTTGAAGCCTTGGATCTTATACTCTCATATTTTCTTGTTTTCCTTGGCACCATGAGACAGCCAAGAAGATACCTTTGTTGTTTCTTGACTATAGTTGGAAAGCCTATAGTGTTTTGCTTTTAAATAAAGTGCTTGCTTATTGATTGAGATATACTTTATCATGTCAATGATGTCAATTGTCTTATTTTATTAAATGTATTTTTATTGTTATGTTTGCTGATATTTGGGCAATGCTTTCTCTAAATCTCTGGATGTAATTCTTTTAAAATTTATTTTTATGATTTTATTTATGACCATATTTATGCCCTTTGTAAAACTGAAACATATCTGCATTACTGAATTAACTACAGTTGTTTATCTTGTATATTCTAATGTGCTTTAGATTCTATTTGCTACTGTTACATTTAATAATTTTGCATTTATATTTATAGGTGAAATGTATTCAATTTTATGCAGTGTTTAACGTAAATGTTATATTCATGTTATCAAGCAGTTCGGAGGTTGTTCTTTTCAATGCTCTGGAATAGTTTATGTAGCATTAATATCACCTGACCTTTAGAAAGTTGGTAAAATTCCTAATGAAGTCAGCTGGGGGTGATGCTTTTTGGTAAGGGCTCTTTAGTTACTTTCTGCATTTGTTCTAGGGTAATTCATCTGGTTATATTTTCTGTATATTGTTTAGTTTTTGTAAGTTTTATAAGAAAATGATCTATTTGTCTAGGTTTAAATTTTTGCTTTGGAAGCATGATAGTGTTTGCCAGCACACTAAATTTGGCATTTATTTCTTTGTTCTAGTGTGTATTAGTTTTCTAATTCATTTCTTTCTGTTTTTATCTTTAAAAAGTTTTCTATCGGTTTTCTTTTGAATTACTTTGTTCTTTTCCTAGTTTTTTGAACTGGATAGTTACTTCATTTAATGTATTTTTTGTCTTATTTATTTATTTATTTTTTACATAGGTATTTAATACTATAGTTTTTTACTCACAACTGTTTTAACTGTATGTCACGAATTCGTTTGTGTCATGTTTTTATATTCTTATTTTCAAGTAATAATAAAGCCCCTTTGTATGTACCCTTTGACCTAAGAATTATTTAATATTATTTATATATATATTTCAATATGGAAAAGCATTTCCTTCTAATTTTTTTATTGATTTCCAGTTTTCTTCTCATTATGATCAAAGGATGCTATTTTTACTATTTTTCTTTTATGAATTTTTGAATTTTATTTTATTTTTCATACAGCATGTTCTTATTAGTTATCCATTTTATACATATTAGTGTGTATATGTCAATCCCAATCTCCCAGTTCATCCCACCACCACCCCACCACCACTTTCCCCCCCTTGGTGTCAATACGTTTGTTCTCTACATCTTTGTATTTTTATTATTTCTATACCTTCAAGTTATTGACATCTTCTTTGGAGAAACTATGTAAATAATATTTCCTTGAAACAGGTGAATGTTTCACATGCACATTAAATGAAGCTATATTCTTTGTTTTTGGCAATCAGTGTATTTTTAATTTTGTAACAGTCATTTTGTCTAAAAGAATAGAAATCAACATAAATTATATTTACCTCCAGAATGGGACACACCCTTTCTTATGTCATGTCATTACAGTAGGAGCCAAATAGATTTGATTTGTAATAGAGGGTAGGTCTTAACAAACTGTGCTGCTGACTTGTTTGATTGCATTAAACTATGTTGAGGGGTGAATCAAGACCTTCCCTTTAACAGAGACTAAAAATCTAAAAGTTGGTTGGCAGAGGTGCTTCTGCTTTGTAGCTGAGCCTGCACGATCTTGGGCTGTTGCAGATCTCTCTCTGCTTCGTCACCTAGCTGCCTACTCTTTGGTCCCTGGAATTCTCCCCACCTTCTCCTTTATCTTGTCTCTTTCTGTCCTGCAGTCCTGCCTGAAACTTCTCAGGATGGCAGCCCCAGCTACTGTGACAATCTAATATGTCATGGAAGGATCTCTCTCAGCTCTCATGTACTGTGCCTCAGTATTACTTGGGTGAAATTTCAGAGTGTGAGGAAAAGGAGGAGATTCCCTAAGCAATTCTGTCTCATCCACAGTATCAACCCCAGAGTGCATCTAATGGATTTCTCTCAGTTCTGCTCTGATTTCAGACAGGGGATGCCTTGCCCCTGCTGGCAGCCCATGCATCCCAGGTGCTCTTTCTCCACTCTTTTCTTCTGGCTTTGTTTTCAGGGTACCCTTCTTGGGCATTCTGTGAATATCCATGGCAAAGGGAATCTTCACTATTATAATCTGTCTCACTTGACCACGTGTGGCTATTAATATTTCATTAAAAATTCAGCTCATTTCTCCCTCCCCTGTGTATGTCAGATTCCATTCCTCCTCCTCTTGCATTTGCAAGATGAGTGAAAGCAGCATTGTTATCTCTCTCTTATGAGGGTCTCTTCACTTTCTGGAATTCAGTTCACTGGGAATCTTTGTGTCCTCAGTTCTCAAATTATCCAGCTTGCTGTGGCTGTTAGGGTGAGAATGACTGTTTCATATTACAGTCTACACCTAAACAGGATACTCCTCATTTCACATTCCATTTTCTCACTTTCCCTCTCTCTTTTTTTCCTTAGAGTATTATCTGCAGTGATTACTTTTTTTTGCTATTGTACTTTTTTTTTCAATTTTAGCCTTATTTCTTAAATAATTATTTCTTAAATGATTAAAAAAATTAGTCTTTTCCTAAATACTGTCAGTTCTCTTTGTAAACCTTCCTTTTCCAATTACATAATTTCTAGTTTAATGTAGATGTTTGGTTTTGATTTAAAAAGTTGTTGTTTTTTCTTAAATAGTTCAGCCCATGGAGATTTGAACTGTCATCATCACAGAATTCTGGGAATTAATTTCTGTTAGGTATGGTTCCCATATACATAAATTTCTGCCCTAGTAACACTTATCAAATATCCACTCTTTTATCCACTCATCTGAAATATCAAAGTTGTCATCTATCAAGTGTTCATATACACATTGGTCTATTTCTGAGGTTTCTATTTTGTTCCACTGACCTCTGTCTATTCTTTTGCCAGCCTCACAGATTTAACCATATAACAATTTTTATAATAACAGTGACCATACTATAACTCTATAATACTTTTGTCAGAAATAATTAAAATTTAATTGAATTATTTGATTTTAATTGAGATAGAATTAACATCATTATATATACTGAATATTCCTTTCCATGAATACTGTATATACCCATTTTAATAATATATAATTTGAATATATGTAAATTTTCTCCATAAAATTAAACATTATTTATTATTATATTGTTTTGAGTGATTTATAACTTTTGTGTGTATCTTTTGGAAATGATATTTTACCTTAATTTTTTTCCTTATCTTTTGTTGCTGGTGGATTAGAACATAAGTTATTTGGTTATGTTGTACTTACATTTAACAATCTTAGTGAGTTATCTTATTGATTAATCTTAATGTATAAAAATTTTTTTTTTGCTTTTTTTTCAAAGCCTTATTTTTTATTTTCATAAAATTTGGTAGGACCTCCAAAGAAATGTGGGTTAGAAATGATGGTATTTGTCACTCTTGACTGGTTTCCTCATTAAAGGAAGTGTATCCAATATTTCAAAATTAAATATCATATTTGCTACATGTCTTTGATAGAGCACTTTTTGCAGTTAAGGGATTTCCATTCTATTCCGTCTTTACTAAATATTATTTTTCCTTAAATGGTCATTAAATCTTATTAATCTTATAATCCATTACAGTCCCATGCCACAAAACATTGTTTTCACATTATATTTCAAGAACCTCAGAGTGTCTGGAACAAGGTAGCTGTTCAATAAACATCCTTCAGTGGAATAATTATTTCAACTGTTTTTCTGCCTGTTGAGATGATCATGTTTTTTCTTCTAAAAGTTAATGTGGTAAATTATATTAAGTGATGTTCTATTAAAAATCTTTCTTCCATTTCTAGAGTTGAATTGACTTCATCATGATATATTACATTCTTTATATATTGCTGAATTTAATTTGCTAATATGTGCTTTAAGTATTTTTCTAAAACCTTTGTTCACAAGTGAAATGGGACTTTGTTTTTCTGTATCATCCTTATTTAGTTTGACCCCAAATTATTCTAGCCTCACAAAATAGAGGAAATCATCCCCTCTGCTTTCAATTTCTAAAAGAGTTCATGTATGATAGAAATATCTTGCATGTTATCTATGACATACTGGAAAATATTTGGACCTGATTTGCTATACAAGTGAATGTTTATTGACTATAATTATTTTGTGTGATGCTCCTAGGGCTATTCAAGTTTTTCATTTCTTTTTGTGACATTTTGGTAAGTCACTTTTCTAGAAAATTGCCCCTGTGGTCTAAGTTTTCAAATTTATTTATCTAAAGCTCATTATTTACCCTTATTTTAAAATATAACTGGCATATATGTGTGTGTGTGTATATATATATATAGATAGATAGATAGATAGATAGATAATGTCTTTTTAGTTTATGGTGTTATTTTCTTGGTTATTTGGATTTTTGTTTTTGTGAAATTTTTTAACCATGAAAACGATAACTATAATTTTTAATACATTTAATTAATAGAAATTTTTCTTGCATTTTTTTTCTTCTAGGAGAAAGAGGCAAATTTTAAAATATCAATAATACAAATAAAGGTTTATTGAAATGAGCTACCATTTTTCTTTCTTTGTGAAATAAAATAGAGGCTTCTTCTAAAAGCACAGCTTTGCATCACTCATTTATTTCAAAAGAGGCTTGCTCATCTTGGAAAAAAAAAAAGTAAACAAGAACCACTTGTCAGAGAGTGAGACAAATTCCTGGGCAGTGTGAGGCTGTTGATAACACTTATATTGCTCTCAGAAACTCACTAGCAAAGCAAGTCACAGTTACATTTTTGGAAACAAATTGTTTACCACATATTGAATGCTGCTCTAACAATAATTTAAAGTTAAAGATGTTGCCCTTCCCATAGCCAATGTAGATGATAACAGTTCTGTACCTTTGATCATCATACTTATAACAAAGCTAGGTTATTTATCATTGGTTTAGCACAAATTTTACCTGAAAAAAAAGCACATAGGCCAGTGAGCTTTGATAAAAATCACTTGATATTCTACCCCACACTTCCCTTCCTTCAAATACAGTCTCACAGCCAGTACCCCATTCAATTCTCAGACCTCAGGCCTTGTCTATAAGTATGGTCTTATTAATTCATTCAACACATATGTATTGATTATCTCGTGTGTGCAGGTATGTAGGTGTAGGTTTCTGTGAATATGAAACTAAATAGATAATAGTGAACTTAAAGTCTACTTGGTCAGCTTGTTTTAGGATTATTGTGTTCTCATCTGCATATTAAGGTGAAAGAGAATTCCTAAATTACTGTTTTGGCTATAACTGTGTCCTGATAATAAGGCTGTAGAATTTCCTCATGTCCAACTCAATAAAGGCATAATTATAAAGCAATATTATAAGCCCTCTTTTATGTCTTTCTTGTTTGGCTACATGACTCATTGAAAAACAGGGTACTCCATTTTTGTGGTTATCAGTAACTATAACAGTGTCTTAGAGTTTTCTTATTAAATTCTCAGAGTATTTCCACATTTAATTCTGTGTAAGAAGAACTCTGATTGAATAATTTATTTAACAAACATTTAGTACATACCTACTAAGTGTTTTATAATTTCCAGACTGGTACTAATTGATGCTTAAGAAAATAGATAAAATTTATGCCATCAAAGAAAGATACTATGAAAAAGAACTTTTGTGAATTAATTACAACCATGATAACTGTTACAAAGGAAAAATATATGGTGCAATGAGAATAACTAATCAAGAAAGCAGAACAAATCTGAGTGACAGAGAAATATTTCCTGAGGAAATGACATTTAACCTGAAATCCAATGAGTAAGAGTTGCCTGAATAAAGAAAAATACAGCTCCGTAGGCAAAGGGAGAAACACCAGTAAATTTCCTCAATAGGGAATTAACCAACTGAAATATTGAGTAAAAGGAACTGGGAATTTCCAATCCATTTTTTTTTCCCTTTTGAGTAGATTTGATTTTTTTAGAGCAGTTTTAGTTCCACTGTAAAATTGAGCAGCAATCCAATTCAATTTTCAATTTAATTTCAAATATGAACTTTATGAGGGTATGGAGAAATAGTCATTGTTAATTGGACTTTATGTTCTTTGATTAGTAAACATCCAACGTGGTTTTGAACAACTTTTTATTTTGAAATAATTATAGATTTAGAAGAAGTTGCAAAGATAGTTCAATATCAGAAATTTGGCATTGTCACAATGTATTTGAATAGTTCTGTGAAGGTTAATTTTGTGTGTCAACTTGTCTGGGCCACAGTGCCCAGCTATGTGATTAAATATTATTCTGGATGTTTCTGGGAGGGTGTTTTTAGATGAGATTAACATTTAAATTAGTGGATTTTGAGTAAAGAAGAATACCTTCCATAATATTGGTAAACCTCATTCATTCAGCTGCAAGCAACAGAAAATAGATGTCCTTCCACTCTTCTTAGTTCTCCAGCCTGACTATATTTAGATTAAATCTGTAACTATTTTCTGAATCTCTATCCGAATTTATATCTATATATTAATTAATATATTAATATATAATTAATATATATTAATTAATATATTAATATATAATTAATATATATTAATTAATTAATATTTAATCATTTATAAATATATAGTAGATTACATTGATTGATTTTTTAAATATTGAACTACTTTTACAGTTTTAAAATAAACCTCATTTTAGTCATGGTATATAATCCATTTTACATATTGCTGAATTCCTAATATTTTATTAAATTTTTTTTTATCTATATTCCTGATGGATATTGGTGAATAGTTTTTGTCTTGTTTTGTTTTGTTTAGCTTTTTATAGTGTTTATCTCTGGTTTCCATTCCAAGGTAATGCTGGTTTCATAAAATGAGTTGAAAAGACTTCCCTCCTCTTCTATTTTCTGTAAATTAGTCTTATTCTTTAAATCTTTGGCAGTATTTGCCAGTGAAACCTGGTACTGGAGATTTACTTTTCAGGAGCTTATAATACATACATTTAAGATAGTTAGAGAGATGTTAAAATTTTGAAAAAACTTATTGTTGAGTTGTATTTAATGGGTACTTAGTACCTTTCAAGGAATTCGTCCATTTCATTTATCAGATTTTGTGTGTAGAGTTGTGTGTATTCACTTATTATCCTTTTGGTGTTGGTAGGCTCTGTAGTGGCATCACCTGTTTTATTCCTGATACTAGTAATTTGTGACTTCTGTCTTATTTGTTAGTCTTCTAGTGATTTATCAATTTTCCTGATCTTCTCAAGGAATCAGCTTTTTGTTTTATTGATTTACTCTATTGTTTTTCTGGTTTTAATTTTATTTAGTTCTGCTCTTAACAATGTGTTTTTGTTAGCTTGGTCTTTTGATAAAGTAATCATAGGTAGGGAGTAATACATTGAATTAATAATACCAATTAGTTAATTTCCTGTATTCCTATTCTCATAGGAACTTCCAAAAATATAACTGGTAAAGTCAAAGAAATATTTGGTAACATGGCAATTTACACTGATGAAGAGAACCATTCCCCACAAATTCTAAATACACACAAATGATTACATGTAAGTCTTTAAATATACACAGCCAATCTCAAACTAAAGACAAGGGACAACTTTGGTGTATTATTATAGAAGAAACTTAAGACAGTGTAATATATATATTAGCAAACATAATTACTGCTGAGGCCCATGACAATTTCTATGAGAAACCTTGTTTACCTAGCAAGATGGTAAAATTACACAGGAAAGAAAACAATGGTCCAAATAGAAGAATACTTGAACATCTAACCAAAGATAAGGTGGAAGAAAGTTTATTGATATGCCCTTAATTTCTCACTTTGCTTGGTTGAAATTGTGCTTGAATACAGTCACTGCAGACAGAGAAACAGCAACCATCTTGGCATGAACTTGAGCTTGGAAAATACAGTTGTCCTAGTGTGATGAAAGCAGTTAACATCTGAGGCAAAAGGGCTAGTAATCTCCTGAAAATTTTATCCTCCTTATATATTTTTTTCTATACTCAAAGAGCTACGTAATTACAACTGAGGCGGCAAGCTCTTAAAAAATTATTAGGGCACAGTAAGGTGCTGAGAGCAATGTTAAAGCCCTTCTTCCCTGAGACATGCACCACCACACTTGGAATCCACGAGAAGAGACTTAAGCTGTGCTTCCCTGGTGGCGCAGTGGTTGAGAGTCTGCCTGCCGATGCAGGGGACACAGGTTCGTGTCCCGGTCTGGGAAGATCCCACATGCTGCAGAGCTGCTGGGCCCGTGAGCCATGGCCGCTGAGCCTGTGCATCCGGATCCTGTGCTCCGCAACGGGAGAGGCCACAGCAGTGAGAGGCCCGCATACCACAAAAAAAAAAAAAAAAAAAAAGAAGAGACTTAAGCTAAGGCTAGAGAATCTTACCTCAAGTACATATCACTCAATGCCATAACTAATAAAATAGAAAACTCAGATGGTGGGTATTCTGAAGAATTAATGTAGAAGATAAAATAAAATTTTATAAAAACAAATTAGTTATCATCCAAGAAATTATAATATTGGAAAGATGAACCAGGAACAATGAATCACATGGTATAACTCAGAATAAATCTATAAGGTTGACAGAAAGAAATCAATAAAGAATTGAAGAGTGGAATTGATACAGCTGAAGGACAAATCAGTGAGTTAAATTACTTATTTGAAGAACTTTCCCATAAGATATCAGAAAGAAATCAAGTGGTAGAATATATAAAATAAATGTTAAAAAAATAGAGATTAGAAAAGTCAACATTCTTAGAATAGTTTTCACAGTTGATCAAAATAAAGGGAGAAACACTTCAAGAAATAAAGACCAAGGATTTCCAGAATTATCAAAAAAATAAAAAAAGATTTACTATTTAATAAGATTTACTCAGAATTTAAACATGGGAGTTACGAAACACATCCATGCAATGCATATCACAGTAAAACTTGAGAATATCAAAACAGAACTTTTACAACCCTACAAAAATGAAAAGCATATTACCTATGAATAAACAAGAAGCAAGACTGACAGCAGACAGGTCAACAACAAGACTAAATACAAGAAGACAATTGAGTGATATCTTCACAGCGTTGAAGCTTTTCCTTTTGAACCACACAGGAAATAAAAGATAAGTGGTTCTTAAATATGTGAAAGGATGATCAAGTTTATTCTTAGTAACAGAAAAGCCAGTTAAAACCATAAATACACTGAGGTGTTGTTTTTAAGGTACTAGACTGGCAAAGACAAAATGAAGAGCCACTGTGACTGAAGTGAGAATGTGAAAGGAGAGAGGTGGTTAGAGAAGTTTAGGCAGAGTGTCATATATCATAACAAGAAACATGGATTTTATTCTACGTGCAATGATGAACAAATGGAGGACTTGTAAAAACTGGAAGATGAGGAAAGTCAAAAATACCAGCATTTAGTTTGTTGACTATATACAACACCACTCTGCTACCCCGAATCCCAGTGGCTTAACATAAAAACATAATTCTCCCTCAGGTCCTATATTCTACTGGGTCAACAGGAGGACTGAACACAGTGGTTATGCAAGAACCAGATTGAGCTGTGAAGCAAATACACATTTTGATGTGTGCCCCCATGATTACCATGGCAGAGGGACAACAGAGTTTAAATGGCATGCTGTTTCTTCAAGCTTCCATACGGAAGTGATACATCATATCTTCTCACATTTGCCAAAGCATGTCATAAACCCACACAAACTTCAAAGGGGGCAGAGCCCTATAATGTTACTCTTTACCTAGAAAAAGGAGGAGATTCGTGAATGACTCTAATGACTCTGAAAGTGAGCATTAATGTACTCTCTCTACAGTAAATAGAGGAACCTATGGATCTATCTACTAAGTAGTCACATTTACTTATGCTGATTTATCAAGTTAATAGTGTGTACTGGGCTTGTTTGTGGGGATAGCACTGCATAATCCTACATGAAAAAATGAATATGCACATCAAACAAAATACATATCTAGCAATAGGATATTGCTTTTTTTTGTTTATCCTGGCTGAATGAGGAAGAAAAGATGAATGTGTCTTGTTCATGAATATATCACAATTATAATTCTATTTGGAATATTTATTATTGTCAGTAGTTTTCTGCCAGTAAAAATGATCTGCTAAAACACGTTAGACTTTTACTATCTTTGTCTCTAGACTGCAGTCTCCAGAAAGAAATTCACTGCCTTATAATGTGGCTCAAGTGAGACTTATTTTACTACCTTCCAGACAAAGGAATGGGGTGATACTTATAATAATCAAAATAAAATCTGGCTTAATTATGGCACTACTACCCCCTTAGTCTGTGGAATTTCTCATTGAATCCATCAAAATCTCTGGGGAAGGAGAGGATTGATGATTTCCCAAGTCAATGCTCTTATTCAAAGATCTGGTAGGAGTAATAGAAAATAGCCACCAGGTAGCTTATACACATTTATCACATTTATTTTTTATAACAAGGTTGAGAAGGCATTATTATTAGTAATTGTTAGAAACTAAATTTGAACACAGCCTATTTTACTACAAAGCAAACTTTTAACCTCTGTATTGTTCCAGTTCCTTTTTTATCTGAATAGTGATGGATTATTGCATAAGTTACTTAGATAATATGGTTATGATTCAATTACCAAAGATAAGAAACATAAAAAAGGACTTTCTAGTTGTTTAAAAACCTTAGAGATTATGAGAAAATAAAATAAACCAATTGATAGATATAGGTGGCGATTTTGGCTTTAGTGAACATGTAGTTTATCTTTTTTAACAAGGCAGTGTATGTATATCTCTCCCTCTCTCTCTCTCTTTTTCTTTTTCCTATCAGTTTTCAAGTCACTGGGTTAACATGCACTTATACTAGTAATTTTGCTAGAGACATTAATTCATGGAGAGATAAGGCATATAAAAAGCAAATTATTTATCTAAAAAGAAGCGACCACAATAATATCATCATAGAAGATGCAATAGGATTGAAATCACTCCTTTTTCACTTGAAATCGTGAATATAGAATCAATGGACATTAGAGTTGAAGATGACCAGATGCATACCTTATTTCAAGCCCTCCCATGTCAGAGAAGGAGAAACTGAGATTCATTGGAAGGGCCTAAAAGATTGATTTCCCCAAATTGTAAAGCTGTCCTATGAAAGAAGAGCTTGGTAAGTTTCCTCAACTAGAAATGAAGAGTCTCAGTGAGTTAACTGGGCTACTTAGATATTTGTGTAGACTGAAAAAATGAGACTTCAAATAAGTGTTTCTTAGCCTAGCTAAAGCTGAGTTAATGAAAGAATAGGGTCCTTAAGGGTCCTTCTACTGTACACCCCAGCTTGTTATGACTTCAAAAGAAGAATAATTGTATCTTTCTTGAATCACAAATATATACTTTTGCTCAAGTACATTAGGAGAACTGAGCACCAAGAGAAAGTGTTCCATCAACCCAGATGTGCTTGTAATGAATTAGAAAAAGCTCAAACCACCTATGGCTAAATGAAATTATGGACCTGCAATAGTTTTCTGACCCATATCCATCAAAATGTCAAAAGAATATTAGTAGACAGCAGGCATGCAACCTGGAAATAATAGGGCAAATATTAATCTCTTACACTGCTTGAGTTTTGCTTCGAGCAAATGGGACACAGACCATATATGTGCCTAGAATGAGAAACATTGATTTCCAAGGAGCCACATGCTTGGCTATTTTTGTTTCTGGGGGAGCTATCACTGTTCACTGTAAAAATATACTTTGGTCAGTTTCTTCATCATCTGGTACTCACCTAATGCCTTTGCCTCTGGATCCTGCAGGGACAAAAATAAGGACAATATTCCTGAAATCAAATTCCAACCTTCAGGGGCTTCCCTGGTGGCGCAGTGCTTGAGAGTCCGCCTGCCGATGCAGGAGACGCGGGTTCGTGCCCCGGTCCGGGAGGATCCCACATGTCGCGGAGCGGCTGGGCCCGTGAGCCATGGCCACTGAGCCTGCGCGTCCGGAGCCTGTGCTCCGCAAATGGGAGAGGCCACAACAGTGAGAGGCCCGCATAACGCAAGAAAAAAAAAAAAAAAAAAAAAAAAAAAAAAATTCCAACCTTCAAGCTAGTTGTGGACTCTTGAGAAAAGTGTCTAAGCTCCACTTTTTTTATAAGTAAGATGAAAGAAATAGGGAATATTTATATCCCAAAACATCCATGAGAAGTAAATGTGATATATTTTAAGGAATATAGGAAGTGGTCAATAAATAGAAACTATATTATGATCCTTATTTAATGTTCATGTCAGATAAATTGTGACACACACTCAAAAGTGATGCACAACAAAACAAGACTTTGCTTATTGAGACATTTCTAGAGGAAAGGGGAAAATGAAAATGCAGTTTAAAAAGAAAAGAAAAGAAACATCTCACTCAGCTGACAGTATGCCTTAGGATCTGCTAGAAGATCCAAAATTGTTTTGCTAAAGGGAGCACTTCCCAGCTACTGATGTCCCCCTTCTTGGTCTGCAAATAAAGATAGTGAAGTCTTCCTTCTGTGGGTGCTGAGCCTGGAGTAATTTCTCAGACAGTAGCTCTTCACTATGACATTTAGTAGTGTGGTTGAGTGATACTGAATCATAAATTTACTTCCTTTCTAAATGGATTGGCTTTGAGGATTTAATTCCCATACATATTCTAGGTCAACATGTTGCACTACTTACTTCCTCTTTAACAACTGGCTTTTCAAGTTGTTTTGAGGACTCATTTTGGTGGTGGCAGAAGGCAAAGAAAGTGTGCATTTAGGAATTCAGAGGAAACAGAGTCACGGTTTCTGCAACCCAGGTATGTAAATGCAGTTCAAAAGATAAACAGGTATTCCCCCCCACCATGAAAATAATGCAACTTATTATGCTATGAGCAAATCACATTTGGTCAATAAAAATGTGAATGGTATGGGAAAAGGTAATGTTTTAAATTGAGTGAAAAAGAATGTTTTGATTTGAAAAGGTTGGTTATGAAGCAAGAAAACTGTCCCAGGCAGTTGGAATCACACAGGAAACACACAAGAAACATTCAAGTAAAACAAAAATAATAGTGTTTCAAAAATAATGGAAGAAACAACAATCTACTATGTATTAAGTGCTTTACATATTTTGTTTCATTTTAGCCTCAGGGTAACTCTGATGGGTAGATACTACCTCCCTTTTACAGAGAGAAAACAAAAGTGGGTGGGTTCAGTTACTTGGTGAATATTACAGATTTAATGGGCTATAATAAATAGTCAGAATAAGAATACCTATATTTCTATTGCAAAGTTAATATCTTTCATTTGTTTGTTTTCCATCTACCCATAAAGTTTTCATACCTATTGGACACAACATTTTATTAAATCAACTTTATGTATAACTTACATAAACTGCATCCATTTATATTGTACAATTAAATAAGTTTTGACAAATGTGTATGCTCATGAACCCACTGCCACAATTAAGATACAGATTTCTCTCACTCCTAAAAATTTCTTATGCCCCTTTGTAATCCATCTTCCCCTCCCACCATAGATAGAGAAAATTGTTGATCTGTTGTCTGACACTATACAGTAATGTGAATTTTCTAAAATTTTATGTAAATGAATTAGATAGAATTCAATAATTCTATAGAATTCAAATGAATTCTATTTGGCTCTGAGAAGCTTTCATGTTGTTGCACGAATCAGTAATTTGACCATATTTTTTGCCAAGCAGTATTCTGTGGTCTGGATATACCATAATTGTTAACCCAAACTTTTGTAAATTTATATTGTTTCTCATAGTTGGCTATTTTTAACACTGCTAAAAATATTCAAGTAAGATCTTTGTGTAGATACATGTTTTCATTGTTCTTGAGTAAATACTTAGGAGTCCCATGAGTTATTCTTTTTTTTTTTTTAACATCTTTATTGGAGTATAATTGCTTTACAATGGTATGTTAGTTTCTGCTTTATCAAAAAATCTACAAACAATGAGTTGTTCTTAAAGTAACATATGTTTAACTTTTAGAGAAACTTCCAAAGAGTTACAAAAGTAATTGTATCATTCAGCTCTTCAAATGTTAAACATAGATTATCTTAAAACCCAGCAATTCCACTCTGTTCCAAGAGAAATAAAAACATATGTCCACAAAAAAAACTTGCACATGAATGTTAAAAAAATAAAAGTGCTTGTATCATTTTACATTCCTTCTTATAGTATGAGCGCTCCTGTCATTACATATTCAGGCCAGCCTGTGCTATTATCTGTTTTTTTTGTTTTTGTTTTTGTTTTTTTTTAATTATCAGTCACTCAATAATTATAGAGAAGTATCTCACTGAGATTTTAATTTGCATTTTCTTAATAACTGACTAATGATGTTGAGAAACTTTTTATTTGCTTATTCATCATTCAGGTATATTCTTTGTGAAATACCAAATCAAACGTTTTACACACTTTTCAAAATCATGTTATCTATCTTTTTATTTAATTGTCACTCCAAAACTTACTAATTGTGATTCCAAAACTTACTACAAAGCCACTGTAATCCATACAGTGCTGTGTTGGCAGAGGATAGATACCTAGATCAATAGGAGACAATAAAGCCTCCACAAATAGACACACATAATATGGTCAGTTCATTTTGGACAAAGGTGAACGGCAATCCTATGGGGAAAGAAAAATGTTTTCCACAAACGATTTTGAAACAATTGACTATCCAAATGCAAAAATGACCTTACTCATATCTCACACCTCAAAGACCTAAACAAACATAATAAATATAAAATTACTGAAAGAAACCACTGGAGAAAAATATATTTGATCTTGGATTTGGCAAAAATAACTTAGACATAGTACTGAAAGCATGGCCTATAAAGAAAAAAAAAAAATTGGTGCATCAAAATTAAAAGCTCCTCTTCAAATGCCACTGTTAAAGAAATGAAGAGACAAGCCACCAATTGGGACAAAATATTGATAAAACAAGTACTTGATAAAACTTGAATTGACAATGTATTGAGAAATCTCAGAAATCAGTATAAGAAAATAAACAACCCAAAATAAATTGGGTAAATTTTTGAACAGACAGCTGACAGATGAGTATATACAGATATAAAATTAGCTCATGAAAAAGTGCTAAACATTATTAGTCAATAGAGAAATTCAAATTAAAACCACAGTACAATACACAAAAAGTTCATAAAAAGCAATAAAGGAAAAAGTCGTGATTAGATGAAGTCTTGGTGAGGACGTACAGTATGTAGAACTACCATACATGCTGGTGGAAATGGAAAATGATACAACTTTTTGCAGAACTATTCGACAGTTTCTTTAAAGTTAAATACACAGTTATCATACATCCCAGCCATTTCACTCCTAGGTCATTATCCAACATAAATGAAAATTGATGTTCACACCATAAATTGTATGTAAATATTTGTAAAGGATTTATTCATAATTACCCGAAACTGGAATTAAACCAAGTGGACTTCAGTGGATGAATGGATAAATAAATGACTGAGGTACGTCCGTTTAATGGAATGTTCCTCAGCAATAAAAATGGATGGATTACTGATACACACTAATTAACAGTGTTATAAATTATGCAGTTAATGTTTATATGTGTGTATTGTATATGTGTTATATGGATGGAGCTCTAATCTACAAATGGGCAAAAGGGTAATTTTGGAGGTTGATGGAATAATTTTATATCAAACTTATACAAAAGTATGTGTTTGTCAAAATTCATAGAATTGTGCACACTAAAAAGGCTGAATTATAGTGTATTAAATTTTACTTTAATAAACATTACTAGACAGAAACCTGACCAAAAACCTGAACAGAGTGAACCAGAAAATAATACACAATTCAATATGTCAATACTCAGCATGACACTAGGGGTTACAATTAAACAGTCAGATGCTTATATTTGTGTAGTTTGCTACAAATGCAGTGGTGCAGGTGTGATGTACTGACAACTCAAATACTACAAACAGTGTTGCCATTAAAGGTTTGATTTTCTGAAACGATGAACAATTCTTGGTAAGCTTAAAACTTAAGGATAACATTTCCATATTTTATATAGGAGTTACATTTCTAGAAAACTCAATGTATATTAAAACGTGTAACAATGTTTAGTTTTGATATGAGAATAGAATTCAATTCTAGGCTCATAAATAAAATGAGTACCATGTGGTGATTTAAAGTAGAGACTTTCTAAGCCAGATTTCTTGGGCTTAAATCATGGCTCTCCTACTTTCCAGCTTTGCAACTTTGGGCAAATCACTTAAATCTCTGTGTGCCTCAGTTTTCTCATCTGTAAAATGGAAATGGTAATATTAGTCCATTTGGGTTTTATGAGGATTAAATCACATCATTTGTCAAGCACTTAGAAAGTGTCTTGCCCATACGAAGTGCTAGATGCATTCTCTAGGAATTTGGCTCCTGGTTCAAAACCTGTATGTTTTTTCAGGCCTGATTATAGGCAATTATAAAAGCTATACTTGGTAGGCCTTCCAGGGGAAAGCTGGCTTCTTCACACCAGACTTGGTGCACAGCAAGAACATTAACATTTCCTGAAGGGAGATGCAGTCAAGGACTCAGGGCCCACTAGCCAGTCATGCTCTTACACCAGTTGCATCCTAGCCCAGACGTCTTCATTCCCAGGTTCCCTTATCCAAAGCCTTGGGCAAAGATCCTTTCTAGGCAAAGGGAAAGGCAAAGGAGGAAACCTCAAAGACAGTTTTCTCCACTTTGACTCAGTACCCAGAACATTTTTACTCCTGGTTCTTCCTCCTCAAATACCCCAAACTTAGGGTCCCTAAAACTGCCAAAGCCTTTTGTTTGGAGCCTCCCTTGACAGTGGGATGATCTCCAAGTCTTTGTTCATCCACTTGACTCTCCACCAGTATGAAATCAGAAGACCTGACGTGTTCTCAAGTTCATACTCTTGCTTATGTCTTCGCAATGAGTGATTAAAGGCTTAATAGTTTCATTTTAGGTTTGTGGCTTTAATTGGCTACTCTGATACCTGACAGCTCAGCTCTCTCTCCCTCCCAGCTTAACTGAGTTATGACATTCTCTTAGTTATAATTAATATTATTACAATTATAATTATTACTATTATTGTATACAATTATACACAATCAATCTGTTAAAAGCTATATCTGGCCAGATATTTGAAAGTCCTGCAGAACACTGAAAATAGCTTTGTTGTATTAGAGCACCCTATGTGTTGCATTACCTTAGCATTTCTGGCCTAAACCCACTAAATGCTAGGAACACACTAAATTCCTGGCAACTAGGAAAAATATCTGGAGATATACTTTAGCTGTGAGGCGTCATTTAAGATTTGAAACTGTGGGGCTTCCCTGGTGGCGCGGTTGTTGAGAGTCCGCCTGCCGATGCAGGGGACACAGGTTTATGCCCCGGTCCGGGAAGATCGCACATTCTCCGGAGCGGCTGGGCCCGTGAGCCATGGCCGCTGAGCCTGCGCGTCTGGAGCCTGTGCTCCGCAACGGGAGAGGCCACAACAGTGAGAGGCCCGCATACCGAAAAAAAAAAAAAAAGATTTGAAAGTGTATGTTTTACACATCAATGAAGGCCTAAAAACGATGGCTACAGTTGAAATGAGTCGAACAAACATGAAGAGGACTTGAAAATTCAAATGAAAATGAAATTGCCACATAATTTAGGTTTTTTTGGTTGAAAAAGAAATTCATTTTCCTTCACAGGTGGTTTCAAATAAGTTTGAGGTGAAGACTGCTTTGGGAATTAAATACATTTTTGGTTTCATGTAGAAGTTTGAAAATATTATGTTCATACTCTTGGAATTGTTAGTGATGTGTGAAATAGGCCATATTAAAATTGATACCATGGTCAAAAAGGCTTTAAAGAAATTTCATGTCTGCATGTTATCTATAATTGGAATAAGTTTTATTTATCTGAGCAGGCACAAACCTGAGACTCAGAGCATCTGAATCTCAGGCTAGGCCCTGCTGAAAATGAAGCAGGTATCTTATCCAGTGCAAGATATTTGTTATTCAGTGATCAGCAAACTGTGGAGTGAGTGCCTTCTAAACATTCAGCCAGAGGGCACAAAGGCACATAAAATAAGTTCTATTATGAAGACATTGATAATCTAGTTGCAAAGACATTATATAACTATAGAATGAATAATACATATTTTAAATAATGATGAACAAAGCTATTCTCAAGTGATATCAAATAAGTGATTTGAGAGTTGAGTAGAACAAGTAATTAGTTTGGCACAAGCCAAAGCAGAGAAGAGTGGAGACTGCCATCTTCCCCAGAGAGACAACTTTCCCTTTCTGCAAGCAGAAGAGTATTACACAGATGGAAGACAGTGAAGCAGACAGTTAATCAAGTTAAGTATAGTACTTCCAAAACAAGTTCCCTGGAACACTTTTCCAAAGGTTAATCCCTAAAAAAAAAAAAAAAAAAAAAAAAAAAAGAGGGAGGGTTGGCAGTTAATTGTTGAATTACTAATATGTCCACCTTTGAAGAATTTAAATGCATATTTATTTTTTAAAGGCTATGAGGTCTTTCAACAGTAATAAAATGTTATTTAATCTCTGTTTCTCAAAATATTTTTTACCACAGAACCATTAACATTTCACATATGTATTTGTATACTTAATGCTCCAAACCATGCTCATTGGAGTACATGGATTTTTTGAGAGTGACAGTTAATATCAATACAAGATGATGGAGAAAACTATTTCAGAAGTAAAAATTGCATAACTGGTTGACTAATTAAATGTTAGAGATGAAAATGAGAGTGGGATATACGATGAATTTGTATGAAGAATTTGTAATACATAAGGAAATGACTAAGCAAATTTTGCCATTGATCAAATAATGTGTCTCAGGAAAAAAAATAAAAACATTCAAAGCATTCATTTGGAGAAAGACCTATTTTTGCATGCTTAAAATTAAGTTATGATTCTCTATATATACTTTATATTCTTTCCTCGTAATTTCCTTCCCCTTGAATATGGAATGAACTTAATCACTCACTTCTAATGAATAGAGTGTGGAAAATGAAAACCAGTATCTTAGTGGTAAGAAATGTGTAGAAAACAGCTTATCGAAGTGATCAAGGTTAAAACCCCCTATAATAAGTCACGTTGATATCACATACCTGCTAATATAAGGCAGTGAGAAGGTAGGTCATTTCTCTTCTGTGATACTTTTCATCAAAACCCAGAATCCCAGTCTAATCATGAGAAAACATTAAGCAATCTAAAACTGAGGCCCTTTCTATAACATACCTTACCAGGATTCTTAAAAAGTGAGAAGGTCATAAAACAAAAAGAAAGACTAAAAAACTGTCATAGATCAGAGGAGACGAAAAAGCCATGAGGACTAAATTGGCTAACCTATAAATGCTATCCTAGATTAGATTCTGGAATAGAAATGTGGTATTAATAAAGACAATTGATGAAATCAAAATGTATTCTATCATTTAGTTAATGGAATTGTATGAATGTTAATTTCTTAGTTTTGAGAAATGTATGTTGGTAATGTAAGATGTTCATATAAGGGGAAGCTGGGTGAGTGGATATGTAGGAACTTTGTTATTATTATTTTTGCAAGATTTTTGTAAATCTAAAAT
This sequence comes from Lipotes vexillifer, assembly GCF_000442215.2. Classification (NCBI taxonomy): domain Eukaryota; kingdom Metazoa; phylum Chordata; class Mammalia; order Artiodactyla; family Lipotidae; genus Lipotes; species Lipotes vexillifer. The sequence goes on from NW_006794988.1 coordinate 166,819, forward strand.
TATTCCAAAATAGAAAGTTTAACAATGATAAAGTATTAATAGACATGGATTACAAGTGTTAAATTATACAGGAATCTTTTAAATCCATGCTGAAATAAATGAATGAATGAAAAAATTAATATATAAATGAATAGTTTAATGAGTAGAGGAATATTTATATATTCTCAAATTCCTCTCCACACACACATTAATTACAAAGGGCAAAATAATAATTTGATACTGGAGAAGCCTGGCAGACACCTTCTTAATCAAGAGATCAAAGGTAACATCATCATAAATGGAACATATCAAAATTGTCTGCCATGTGATAGGATACAATGAAAATGCAGCATTACTTCTGTGATATTCTTGTCAAACATGCATAACACAAATATAATTAGACAAATTAAAAAATGCAAATGGAAGGATATTTTACAAAATAACTGACACCAAATCTTCAGGGTCCAAGGAAAGCAGGTATATTAGTAGAAGACAATAGGGAGTAAGAGGGATTGTGCAAACTGCCCAGGGAATGACTTGACTAAAGGAAGGTAAATATATTTTTAAAAATTGGTGGGTAAAATTAAACCTCTGACAAAAACATAATAACCACAACGAATATTTATTGTGAACTTACTCTGTTCAAGGCTTTATAATGCAGAATTTCAGAATGTAGACTCTGGAAACAGGCTGTCTAGTCTGAGCCCCAGCTCTTACGCCTGTTAGCTGTGATACTTTGGTCACATTACTGAAACTCTCTGAGTCTCAACTTCCTCATCTGAAAGATGGAAATAATAATAATATTACCTATTGTCCTGTCATAAGGATTCAAAGGGTGAATATATGGTAAATATATAAAATACTGTCTCACACATGGAACCCCTTCCCCAGCCAAAATGAAAACAAAACAAAACAACAACAAAAACCAAAACACAACAACACCTGCTGGATCCATTTACAAATGAGGACACTGATGCACAGAAAGTCTCACGAAATAGTCCAAGGTCACTCTGCTAATTAGTGTCAGGCTACTACTTGGACCTAAACAGTTTGGGACCAAATCTTAATTGCTACTGTCTTCTACAGGCATGAAAATATTTATATGAAAAATACTATATTTTGATATAAAAGTTGTTAAAAGTAGTCTCTGCTCTCAGTGAATGTTTAGATCAAAAGTAGTCTCTGCTCTCAGTGAGTGTTTAGATCTCAAGAAGAAATTAGGTATAAACGTGAAATGGTGGGCTTCCCTGGTGGCGCAGTGGTTGAGAGTCCTCCTGCCGATGCAGGGGACACTGATTCATGCCCTGGTCTGGGAAGATCCCACATGCCGCGAAGCGGCTGGGCCCGTAAGCCATGGTCGCTGAGCCTGCACGTCCGGAGCCTGCGCTCTGCAATGGGAGAGGCCACAACAGTGAGAGGTCCACGTACCACAAAAACAAAACAAAACAAAACAAAACAAAACAAAAAACGTGAAATGGCAACTAACAGTCTCAAAGTACTGCAGGAGGTTTTTTTTCTTACAGAAATTAGAGTAAGTAAATTTGATTTGAATATAACAAATATGTTCATGAAGAAGTGGGATTGGATCTGTCCTTTGAAATATCAATACAAAGGGTATATATTTCTAATTCACTGGTTATTGACAAAATGCTATATTTGGGGCATTTTTCTCTATATATCATCACAACTGAGTGAATGTATACTATAGAATCCATCTATTCTGTAGGTATTGCTAAATGTTAAAATTAACTACTGGTACTGTGATGTCTATTGAGGCCTTTTGGGCACTATCTTATTTTCAATGTCTCTTCTTTGCAGAGCAAAGTTGATTTTTAATTAAGCAATTTATTTTGTTTTTATCCATTTACCTTTAATGCCTATTCAAGAACTGTATTGATACTTTGATTTCAAAATTCCACCTCACTGTCTAAGTTCTGGGAGCTTGTATATAGCTACAAGTTGATACTCCTGGGGAGGAATTCAATTAATATTTTTAAATTATGAAAGTAAGTATGTTTATTGTAGAAAACAATGAACTACCATTAATTGAATCTACTACAGTTAAAAATAAAGTCACCCATAACATTATTGCCTAAGGGTGATAACTAGTAATTACACGGGATATATTTTTTCCAAAATTTCTCTTTTAATGTAGACTTTCTCTTTGTGTCTAAATATGCATACATATAATAATTTTCCAAAGTTGGTTTCACATTCTATATAAATGTTTTGCAGACTATCTTTTCACTTAACATGAAATCATGTACCTTTTTCACTTGATTTAATAATATTCATCTTGCACGCCTTTTGAAGGCTGCTTAGCATAGGAAAGGAATCAATAGGAAGACACACACACACACACACACACACACACACACACACACATATACAGAGAGACAGAGAGAGAGCAGGGTTACCCACTTACTATATTCAGATCCTTAGAAACACTGTAGGGATGCCACATGAGTGTCTGCTTTCTGGTTTTATTGACCTAAAAAGAGCAGATGATGTGGTTTTAAATCTCTTTGAATAGCACACATTAAAACAGCTATGTTCTGTTCAGTTTATACTAAAGCACCTCTCCTTCCTTTGAAAAAAAAATTATAAAAGTAACTTTTATGGATTATTGGAACACTATGTCCTTGTTTGTGCTTATTTTCTTACCAGTGCCAGCTGAACTAATGAAAGCTACTTAATTTATCTTTATTCATGGTGCATAAACCCATTAGTCTCCATCATTCACCAGTGAGATTAGGTCACTACAGAGTCCAAACTAGCAAGGTAGTAAATTATTTAGCAAAGTGAGAGGCACTTGGACCCAATTCTTTAGGACAGTTAAACAAGACTGATTAAAGCAACAAAACAAACATTGTGAAAAATGATTTTTCCTGTGGCAGGACTTAAGGCAACATTTTTTCTTATGTACCTCTTCCTAACTTCCGTGATTTAAGTAAATCATCTTTCTTTATTGTAAGAGAGTTTCTGGGTAGTTCCATCCTTGACTCTCTTGTTCAAATGATTTTTTTCTTTCATATTTTAGTTATATAGAGTAGTAGTTAAAATGACTTAAAATTTAAGAATGATTCTGTATTTTAAAACAATTTGAGGGGTGGAGCTCCAAGATGGCAGAAGACTAAGACACGGAGATCACCTTCCTCCTCACAATTACATCAGAAATACATCTACATGTGGAACAACTCCTACAGAACACCTACTGAACGCTGGCAGAAGACCTCAGACCTCCCCAAAGGCAAGAAACACCCCACGTACCTGGGTAGGGCAAAAGAAAAAGGGAAGAACAGAGACAAAAGAATAGGGACAGGACCTGCACCAGTGGGAGGGAGCCATGAAGGAGGAAAGGTTTCCACACACTAGGAAGCCCCTTTGGAGGCGGAGACTGCAGGTGGCAGAGGGGGGAAGCTTCGGAGCCGAGTAGGAGAGCACAGCAATAGGGGTGCGGAGGACAAAGCAGAGAGATTCCGACATGGAGGATCGGTGCCGACCAGCACTCACCAGCCCGAGAGGCTTGTCTGCTCACCCACCTGGGAGGGCGGGGCTGGGAGCTGAGGCTCGGGCTTCAGTAGGAGCGCAGGGAGAGGACTGGGGTTGGTTGCGTGAACACAGCTTGAAGGGGGTTAGTGCGCCACGGCTAGCCGGGAGGGAGTCCGGGAAAGAGACTGGAGCTGGCAAAGAGGCAAGAGACTTTTTCTTCCCTCTTTGTTTCTTGGTGCTCAAGGAGAAGGGATTTAGAGTGCCACTTAAAGGAGCTCCAGAGACAGGTGCGAGCCATGGCTATCAGCACGGACCCCAGAGACAGGCATGAGACACTAAGGCTGCTGCCGCCACCACCAAGAAGCCTGTGTGCGAGCACAGGTCACTCTCTACACCTACCCTCCCAGGAGCCTTTGCCGCGCCCGCCGCTGCCAGGGTCCCGTGATCCAGGGACAATTTCCCCAGGAGAATGCATGGCGTGCCTCAGGCTGGTGCAATGTCACACTGGTCTCTGCTGCCACAGGCATCCGTACCCCTCCCTCCCCCAGGCCTGAGTGAGCCAGAGCCCCCAAATCAGTGGCTCCTTTAACCCCGTCCTGTCTGAGTGAAGAACAGACGCCCTCAGGTGACCTACATGCAGAGGCAGAGCCAAATCCAAAGCTGAACGTCGGGAGCTGTGCAAACAAAGAAGAGAAAGGGAAATCTCTCCCAGCAGCCTCAGGAGCAGTAGATTAAATCTCTACAATCAACTTGATGTACCCTGCATCTGTGGGATGCCTGAATAGACAACAAATCATCCCAAATTGAGGAGGTGGACTTTGGGAGCAAAGATATATATATATATATATATATATATATATATATATATATTTCCATTTTTCTCTTTTTGTGAGTGTGTATGTGTGTGCTTCTGTGTGTGATGTTGTCTGTATAGCTTTGCTTTTACCATTTGTCCTAAGGATCTATCTAATCATTTTTTTTTTGTTTGTTTTCTGTTTTGTTTTTTTTAGTATACTTTTCAGCACTTGTTATAATTGGTGTATTTGTATTTTGGTTTGGTTGCTCTCTTCTTTCTTTCTTATCTTTATTACTTAAAATTTTAAATATTTTTTCTTTACTTTAATAACTTTATTTTATTTTACTATATTTTATTTTATCTTCTTTCTCCCTTTCTTTTTTTCTCCCTTTTATTAAGAGCCATGTGGATGACAGGCTCTTGATGCTCCAGCCAGGCGTCAGGGTTATGCCTCTCAGGTGGGAGAGCAAAGTTCAAGCCACTGGTCCAAAAGACCTCTCCACTCCACATAATATCAAATGGCGAAAATCTCCCAGAGATCTCCATCTCAAAGCCAAGACCCAGCTCCACTCAAAGACCAGCAAGCTGAAGGGCTGGATAGCCTATGCCAAACAACTAGGAAGACAGAAACACAACCCCACCCATTAGCAGAGAGGTTGCCTAAAATAATAATAAGGCCACAGACACCCCCAAACACACCACCAGACACGGGCCTGCCCACCAGAAAGAGAAGATCCAGCCTCATCCACCAGAACACAGACACTAGTCCCCACGACCAGGAAGCTTACACAACCCACTGAATCAACCTTAACCACTGGGAACTAACACCAAAAACAACGGGAACTACAAACCTGCATCCCGAGGAAGGAGAGCCCAAACACAGTAAATTAAGCAAAATGAGAAGACAGAGAAACACACAGCAGATGAAGGAGCAAGGCAAAAACCCACCAGATGTAGCAAATGAAGAGGAAATAGGCAGTCTACCTGAAAAAGAATTCAGAATAATGATAGTAAAGATGATCCAAAATCTTGGCAATAGAATGGAGAAAATACAAGAAACGTTTAACAAGGACCTAGAAGAACTAAAGAGCAAACAAACAAGGATGAACAACACAATAAATGAAATTAAAAATTCTCTGGAATGGATCAATAGCAGAATAACTGAGGCAGAAGAACAGAGAAGTGATCTGGAAGATAAAAAAGTGGAAATAACTACTGAAGAGCAGAATAAAGAAAAAAGAATGAAAAGAATTGAGGACAGTCTCAGATACCTATGGGACAACATTAAATGAACCAACATTTGAATTATACGGGTCCCAGAAGAAGAGAAAAAGAAAGGGACTGAGAAAATATTTGAAGATATTATAGTTGAAAACTTCCCTAATATAGGAAAGGAAATAGTTAAGACCAGGAAGCATAGAGAGTCCCATACAGGATAAATCCAAGGAGAAACATGCCAAGACACATATTAATCAAACTATCAAAAATTAAATACAAAGAACAAATAGTAAAAGCAGCAAGGTAAAAACAACAAATAAGACACAAGGGAATCCCCATAAGGTTAACAGCTGATCTTTCAGCAGAAACTCTGCCAGCCATAGGGAATGGCAGGACATATTTAAAGTGATGAAGGAGAAAAACCTACAACCAAGATTACACTACCAAGCAAGGATCTCATTTAGTTTGACAGAGAAATTAAAACTTTTACAGACAAACAAAAGCTAAGAGAATTCAGCACCACCAAACCAGCTTTACAACAAATGCTAAAGGAGCTTCTCTAGGCAGGAAACACAAGAGAAGGAAAAGAATTACAATAACAAACACAAAACAATTAAGAAAATGTGAATAGGAATATACATATGGATTAAATGCTCCACCCAAAAGACATAGACTGGCTGAATAGAAACAATAACAAGACCCCTATATATGCTGTCTACAAGAGACCCATTTCAGACCTAGGGACACATACAGATTGAAAGTGAGGGGTTGGAAAAAGATATTCCATGCAAATGGAAATCAAAAGAAATCTGGAGTAGCAATTCTCATATCAGACAAAATAGACTTTAAAACAATGTTTACTACAAGAGACAAACAAGGACACTACATAATAATCAAGTGATCAATCCATGAAGAAGATATAACAACTGTAAATATTTATGCACCCAACATAGGAGCACCTCAATACATAAAGCAAATGCTAACAGCCATAAAAGGTGAAATCAAGAGTAACACACTGATAGCAGGGGACTTTAACACCCCACTTTCACCAATGGACAGATCATCCAAAATGAAAATAAATAAGGAAACACAAGCTTTAAATGACACATTAAACAAGATGGACTTAATTGATATTTATAGGACATTCCATCCAAAAACAACAGTATACACATTCTTCTCAAATGCTCTTGGAACACTCTCCAGGATACATCATATCTTGGGTCACAAATCAAGCCTAGGTAAATTTAAGAAAATTGAAATCATATCAAGTGTCTTTTCCAACCACAATGCTATGAGACTAGATATCAATTACAGGAAAATATCTGTAAAGAATACAAACACATGGAGGCTAAACAATATACTACTTAATAACCAAGAGATCACTGAATAAATCAAAGAGGACATCAAAAAATATCTAGAAAAAAATGACAATGAAAACACGATGACCCAAAACCTATGGGATACAGCAAAAGCAGTACTAAGAGGGAAGTTTATAGCAATACAATCCTACCTTAAGAAACAAGAAACATCTCGAATAAACAACTGAAACTTACACCTAAAGCAATTAGAGAAATAACAAAAAAAACCCAAGGACAGAAGAAGGAAAAAAATCATAAAGATCAGATCAGAAATAAAAGGAAATGAAGGAAACGATAGCAAAGCTCAATAAAATAAAAGCTGGTTCATTGAGAAGATAAACAAAATTGATAACCCATTAGCCAGAGTCATCAAGAAGAAAAGGGAGAAGAGTCAAATCAGCAGAATTAGAAATGAAAAAGGAGAAGTAACAGCTGACACTGCAGACATACAAAGGATCATGAGAGATTACTACAAGCAACTCTATGCCAATAAAATGGACAACCCGGAAGAAATGGACAAATTCTTAGAAATGCACAAACTTCCGAGACTGAACCAGGAAGAAATAGAAAATATGAACAGACTTATCACAAGCACTGAAATTAACACTGTGGTTAAAAATCTTCCAACAAACAAAAGCCCAGGACCAGGTGGCTTCACCGGCAAATTCTATCAAACATTTACAGAAGACTTAACACCTATGCTTCTCAAACTCTTCCAAAATATAGCAGAAGGAGGAACACTCCCAAACTCATTCTATGAGGCCAGCATCTCACTGATACCCAAACCAGACAAAGATGTCACAAAGAAAGAAAACTACAGGCCAATATCACTGATGAACATAGATGCAAAAATCCTGAACAAAATAATAGCAAACAGAAACTAACAGCATATTAAAAGGATCATACAACATGATCAAATGGGGTTTATCCCAGGAATGCAAGTATTCTTCAATATATGCAAATCAATCAATGGGATACACCATATTAACAAATTGAAGGAGAAAAAACATATGATCATCTCAGTAGATGCAGGGATACCTTTCAACAAAATTCAACACCCATTTATAATAAAAAGCCTCCAGAAAGTAGGCATACAGGGAACTTTCCTCAACATAATAAAGGCCATATATGACAAACCAACAGACAACATGGTCCTCAACGGTGAAAAACTGAAACCATTTCCACTAAGAACAGGAACAAGACAAGGTTGCCCAATCTCACCACCATTATTCAACATAATTTTGCAAGTTTTAGCCACAGCAATCAGAGAAGATAAAGAAATAAAAGGAATCCAAATTGGAAAAGAAGAAGTAAAGCTTTCACAGTTTGCAGATGACATGATACTATACATAGAGAATCCTAAAGATGCTACCAGAAAACTACTAGAGCTAATCAATGAATTTGGTTAAGTAGCAGGTTACAAAAATTAATGCACAGAAATCTCCTGTTTTCCTATACACTAATGATGAAAATCTGAAAGTGCAATTAAGAAGACACTCTCATTTTCCACTGCAACAAAAAGAATAAAATACCTAGGAATAAACCTACCTAAGGAGACAAAGACCTGTATGCAGAAAATTATAAGACACTGATGAAAGAAATTAAAGATGATACAAATAGGTGGGGAGATATACCATGTTCTTGGATTGGAAGAATCAACATTGTGAAAATTACTATACTATCCAAAGCAATCTACAGATTCAATACAATCCCTATCAAGTTACCACTGGCATTTTTCACAGAACTAGAACAAAAAAATTCACAATTTGTATGGAAACATAAAAGACCCCGAATAGCCAAAGCAATCTTGAAAAAGATAAATGGAGCGGGGGGAATCAGGTTCCCTGACTTCAGACTATATTACAAAGCTATGGTAATCAAGACAGTATGTTACTGGCACAAAAACAAAAAGATAGCTCAATGGGACAGGATAGAAAGCCCAGAGATAAACCCATGCACATATGGTCACCTTATCTTTGATAAAGGAGGCAATAATATACAATGGAGAAAAGACACCCTCTTCAATAAGTGGTGCTGAGAAAACTGGATAGCTACATGTAAGAGAATGAATTTAGAACACTCCCTAACACCATACACAAAAATAAAGTCAAAATGGATTAAAGACTTAAATGTAAGGCCAGACACTGTCAAACTCTTAGAGGAAAACATAGGCAGAATATAACATAAATCACAGCAAGAACCTTTTTGACCCACCTCCTAGAGAAATGGAAATAAAAACAAAAATAAACAAATGGGACCTAATGAAACTTAAAAGCCTTTGTATAGCAAAGGAAACCATAAATAAGACTAAAAGACAACCCTCAGAATGGGAAAAAAAGTATTTGCAAATGACATAATTGACAAAGGATTCATCTCCAAAATTTACAAGCAGCTCATGCAGATCAATAACAAAAAAACAAACAACCCAATCCAAAAATAGGGAGAAGACCTAAATAGACATTTCTCCAAAGAAGATATACAGAATGCCAACAAACACATGAAAGAATGCTCAACATCATTAATCATTAGAGAAATGCAAATCAAAACTACAATAAGATTTCATCTCACACTGGTCAAAATGACCATCATCAAAAAATCTACAAACAGTAAATGCTAGAGAGGGTGTGGAGAAAAGGGAACCCTCTTGTACTGTTGGTGGGAATGTAAATTGATAGAGCCACTATGGAAAACAGTATGGAGGTTCCTTAAAAAACTAGAAACAGAACTACCATTCTACCCAGCAATCCCACTACTGGGCATATACCCTGAGAAAACCATAATTCAAAAAGAGTTGTGCAGCAAAATATTCATTGCAGCTCTATTTACAATAGCCAGGACATGGAAGCAAGCTAAATGTCTATCAACAGATGAATAGATAAAGAAGATGTGGCACATATATACAATGGAATATTACTTAGCCATAAAAAGAAAAGAAATTGAGTTATTTGTAGTGAGGTGGATGGACCTAGAGTCTGTCATACAGAGTGAAGTAAGTCAGAAAGAGAAAAACAAATACCATATGCTAACACATATATATGGAATTAAAAAAAAAAAAAAGGTCATGAAAAACCTAGGGGCAAGACGGGAATAAAGATAAAGACACAGACCTACTAGAGAATGGACGTGAGGATACAGGGAGGGGAAGGGTAAGCTGGGACAAAGTGAGAGAGTGGCATGGACATATATACACTACCAAACTTAAAATAGATAGCTAGTGGGAAGCAGCCACATAGCACAGGGAGATCAGCTTAGTGCTTTGTGACCACCAAAGGGGTGGGATAGGGAGGGTGGGAGGGAGGGAGATGCAAGAGGGAAGAGATATGGGGAGATATGTATATGTATAACTGATTCACTTTGTTATAAAGCAGAAAATAACACAGCATTGTAAAGCAATTATACTCCAGTAAAGATGTTAAATAAATAAATAAATAAAACAATTTGATTAATAGGTCAAAGAAAATACTATATATAATACAGTTTATATTTTATAATCTATAGACTATATATATGTGTATATATATTATAAAACAATTCATGCAATTGTATAAATATGACTTAGCATTTATATAGCAATTAGAGTAATTTGTAATATATTCCTTATTTTCTGCTCATAATGATTTGAAAAGGGACTCCGCCTCAGAAAATGCTTGTGTTCTGTTAGAGCCAGTCAATATGAAAGGGATTTTTTCCCTTCCATTTTTATAAGATGGAAATATTTCACTTTAATTATCTATGTATATATACTTAACACAACATAATACTGATATATCTTCAGTTTTAACAAACTTTTGAATAATGTCAAAAGCCAAGATTTTAGTTAAGTCGTTTAAAACAATCACTTTGCCACTAAAGTGCTTCAGCTCCATATAATTCCTCAGGTTTCTAATATTAACTCACATTTTCTTTTAAGATTTCCCAATTAGATTCAAAAAGACCTTAGGACACAGTAGCTGCTCAATAAATAGGCATCAAGTGAATGAAAGAATCAATGAATTACTTACCTGAATCCCAGATAATCCCTTCTTTGAACTCCTTCCTGGAATATATAGTCTCAGATAGTCCCTCTACTACTCAGTTAGCATGTACAGTTTTCTACTTTACACAGATAGAATTCTGGATTTACAGCGTTTTCAAATTAAGAAGATATGAGATACTGTTGAGAAAAAGAATAGGAACCTTAGTAACACAGGAAAACTCAGTGAGTGCTCCCAAGATATTTAGTAGCAAGGTTGAGACCTGAGGATGTTAGTATTTTCCCATATGTTTAGTTGGCCTTGTTTTATCCACTAGATTGCAGTTTCATTAAGGCAAGAACACGCTTACTTATTTTTAGTGACCGCCATCATTACTTTGCACTAAGTGGCAGTGTATTCCATAAGTGTCTCTTCATTTACTGCATACTTAAATAGTACCTCCATTACTGATAAATAAAAAGATGAATTTTTAGCTCAGTAAGATAATATTTTTTCAATTGTATAAATAATAAAAATAATAGAAATAGAAGTAAGTATCCACTAAGTGAACCTCCTCTTCCTGCAAGTTTCCCATCTTAGAATATGCCAACATCTCTATCAATCTCCTTGCTCAAGCAAGGAATTTAGGTGTAACATTTGAAAGACATTTACCAAGGGGCGTGACAGTTTTATTGGTGCAGTCACTGTGATAATCTGTGGAGTTGGGCATTATATTAATTCACCTTTATGTATACATCTTGTACTTAAATATAATTGTTTCAAACATATTTTTTTCCTGTAAACCTTGTTTTGACATCATGGCACACACCTGTATTCAGGTTTACATGACCCATAGGAGACATTACTATACATTGGGGAAGTCGCTCTGTGTTCTTACCATCAGTCCATCCTTTAATACCCAGGAAACCAGAAGCACACAGTTTAAGGATAAATTGAGAGTCCATGGACTTGAATTTGTGAACTGACTCTCACACATACGATGTCATCTTGACTAATAATTTAGGTTTCTTTGACTTGCACCTGTAGGTACAGAAGAGCTATCTGCAAAATGAGAAAGCCTCAGTATCCACACCTTAAAATATAAAAACAATTGGGTAATGATAATCTTATTCTACAAAACAGGATAAAATGTCAAGCAAATACAAATTATGTGCAATACTGCAGTGTTCGTTTAATTAGTGTTCCTTTGTTATGGCCCATCTTACTATTTTAGTTGCATTATTACTTTGAGACATGGCAGCTATAAGACATGTATTTTGTAGATTCATAAATAATTAGCAAAACTGCCAAACTGTCATCAGTCTTTCTGAGAACTGTAGGTGAGGATTTTTTTTTTTTTGCATTCTTGAAAAAATATCTGAAAAACCAAGGTCACACTCATTTCAGCAAACTCCCACAAATATTTCCCATTAGTTATCTCATTATATCTACATTTATAATCTGCCAAAATGATAGCATACTAGCTTTATTTACTATTGTTCTTTCCTCCCTAGACTATATAATTTTTTTGCACATTGTAATGGACTTATTCTTAATACAAGAGAACTAATTATAATGGAAAATTGTTATTACGGAACAGATAACCTTGGTAATGCATTTTGGCTTTTCAGAATTGACAGTTCATAAAATGATTTCTATTTAATCTTCCTACTTTTCAAGTGGAATACTGAAGACGTAAAATAATCACACTTACATAATATGTTATTAGAGACATTAATTTGTTGTATCATCTGTAAGATATTAAAAAAGTAAACTAGAGAAAAATGAGATATTAAGGAAAGGTTGCTATTCACATGGGTATATGTGAGTATATTTTCTAATAGGTATGTATTAGAATATTAGGCAGAGGGAGGTAATTAGGGCTAAATTGTCTAGAGCATGGATCAGAATGGCCTCTGTTATGTAAATACATTTTACTGGCACTCAGCCATGCTCATTCACTTATAAATTATCTATTTATTACGTATTAATGGGTCCACATGTTGTCTATGAATTGAGAAGCTGTGACAGACACTCTATCACCCAGAAACTCAAAATTATTTACTACCGGCCCTTTATAGAAACAAACTGTCAATTCCTGATATCAACAGTGGTTCTCAAAACGTGGTGCCCAGAGCAGTAAGCATCATTATAAGCTAAGAAATAGAAATACAGCACATTCTTTGGCTCTCCTTAAGACCTACTGAATCAGTAACTCTGGCAGACGGGCCCTGCAACCTGTGTTTGAACAAGCCCTACAGTGGATTCTCATGTATGGCAATGCTTCGGAACCACTGCTCCAAGTAAACAACAAGTTTAAGAAAAGGACAAGAAGGCCAAATCAGTAAGATGTCAGGTTCCATGACACTGAACAACCACACGCAGCTGATATAAATTACATTTGCTGGGTCAAGAATTATTAGTGGGTACAAAATTAGTTGCAACTGAATATTAATGTATGGCACAAATGTGGCCATTCTTCACACTTCCTGTGTTCCTAACCTAGTGCAAGCCACCATTGCCTCTGGCCCAGTCACTGCAAAAATAAAATCTAATCGGTCTTTTCAACCTTTCTGCTAGATAACAGTCCAGTGCCCCTTTGTAAATGTAAGTCAACCCCATTCAAAATTCTCCAAAGACAGCTCATAGTAATAAGATTAAAAAAAAAAATTCTTCTCTAGAGCTCCACTCCAGCCAAGCTATAAGCTTGCTGTTCACTCTCCTGAGAATGCCCTTCTAAAAGATATTCTTACTAGTGGTATTTCAAAGATATCCTCATATGCTGAACTCTTCTATGTAAAAATCTTTTCTGATCACTTTATCTAAAATAGCTACCACCTTAAATGGATGAATCATGTGGTACGTTAATTACATCTCAATAAATCTTAAAAAAAAATAAGCTGAAGGTTTCCTGCAATATCCAGTGTCACATGTGATTATGTTCACATCTACACCATAAAATTAAATAACACACGATCTGTTCATAACATGGTCACTGGGTTTTAGTAAGTGATCAAAATTATTTACTATTATAGTATATTTTATTATATATGTTTTATATTATTATATCATTACACAATATTAACTGCTATGACTTCCATATGATCATACTTTATGATCTCTTCATGCTCGTCTTATTTAAGCTGAACCATAAAAGACAAATTGTTGGTTAAGAGTTTACTTAAGTACAGATAGGAGAAATAGATCAAGTTGAGTTGGCAGCCAGCAGTCAAAATATATTTTTTAAATGGCCCATCAATTTAAAACTGAGACAATGCACTTTCAGTCTGCTGAGACATTTTCGGTCAGCCATTTTAGATTTAGAACACCGAGGCTATAATTTATTCAATATCCTTTGGGTATAACTGTCTTACAAAGTATTTGGATCTTCTCAATCTTTCTGCAACAATATAACTCATATCTGTACCATTATCATTTGCAAGGACACTTCACTCACCATTATCAACTATTTTGAATAATTGTATGTGTGGACTCATTTTTGTAAGAAAGAAGTCTAATATAAAGTAAAATACTAGTAAAATCCTTCAAGTGCCTCAAGTTTAAACAAATATTTTATTTTTAATGCCTTACGGCTAATTCTTAGAGATGTGCAGTAAATTTCTCACAAATATCTTAGGTAAAACAAATTGAGTTCTGTTAAGTTGGTTCCCCTATTTTCTGGTACTCTGAATAGCAAAGTTTCACTCTACACTTAAGTGTCTACTGTATAATTTAAGTGTTTCCATATTATTGTTGGGAAAGGAGACTGTAGTAGAATACAATTGAAACGCCAGTCAATGCAGTTATCTTGAAAAAATATAAACTAGTAAAGTTGCAAGACTGCCTTTGTAAGCTTAAAAATGGATCTGATAATGAGGATAGCTTTTCTGGAAGACAGGTTCTTATTTAGTCCAGTGAAAGATTTTGTCTACATTCAGTAGCAGCTCAATGACAGATCAAGAAACAGATGTCAGAGATTCTAACCTCCTGTCTCTTATAGGCTCTATTTGGTTCTGTATTTCCTGTTGTCATTAGTTTTGTATTCTGATATTCTCACATTTATCATGAGTAAGCAGAGATATTAGAAGAAAATATATAAATATCACAATGAAATTAGCAATACATAGATAGTAGATAATAGCTTTTGAGGTATGTAACAGAAAAGTCAAAAGCATAATAAAGCGACAGAGGTATTTATCCCACTAGTATAATCACCATCAAGATTACTGAGCCATAAAAATTGCTTGACTAAAAAAAATGATTTTTAGTTAGTAACTGTACGACACTCAAACAAAAAATATGTCTTACCCCATTCCCAAAAGTCATCTAATTAAAGAAAATTGTATCATTATATAAGAACAGTTATTGATTGCTTACTTTACTTTGCTTAGCACTTTCTCTATATTATCTCATTTAATTTTTATAACCAGCATATAAAAAAGGAGAAACATCCCTATTCAACAAATGCCAAAGTGTTGAATAGAGAGGTAAAATAACTTGCTTGAAACATCTTAGTAAATGGAGGAACAAGAGTTAAAACCCAATTCTACCTGACTTCAAATTTCTTGTCCATAGCTATTAAGTGGTATAATTTTCCCGTAGTTTTAGGGGGGGCCTTATGACTAAAAATTAAATAAAACAAAACAAAAACAAACAAACAAAAAGTCTAGCTTAGTTCTTCACTGCATTTTGCCAGCATATCTCTGGAGTTAGAAATTTTGAAAACTTGATGATACTTTTTAACTTACAAAATATTCTGGGGAACAAATGACTGTCAGAACAAGCAGATAAACAGAACATTTAAGCTGCACCTACATGGATAAAATAAAGAGCGTTACCACTTTATTCGACAAACATAAGAGAACAAAAAGAAACTTATAGGGTCTAATTTTATTTCATGACATTTTATTTAAACCAGCAGCAATGTGATTGCCTTTCACTTCCTGGTGTGTAGAAAGAATATCAAATGCAATGAGCAAATTCTTATAAACTACATAACACATTGGTGGAAAGAATTTGGTAACATGGAAAATATCTAAAAATATTTTGAGTCTACCCATTTCTAAAGAAAAATAGAGTACACAGTCTATTGTTAGAGGTAAGATAGTTTTCTAAATTATAAAGGGTTTTGTTCCTCTAGGCCCTTGATAAAACTAAACATATTTTCAACATATTTTTGTAAATAGCACAAATTGACTTATGCTTGGTCTTGCCTCCTTGCCTAACTTTCCTTGCCACACATGGACATTGATGTCCAAGGTTTGAGGTGCAGTTTGTGGCTCCACAGGAACAAAGACTACCATGTCCTGAACACCTGGCCTTTCTTGGTTGGCTCTGTAATCTTGCCAGTGAAGGAGGAACACCTAAGCATTTTCAATTTTCCATGTATCAAAAATTGAACTAAAACAATTTTTGGCTCAAGGAGTACAGAAAATTTAGTTTACAGGAACAGATATGCAACCCCACTGCAATGTGCATGTAAAATACCTGAAAGACAGTGAGAGAGAAAGAAAAGATGACCTGTACTCCATACTACCTATGAATTTGCAATCTGTGTATCTGTGTCAACTCGGGCAAGTGGTTGTCCTTCTCCAGCTTCACTTTCCAATTCTCTAAATTGATAATCAATACCATGAAGGTGTTTTACTGTGAAGATTATATAAATTTTACACAGAGAGGAACTACCAATGTCTGAAACATGGTTCATCTTCTTTTAGACACCAGGACAATAGATATACAACCGAATTACCACTTCCCAGAGATACTTCTGTAAGTACCAAACTTACCTTGAGAATGACTTTCACCTCATGCCCTGAAGGCTTATTGTCCTTCCTTCCTTCCTTCCTTCCTTCCTTCTTCCCTTCCTCTCTCCCTCCCCTCCCTCATTCCTTTCTTTCTTTCTTATTTTATTTTATTATTTTTCTGGTATTGTGATGCAGTGTTATGCTGGGATTCATTGCTTCAAATTGTTTTTAGAGGAGGGCTAAAAATAAGGATCCTTATGATAACTCTGGATAACCTTATGAGGACTCCAGTTTTAATGAGATTTGCCCTGGTATTGGGTACTGATTTCAAATGAATAAGAAAGCCTTGATAGATCAGTTGTATGATGTCTATAGATAAATTATGCACTAGACCATTTAAGGGATCAAGTGTTCCTTAATGTAAAATAAAAAAAAAATAGCACCAGTAAGTGTGAAACAAGGGTTAATACAATCCCTAAATATCTGCTCAATATACATATATTTATTAAGAAAATAATGAACTGCCTATGAGAGAAGAAAAAAAAAAAAGAAAGAGAGAAAAAGAGCCAATTCTTTCACAGGTCAGGGTACTGAACTGGCAATTGGCAAAAACATTCAGGATGAGTTCAGGGTTATATTGACAACTGAACATATTCTGTGAATTACTATCACGGACATACTCACCGAATTGTCATTGCTCCCATTCTTTTTCTGCTCCTTCAGGGAGACTGGTGGATCGGTAACAGCAACTGCTGCCTCAGCTTCTGTTTCAGCCAGCGACCAGCATTTGCTGCTAGTTGAAGCATGGCATGGATCTAACAGCTTGAGTGTGATGACCAGCCGGAGTGCATGCAAAGCCACTGCCTGAGGATAAAGGAAGGGAGGCAACAACCACAATAACAACACAGTAGTGTCAGCTTGTTCATCACAAGCTGCATCACAACAGATGCAGTGGTAATTAAATTTGGAGTGGGGATGCTCAGATAGTCACTTTCAAATTGGCTGTCAAATCCAAACAGAACTGTGTCAAAAGAGCTTCTGCCTGGCAGTCTGTGCTTGGGAGAGGATTTTATTCATTAAGACCCAGAGGCTGAACTACTTGTAGTACCCAGCTCATGGATCCTGAGGATTTCCTGCTTAATCACTTGCCTGTTTTACTGCAGTGAGTACTGCAGGTGAGGGTATCTAGAAGTTGACAAAGCTTCTCATCCACTGAGATTACTTCCTGATTTAAAATAAAAAGGCCATTTTTGAATGCGTGCTAACAGTAAATATATTTTTCCTTGCACAGCCACAGACATTGTCATCGATTATTCTAGAAGGAGAGTGATATTGACAGGATCTATATTAGGACTGTGCCAGAATGCAGGAAAGGAGACAGATTCAGAGCAATGAGATGACTCACCACTGAGTAGAAGAAATACTCTTACTCTAGCCATGGGTCTTTAAACTATACCACACTGCTTCTTAAATTGATTCCTTTTTTAGAAACTTACCACCAATAGATGTTGAGGATCCAAAGTAATACCCCAGAGCAATCATTTACAGGAGAAGCTCTAGGATAGCATTTCCTGTTACTCTCTGCTCAGTAAGCGTTGACGATAAGCATACCACAATAAATACTAAACACTCTCTTCATTATCACTCTCATTCCAATCAGCAGAAATCCAGCACTAGGTGACATTCCACTCCAATTCCTAAAGTTTGTGTAGGCTAATATTTGTAATAAATCTGGTAATCATCCTTGGTCTGATAATTCACTGCCTGAGAAATAAAGTTCCCCAAGATTCTGAAAGCCAGTAAATCCTAGGTGGAAAAATATCTCATTAATTCTGAACCTCAGTCTGCATTAGACAAAGTCTTGTAGGCTCTCCTTTATAACCCAGACATTTCTGGAACCTCCCCCGGATGTTGAACTGCCCTCCCCTTTCACCTCCTTCTCATCTTTTGTGATCTGCACAAACACATACAAATGCACACAAACAACTGATATTAAAAAGTAAGGAAGGGGCTTCCCTGGTGGTGCAGTGGTTGAGAGTCTGCCTGCCAATGCAGGGGACACCGGTTCGTGTCCCGGTCTGGGAAGATCCCACTTGCCGCAGAGCGGCTGGGCCCGTGAGCCATGGCCGCTGAGCCTGCGCGTCCGGAGCCTGTGCTCCACAACGGGAGAGGCCACAACAGTGAGAGGCCCGCGTACCGCAAAAAAAAAAGAAAAAAAAGTAAGGAAGGGCTCAAGCTGGACCACAAAGTTAACTACTAAGAAATTAAAAATGATGGAAAGCTCTATCCTATGTGAAACATGAAGTATTAATGGCATAGAAAAAATAAAATATAAGCATCCAGGGCCAACTATACTAATAGACTCAGTTCTGTGATTTGATGGTATTCAGGAGTAATTTCTGATCTACTTGGTGATTATTGGTGCCTGACTCACTTAAAGAACTGGAGTTTTATGCAAAATAGTTTAGAGTTGCATTTACTGAGTTCGCTAGATATTTATTAAACACTTAAATGTGCAGTGTAGGACCCCAAGAAGGATATGTATAAGATACAGCCCTTGATCGAGACCAGTTCATGATATTTTTGAAAAGAGAAGACTCACACCCAAAACAGTAAATAACAAGGTAAAGCAGAGTATGATCAAGGGTTAAAATTGAATACCATATAAATGAATAGGACATTGCTATTGTGATGAGTTACCTTTTTTTTTTTTTTTTTTTTTTATGGTATACGGGTCTCTCACTGCTGTGGCCTCTCCCGTTGCAGAGCACAGGCTCCGGATGCGCAGGCTCAGCAGCCATGACTCACGGGTCCATCCACTCCGTGGCATGTGGGATCTTCCCGGACTGGGGCACAAACCCGTGTCCCCTGCATCGGCAGGTGGACTCTCAACCACTGCGCCACCAGGGAAGCCCATGAGTTATTGTTTTTTAAAAAGTTTTGTAGAACCCCTTTCCAGGAAAGAAAGATCAATAAATAGAATATGGCTGGTTTAAAGGTATCCATGAAGAAAAAAGAATTGGGAAAACCAAAAGAGTCCAGAAAAATACAGTCACTATATTTGTACAAAGGAAAAGCCCAGGGGAATGCCTGAGAAATGGTTAAATTTGATAAAGACAAGAGGTTAGACATAGTTAGCGTTATTACAATTGCATTTGGGGTTTGTGGTCAGTGAGGAGAACCATGAGTAATTTCACAGGAGATGGCTAAGATAGGTGTTTTAAGAAATAAGGCTGTAATCCCATAAACTGGGGGTCATTTGATGACTGGAGGGACAGATATATTAATAGAATAAAGAATGAAGAGAAGATGACTGTCCAGGTCACTGCTAGCAGTCTTAAGTTGGAAATATCCTCTAAAAGAGGGGCATCCTTTATCAATCAATACTTCATGTCAAGTAAATTTTATCATTTATTCAATTCTTCAGAGCCGACCAATATTGGGCAAACTACATTTCTAGTGGATTTAGGGCAACAAGACAGGTATCCAGAGTACATGAAATTATAACTATGAATGAAAGGAGAATTCCAAGGCAAAAAGAACACTTAATGAAGAGACCAGCAAATCCTGAAGCACAATTTTATCCATTTCCCAGCAATAGTCAGCTATGCACAAAATTTTGGATGTAGGTTCTTTCCTGTTAGAAGAGTTAGACATAGTTCAAGACAGAACTAGGTATATGTCTACCTACCCTATAAAAGACACACAAATAATTTCAGGGTGTAAGTAATGAAAATACTCCCACAGAAGCAATGTAGAAAGCAAAGTACAGTTTTAATCACAGTGGAGAGAACATGCCTTTGAAATTTTAGATCATTAATTTTATAGGTCAACTTTATTGAGTTCTCATAATGCTTTGAGTTCTTGCTAGTTTTCTCAGAACCTAAACTGAATGTGGCCTGAACGCGATGTTCATGCTTATAACTTTTTCAGCAATAAGCTGCATTATACACCAGAAGCATTCAGTGTAAACATCAATATATTTTATAAAATATATATCCCCCCATTGCTTTCATCTCGGGCCTAACTCTATACAGGTATTAAAATATTTTTTCTATGTAACCTATACTTTTAATCTACATATCTTTTAATACAGTACATTTTTAAAATGTGTTGTGGATGAGCATCATCAGTATTACCTGGGTAACTGGGATTTTTTTATTTTTTATTTTTTTGCGGTACGCGGGCCTCTCACTGTTGTGGCCTCTCCCATTGCGGAGCACAGGCTTGGACGCGCAGGCTCAGTGGCCATGGCTCACGGGCCCAGCCGCTCTGCGGCATGTGGGATCTTCCCGGACCGGGGCACGAACGAACCCGTGTCCCCTGCATCGGCAAGCGGACTCTCAACCACTGCACCACCAGGGAAGCCTGGTAACTGGGCTTTTTGATTGTTGTTATGGGAAGAGGAGCTACTGGCATCCAGTGAGTGGAGACCAGTGATGCTTCTGAAGACCCTACAACAAGACACCTTACAGCGGAACACCCTCTCTCCTCAACCAAGAATTATTCAACCCCAAATGTCAATAGTGGTGAAATTGAGAAACCTTGGTATAATCTACACCACTTAGTACAGAACTACACATATATTTGTTGCTAAATATACTATCACCTTTAATTTAAAAGTTCTTATTATAAAAGTGTCCAGAATTCATCCTATATGTTTCTTTGGGTAAACACTGGATCTGCTAAAATTAACAAAAATAGCAAAAATACACAATATGGATTAGAGGCTGATTCTCAATATTACCAGCTTTTCATGCTTATGGCTGAATGTTCCCCAGAGAGAGGATAAGGAGACCTGAGACAGCAGGAAGGCTCATTTATAAGCACACTCACTTATCAAGGTTACAGTGAGGGTATTAAATGTGAAAATACCACTTCAAAAGGGATGCCATTGTTCTCAAGAACAACAATGTCTACTTGCCTCCAGATTAATGAAAAGAACAATGCCTCAGGCTGGTTACTTCCAGGCTTCCTGCCACCTGCATCCCTGCAGAAAAACCTGTGTGGTATAGCACTAACTCTTTTCAATTCACCATGGCCAAAAAGGATACTTAATTCTACTTTGACATATTTTCAGATCTTAGCTTTAAGAAGAGTCCATTTTGTTACAAAGAGCAAGGAAGAAGAAAAGAACTCCAGAGAGTGTCACTGTCATATTTCTGCTATGAAACTGCATGAGATGTATCAGACAGAAGCACATTTGATATATATATATATATATATATATATATATATATATATATATATACACACACACATACACAGATACAGATTAGATTTTGATAGATATTGATATTTATATATATCAGTATCTGTCTATATGAAAAAGAGACTATAACAAAGACAATTCTACTTTTTTAGATATTAAAATTCATAACCAACCTACCTAAAACCCCACTTTTATAAAACAGGCAAAAACACGTAGTCATAATGAGTTGAAATGTTCCTATTTTTGTCTTTTGTAGGCAGATGTTTTTAATAAATCAAGGACTTAGCTTCCCCACTTCTCATCACTTCCTCATTGTCTTAGGTGATCTGCTTTCAGAAAGGCATGTGTTGTGGTAATGTATCATTTTCTTCCACTAACCCCTATGCCAATGTGCCTGTGTTTCCTTGTAGCAATTTATCCTTAAGCATCTCCATCAACCAACCTATACTAACTCCACTGGGGAAGGAGCTTTTCTACTGTTATTATGTAAAGTGTTTTATTTATTATGAATCATTTATACGGGGTTTACATTTTGATGTGGCAGAATATCATTCTGAAGCAAATGCATGTAGTGGAATAATGGTAAACCACATCAGACTAAAAATCAAAATACGGCACGGAGTTGGGAGGAAGTCTGTCACAATTTTTAAAGTAAAGAAGAAACTGTTCAGGCAATTTTCAATTTGAACAGCATTGCACAATTGTCACACAAAGCAATTCTGCCAAGGTAATATCTTTAGCTTCTTTTGGACCTCTTCAATCCTACAGTCCATTACGAGCGTACTGCCATGTCTAGGAGGGACATCCGGATGACCTCTGCACTGTAAGTTACTAAAATGCAGACACCATTTCTGCAAGTGACACATCATCCTAATGCAAATGCCATATTAGACTTTCAAATGTAATGATAATGTGACAAACAAAATCAGTCACAGTTCTGTGAAGTATGCCAAAGTCAATTCCTACCTCTTGTAACTGCTTTATACCTCAATTTGCTCACTGAGCCCTTGCAGAGTATTCCTTTTGAAAAGCCTTTAATAATGAGGAAACACCATCATCCAGCCAAGAATGTGTGGCAGACAGGGCACTTTTTAGTGCCCCTACTCATTCTAAATGTCTTGATTGTTAGGGAGTTTGTTCACTCTAACTCAGAGTTTTTCAACTTCAATGCCATTGCCACTTAGTGTCAGATAACTTCTTGTCCCCAGGGTTGTCCTGTGCATTGTAGGAGATTTAGCATCATCCCTGGCCTCTACCCACTACATACCAATATCAATTCCCCAGTTACAATGATCAAAATATCTGCAGACATTGCCAGATATCTCCTGGGGAATGAAGGCATCCCAGACTGAGAAGCACTAAAAAAATAAAAGGGGAAAAGAGCATACACACAATTTAGAAAGTCTTTACAAGTTAGCTATTCTCTGCATCTCACTTTCCAACCCAAAGTCAGGACAAAATATTTCTTTGTTAAGAGTGGGAAAGAATAAGGGAGGAAGAGTGAGGGAGTTTATTACAGGAATTGGCTCATCGTTTCTTAAATAATTCTCTTTTTCCTGGGAAACACCTTCTCTTTGTCTAGGTGGAAGTTGAGAAAAATAAAATATAGAATTATATCAATATAGGGCTTTAGCAGAATCATATATGCATCATGAAATTCCGTCCTCTGTAGGAAAACACAAGTTTGTGTTGAGTTCCTCAGCCTGACTTTGCCACCATATTTACACTTAGAATAGGAAAAGTTTACTATTCGCATTCACCCCATGTTTACTGGTTTCCAAACTTCTGCCCCCTCTACTTTCTTACCCCTTAAAGATTGATAGGAGTCGCTTTGAGATAATAACTCTTCCAAATAGTTGGGAACACACTATTAGATGAGGCAGAAAGACTGGACTTTCCCTAATTAAAAAAAAAGAAAATAAA
>NW_006794988.1:190618-205215 GCF_000442215.2 Lipotes vexillifer
TTAAAAAAAAAAAATAAAAACTGTTCTTTTTTGTTTCATTTATTTATTCAACAGATATCTATCAAATGCTACTCTATGACAGGCACTGGTTAGAAAATTTCAGAGAAAAGTTGTACTACAAAAAATAACTATAATTTTCATAATTTAAAATCATTTTTAATCTGTGATTTTATCTTCATCATACACAGCAGAAATCATTTCATATCAATATCAATAGCTTATGATAATCACAGAGCATCTTGACTATTTCCTTGTGCTAAAACTTTATAGTACATTTTACTACAGATGATTCCAATGTGATACATTTGGTTTTACTAGTTTTAAGGTTCTAAAATATAATCACTTGTATGCTCTAAATTCCTTTTTTTTTTTAAGAAAATTGGGGGAGGGATTGAAGGGGAACACATGTGCCCAAGTGTATATGCTGAGCATGTGTTTAAATTGTTTGCAAGAATTTTAATTAATTATACCTTCAATATAGCTGAGGAAGGTTGGCAGCTCTTGTACAGAGGAATATGACAGCATGAATATCTTAAGTCACCTGCCTACATTATCCAGAATTAAATAGCCATATAATCAATTGGCTGATGGGAATTCTACTCTGAACACTAGGAGGTAAGTTGCTCCACAAGCTGCTTTTCTCCACCTTCCCTCACAGGCCATGGCCACACTCACAAACCAGCATTTCAGCCTTCTCACTCTCTCTCAAATATTGTACTTTCCCATGTGTTTAGTTCTGTCACTCCAAAACACCCCTTCTCTGCCTATCCTAATCCTGTCCATCTTAACTTTAATGGCTGCCCTAAAAATGACTTCTTCTGCAAATTCCAGTACCGACCATGTGGAGATCACATTTATATATTCCCATACCAATGTCTTATCACAAAGTGATACCTGGACTCCTGTCTTGGGCAGAGGCAAATGCTGAAAAGCTGATACTAATAACAATGCCAAGCAGTTCCTTATCCTGAATATCTGCATCTAATTCCCTGCATACCTTCAGAATCCATCTAGTATTTATTTTTTGTACACATGGCAGTTTCATTTCAAACGGGTGTGATGAAGACGACCATGAAGCTAGTAGATCATAAGAAAGAAACCTTCCTCCGAGAATGCTGATTTTTCTTGCCTCTGACGTCAAGTGACATTGGTTTCTTAACCTCAAGGGAGTGGTTGTTTCTCTGTCTTCACAGCATATTTACAAGTTCAGCATACAACATTTAATCAGTATGTTTGCCCATTTCATTCCTGTGAATGTAAACAAATTTCTAATAAGATCCAAGGTAGATTCTGTGCATCCAGTTTTTCTAAGAATAGCTTTGCTCTGGTAAAATTCTCTGGCATTTCTCCATTCCACAATTGTCACCATTAGATTGCTCTGTTCAGCCAAATTTTGTAACCACTTGCCAATTTCACAATTATTAAGTCCTATAATGCTTATGATTAGCCAATATTTGATAAAATTAAATATGTCCAATCAATATAGGCGGCATCTTTAGACATTTACCTTACTACATTAGCAGAGACTTAGCTTACTTAATTAAGTGAAAATTAACAATAGGAAAGAAAATTAATTCAACTTAGGCTTGTCCAGGATTGTAGCACTTAAGTTACATAGCTATCAATGATCATCCATTTGAGCAATAGAACTATCAGAAATATTTCGCCCAAAACAACTACATCCTTAAAAGGGAGGAACATGAAATTTCAGGAGAAAGCTATTATTTTTCTCAATATTCTTGCATCTTTCCTGGTCTTGAACACATTTATGTCTTAAGTGATCCATATTGAATGCATATGGGAGTGCTGTAAGTTAATAGTTTTTAAAGTAGATTTTTATTATAATCAAAATCATCTACAGTGATATGCCCAGACCTATTACAGTGGTAAGAAAATTTCTGCCCATACATCTTGTTCTTCAGTTTTCTCCCTTCCTCCCTCCCTCCCTCTCTCCCTCTCTTTCTTTCTTTCTTGTCTGCCTGCCTACCTTTATTCTTTTTTTGTTTCTTTCTTTCTGAAAACATTTGAAACATTAATTTTATATGAAATTAGGTATAATTCTTATAACAGGCTGTGTTTTGTCTTTCAAAGATAGGATTTGGATTTATATTTTCCCAAATTAATACTCCTCCACATTGACACGGAAACCTTTTTAGCCCTCTTATAAAAAAAAGATGTGTCATCTATATATTGTCCTAGCAAACATTTATTGAATGGTGATTATGTGCCTCAAAATTTTCTTAGTATTTAACATGTATTTCATTCAACAAACTATGTAATATGTACTCTAATTATCCTTGAGAAAATTGGGGTACAGAAAAAAGGACATAACTTGCCCAGATATACACAGTTATCAAGTAGCAGACAGATCTGGAATGATAGATACGTATGAATTTGAAGTCTTTTTTTTTTAACTGCTAAATTCTGAGGTCCAAAAAATTTATGCTTTGCAAGTTCGTGCAGATTATGAGTGATTAAACACCTGTTTAAATACAGATATTCAAGTTGCAGAGCTTGTGTTTTTAGGCACCATAATACCTTGCCTCAGAGAAATAGTGTTTGCTAATATAGAATATTACATGTAGGATTTACTGGAAGCTATATCCAATGCTTATCACTTTGGTTATCACATCTGCATTTTTCAGTATAGAAACCAAAAACCCATTTATTTTGTGACCAAGCTTCACTTTGTATTTTGTAGCCAAGCTTAACATCTACTTTCATGTAAAATTATCCTTTGAATAAAATAACTTCCTTATTTTACCCAATATTGGGAGTGTAGGGGGAAAATTTAAGAGACTTAAGCATGATACCTGACATATTTTTCTACAATAAATATGTTATTACCTAACGTATTTAAATTCCATAAAATATTACAGAAATCATTATTTGATGCCTTCCTGGTTCATGCTTTCTCTCTCTGGCTCAATTTATTTTCTAGAAAAAATAGCTGTGCTCTTGAGAACAGATGCCAGGACATTGATCAGTCAAAGCTACAGAAGCTCAGATCAGGCAGCGTCCTTAGTGCTAACTTAGTCCAATCCCACCTCACCTCCTGTCCCTGTGATACTCTCTCCAAGGAATCCCAGCCCAGCGAGATATGCAGAGCAGTGCAAGAAGCCCAGGCAACCAGATGGATCTGAAACAAAATCCAAAATCTGCTTCTTTCTAAGTTTGTTACCTTAAGTAAGCTTATTAACTTTTCTCAGGCTCTATTTCCTAATCTATAAAATGGGGATATTAATTCCTACCTACAGGGTTGTTTAGAAGAGCTGATGAGCACAGCATCTGGCATATGGAGAAGTGCTCAGTTAACATTCTGTTCTCTTCTCCTTCTTTCCTTCTGCTTCATTTAGGTCCTCTATGGTGTGCTGTCTGTATCAGTGCTGCATGCAGCTACATGTCCTTCTCCAGTCCTCAGGGAATGTGAATCAACCCCTCATCTGTGTCCTCCTAGCACTGTGTCTGTAACTCCATAATGACACCACATTCTCAGTCATTTGTAGGTTTGTCTTTCTCTCTCTCCTTTTTTTTTTTTTTTTTTTTTTGCTGGATTACGAGCTTCACAAAAAGAGAGAAAGCTTAGTTATTTGTTAGTTGTAATCTGATCATTTACAACAGTTCTAGGCACATAGCAGCCAAAGCATAAATAGTTGTTGAATGGAAGTGAAATTATTTACCTTTCTGAGTCTTCTGAGCCTTGGTTTCTTCCTCATTAAAATGACAATAATGGGCTTCCCTGGTGGCACAGTGGTTGAGAGTCCGCCTGCCGATACAGGGAACACGGGTTTGTGCCCCGGTCCGGGAAGATCCCACATGCCGCAGAGGGGCTGGGCCCGTGAGCCATGGCCGCTGAGCATGCGCGTCCAGAGCCTGTGCTCTGCAACGGGAGAGGCCACAGCAGTGAGAGGCCCGCGTACCTCCAAAAAAACAAATAAAAAATTACAGTAATGGATCTGGCCCTTTAACCTTACAGGATTTCAGTAAGAATCAAATGAGATATACAATATTACAGTTAATAACACCTATGTGGGCATTCTCATGAAATATCGTCTTCTCAAGGAGACCATTCCTAATTGAACTGCTCAACATAGATCTCCCCATATTGGTGAGACCCACTAGCTCACACTTTTTATATGTCTTCATACCATCTGTCACCCCCTGGAATTATTTATTTCCTTTGTTTATTGTTTGGTTACTCTTACAAGAATATAAAAGCTAGGAGGGCATCTGCAGGGTCTTCATTCATCTCTGAATTAGCAGCAACTTGAATAGCACCTGGCACATATAGATGCCTAAAAATATTTGTATTCAAAATATTTAAAAACAATGAATAAATGGAAAATTAGATGAAAGTGTCTTTGAGAGAAAAATTGAGACAAGATAGATAGCTTCTAGTACCTTCATTAAAAACTCATTCATAGCCATTTAAATAGGAATCCAAGATAGTTCTTCTCTTAACAGTGGGGTTTGTACAAATCAACATGCTACTGCTTAAATCTTGTAAATCCCCTTTCACAAAAATAACTTTAAGAATGTTGGTGAATGCGTTAGCACTTCCACCTGACCAGCGTCGCTTTTAAAAGGTTTAATAGCATCGTTTTGAAATCTTATGCTTTAAACTCTGTTTCTCCTTAGAAATGTATATTTTTACAAACATACAGAGCAATGTGCATCATTGGGTACTTTGGCCTCTTTATTTTTCTAAGTGCATATTTAAAATAATTTAGGAAAGTATAAGAATTTAGCACTGTTTGAGTCTTAGTTCTCCTGATCCCAAAAGAACACCCAGATCAACTGGATGAGATGTATTATAGGTTATTCTATAAAAGACATTCATATGCAAACACATACATACTTAATGACATGTATACAAATTAATCAGAAATAAAAAGGTAAAATTACTCAGTACTTATATTCTTAATTTAAATATTATTATTATTATATATATATTTTTTACGCAGGCCTCTCACTGTTGTGGCCTCTCCCATTGCAGAGCACAGGCTCCGGACGCGCAGGCTCAGCGGCCATGGCTCATGGGCCCAGCCACTCCGCTGCATGTGGGATCCTCCAGGACCGGGGCACGAACCCACGTCCCCTGCATTGACAGGCGGACTCCCAACCACTGCGCCACCAGGGAAGCCTTAAATATTATTTTTAAATTATGGAGTTTACTAATTTTAAGTCTTTCCAAATAACGCATTTTGTATTTTCTTTCTTTCTTTCTTTCTTTTTTTTTTTTTATTCAAGCCTACCACTTTCTTCCCAATGAAGAGCAGTTTAAACCACATTATCTCCAATTGAGCTCTCTTTTTACACAGTGGTCTAGCTAGACTTGTCTTCCTAGGACCTCAGTGCTCCTGGCCCTTTCCCTGGATCAGAGCCCCATCCAGATGGTTACTATTACCTGAGACTATTTTTAAAAGGCATCAGTTACCATGTAAATGGGGATATTCCAGGGATGCTTTCAGAGAGCTAGGCAGATCACGTTCATTACAAAGGAATGTACACACCAAGCTTCTCTTTATTTGTCCCACAGTAGATTGTGGAAAGTTGTTTTAGTCACAGACTGTGTCCTACATATCCACACTGTGTGAACTCTGACTATGAACTATGTAGTCCTGCAGGTCCAGTTCCAGGTGTGGTAGTGAATAAGGATCACAGGTTGGTACATAGGGCTAATGGGAAAGGGGGCCTGTCAAGTCTGAGAGACATTAACTTTCATGGTAAGGAGGTCCCAGATGTTTCATTTATTTTATCCTCCTCCTTCTACTGCGTTTTGTACTACTACCATTGTTATCACTGCTATTAATACTAATACCATCACCACAATTTTGAGTATCCAAATTGTGCAAGATACCATTCCAGGAAACTTACATGTATTCAGTAGCACATTAATTTCTTCGAAAAACAATCAAGTTGGATATGATGCAAAGTTGATGGGTAAGGAAACTGCAAGTCATTTACACAGCCAATGAAGCATAGATGTAGACCCAGGATTTAAATCTGGTGAGCTCACATTCAGAGACTGCTGTTATCCCACTTTATATCCTTACATTCATATAGAAGGTCAGACAGATGCTGCACTGCTTTGTTTTCTGATTTTGTAATCTTCTGTGACAAATAAAAGATCAGTATTCCAAAATGGATATTTTAGTATCATATTTCCAGGAAATAATTTCCAAGATAATACTTTAGCTTTCCCACATTTATCAATGTTCATGTTTTTCTATTATAATGCACCAACTCTATACCTCTAACCTCTCAGGGCAAAAAAAATTGTAGAGGAATGAAGAATGAAGTTTATATTGCATTTTCTGGACACTAACTGAAGGGTCTAAAGAGGCTTTTCAGCTTCTTCATGAGCAGAAGGAGGGAAGGTTTCAAAGTCTCCTATTTACTCATGCAAGAAAAAATTAAAGGGTGCTTTTCAGCTTTGATCCACCCAAGCCCTGGGAATCTGACCAAAAATCATACAGCCAAGTTCAAAGGGAGTCAGGGGAAAGGAAAGTTTAAGCAGGAAAAATAGTCACAAGTGGTACCTTTTGATAAATTGTTTTCAAATGATTACAGAGATATTGGTAATGCCAAAGGAAAGAAAGAAAGAAAGAAAAAGAAAGAAAGAAAGAAAGAAAGAAAGAAAGAAAGAAAGAAAGAAAGAAAGGAAGGAAGGAAGGAAGGAAGAAAGAAAGAAAGAAAGAAATAGAAAGAAAGAAAGAAAGAGAAAGAAAAGAAAGAAAGAAGAAAGAAAGAAAAGGGAAAAAGAAAGAAGGAAAGAGAGGGAAGGAAGGAATGAAGGAAGAAAGAGAGGGAAGGAAGGAAAACAGAAGAAAGAGGGAAGGAAGGAAGAAATGAAGGAAGGGAAAGTGAGAGAGAGAGAAAAAAAGCAATTTAAAGTAAATGTTTCAAGTTGCACAATGGATGGGATGATTCTGAGATGCACTATCGATGCTTTTGTTCATTACTTATTCAGTTATGAGATTAAGCATTTTACTAGTAAAAAACTCAGAGTAAAGTGTTTGGTGGCAATAGATAACAAGTTAATATGGGCAGCTTTATCTCTAGGAAATAGTGTTAAAATGTTACAGATATGATAAGAACCAGCAGGAAATTCAACAACCAGAAAGACCATGCATTTTTGTACACAGACTCAACTATGATAGCTAACTAACAAGGTGACTGAAAGGTGGCAGTCATCATTTGCTTGGAATTTCATAGTTTGAATCTTGGCATATTTCTCTCCTGCATTAGTTGATGAGGGAAGTTACCATCATGGTAGTAATGCTTGTTGAAAGATTACCAACCTGTAAGTGTGGTTTCTTATGAGGTGAGAATTTTGGCAGTCTTGAAAGTTTTCTTTTATTCTATTGTAGATTCAGTTTCTATGATGGGAAATAATTAAAGTTGATGTATCTACCTAGATCCTCAGGTTTCCTCACACATACAAGCACATACACTAATTTCATTGGAAAAAAATATAGTAGAGATTTTCTGCCTTACATCGGAAATATAATTTCCTTAATTTTCATGATATTTTATTCTATTGTAACAAATACCTTAAGGTGTGAGGATAGAATAGAGTAGTGAATAACTTACATAGTTCCAGCTACATTTATAGTCTAATTAAAATTAAAGCTTAAGAACTATGCCTTTGTTTTATTTCTGTCAGGTAAGGATGCAGTCACTCAGTGTACTTAATGTTTTTAAAAACATTAAAGTTGAACTATTGATGAGGATACCGTATCTCATCCCATGGACTGATTTTGTATACATGTGATTGGAAAGAAGGGGTGTTGAGGGTCAGCTGATTGGATAGCCTGTTGTATCCCTGTCTAATACTACAAAAGCCAAATTTTCCCCTTTAAGTTGAAAGGAATCTTAGGTTTTGTTTTCTAATCTATTACCTTCCCATTGCAAGCATTCCCTCCAAAATATCTGTAACAGATGTGGTGCTCCAAGGACAATGGTGCTTCAAGGACAAAGGTCCACCGTGTCTGAAAAAGTTTCAGCATTACACCCCCTATGGGGACTCTTAATCACCTCTCCACAATGTTGCGATGGTTACAAAATTCCTGAGCCCACCTGGGTGATGCCCACCTGGGCAACAGGGCCTGTCCCAAATAAGGAAAAGCACCTGCCCTGTCCCACTCCCACCCTATAGAAGGAAGGTATATGTGCCTCAACCAATCAGTGAACGAAATTTTCACCTCGGACCATTTCTTTATTTTCTGGCTGTAAAAACTGATCAATAGCATATGTTCGGGCTCAACTCTCCCAGACTACCAGGAAGTCAGCCCGCTGTTCTGGCAGTGACCCTTCCCTCTAATAAGTACTATCTTCTTTACATTCTGCCTTGTGTCTGGAAATTCTTTTCCAACCCATGTTTGGGCCATGACAACAGAAACATCTCTAAATAGATAACTTAAATAATTTAAGACACTTCATTCTCTCTTTCCCCAAAGAGAAGGGAAAGAGAAGGTGTACCTTTAGGCTTATAGCTCATTACATTTTTGACTCTACCTAACTGGATCACTTTCTCTTTTTTGCAGCTAGAGCTCATTAATGAAAATTGAGAGTCACAGGTTGGGCTCTGCCCTTTTTTCTTAAATCAGTCATGAAAACAATCCATCACTTCTCTTCAGAATGTGATGGATAGTGATCACTATTATTTTTCCATCTTTGTGGTTTCAGCAGAAATTCGAGACAAAAGATCCTTAGCTTGAAGGTTGATGGGGGTAAAAGGATCCATATATTGTGGATTTTGTCTTATTGTTCTCCATTTCTAGCAGACTAAATTGTATGGCCAGCTTGGTTCTGTTAACATATTTTTTTCCCTGTACAGAAAGCCATGAAATGGTTGGAAACAGATTAATTTATATCAGCCTTTTGAAAGGCAATGAGTGAAGAAGAGAGAAGCACTCTAAATGCAGGAAATACTTTCTGGGCCATTGGTCAGGATTTTCCAATTTTCAGTTATATCAGTTACTGTATAGAAAAGCATTGAGTGTAGGCACATTATAAGCAAGTCTTCATGTATTTAATGGATCTGAAAACCTCTTGAATTCCATTTATGCACGCTTCCATTAGTATTTTAAGATTCTAATTGTGTTCCCACAATGAGTCATTTTACATCGGTGGCTGACAGTTAACAATCAGGTGGCTTAGAAATGAACGTTTTTTACCTCTCAAATTAGGCTTTGTATATTTAATAATTACTAAATGAAAGACACTGACAAAAGTAATTTGATCACAATGTGGATTACCAAAATCTGCTTCTCATTATAAAATATTTCCAGAGGTCATTAGGAGAAATACTGGGGATTTGCAATGCATTAGATAAGCGGTAAGAGGCTCAAAGGTCTACATTTTAAAGTTGACTGGAGAATTCCATATTCCCTTTAATATAATATTCTTTAGATCTTTCTGTTCAACATGGATCGACCGAGATGCACAGTTGTGTATACACTTGAAAAACTTTCATTCTTTTTTCCCCCATTTTATTACTCCGTGGCTGACTGGGATGGTTCAGGAGAGCAATGTATGCTTAATAGCTTTCTGAAAGCAGTTCGGTGGAACTTTTAGGTAATGAAATTCCCCCAAGTTCAACCTCATAGGATATGATGACCTCTGACTTCCAAATACTTATTTAAAATGTCATAAACAGTTTCTCAATTATGTCAGTTTAAAATACAGAGCTATACCAACCACAAATCTTGCTTCTAGTAAGTAGACCATCAAGTGTAGTGTCAACAAACTTTCAGAATAGGGATCATAAATATTACAAAGTTAATGTTGTCTCACTGGGCTTTAAGGCAAATAAATCCAGAAAGATAAAGAACAGCTTTACCTAATAATTCCCATGGGGAGAAAGATGAATGTTTCTAAGCGCTAATAGAAATGACAAATATTTTATAAACATTATTTGACTAGACAGGTTATGAGAGAGGGGGACAACTGCAAAGCAGTCATTAAAATTAAGATATTTAAAGAGACAGGGATCAAATGGAAGTCAGGGTAATTTCAAGCCATCAGACAGTTGTAAATATTTCCTTTTCATCTCCAGTATGCAGTTAATCTCACAGAGAAGATCAAGGAATTGTTGTTGACTAGATAACTGCATGACTTTTCTCCTGCTGGAGTGAGCTCCTGGGGGACAAGTTCCATCACTTACACTTCTTTTGTGGTCTCAGCATCTGGCAATGGAGCAGAGAGTGTGTTAACAAGCAAAGTCAGAGAAATATGTCTGATTGAGGTACCTGTGCAGAAGCAAATAAGAGAGGAGACAAAGTAGATGAAGCTTCATTAAGAGCAAAACCATTTACAATATGGAGAACTGAAGAATATGAGACATCCAGAAATTCTTGTACGTATTCAGGTAAAAGGATAAAGTTTAGCTTTGTTTTTGTTTTTTTGCGGTACACGGGCCTCTCACTGTTGTGGCCTCTCACGTTGCGGAGCACAGGCTCCGGCTGCGCAGGCTCAGCGGCCATGGCTCACGGGCCCAGCCGTTCCGGGTCATGTGGGATCTTCCCGGACCGGGCCACGAACCCGTGTCCCCTGCATCGGCAGGTGGACTCTCAACCACTGTGCCACCAGGGAAGCCCTTAGTTTTCAGATGATCTAAGTTATGGTGCTAAGAGGGATAAAGAAACAATGGAGCATGTATCCACGGTGTGGAAAGTTGTCAGATATTGTCCTCCTGAACTCGTTTATATTGTTCTATAGAATTAACACATACAAAATCTATCCTGATGTTCTCTGATTCTGAACCCTTAGCTTGTTTGGAGAATTCATTTCTAAGTGCAGATGATAGGGTCACCTGGGAGCAAACATCTGATTTCCAGCTTCATATTCTGGTTTCTCCTATATACTGTTTGACCTGAATAGAATAGTATTAGAGTACACACAAATACTTACACACACACACACACACACACACAAGTTCCATGTAAAGGCATGTCACTTCTATTATCATCATTTTATGGACACTCTGTAATATGTAGAGCACAAGGCATGTAAATTAATTTGAGGCTGGTTTGCTAGGAGCGTCTGTTGATTCTAATTGCTGGTAATGTTGCAATTCATTTCTAAGTGAGTACTGCTATTTCCATCATTGTGAGAAAACAACAGCTTCATGTGAATGCTTTCTCAGAATGAACATAGGACAGGTGATATGAGACACAGCTGGAAAGCAGGACTATTGCATTATCTACATTTCTTCTTTTAATAAAACATAAAGAGATTAGCTATGTTGTAAAATTGAAGCAACCTCTTTCTGTCTGCAAAGCTATTCTTCAAAAGGATTACAAGAGAATTGGCCCAGTTCTAGTAAAATTACACTTGGGAAGCTACATGGACTCTTCCCCTCCATGCCTCTACTGCTACTGTTCCTCTTACTTATAATCTCATTTCTTTTCCCTCCCATTCTGCCCTCCCAGATCTTTTGGTGACCTCATCACCTTTTCCATTTTTGGATCTAGTATGCATGCCACCATAAAGCCTTTCCTGCTTTCTCTATGGAAAATAAATATTTGTGTATACACACATCCTAAAAACACAGCGAACTTCATTGTCACTCCCTTTTAAATATTTTCCTGTATCAGCAGAAACGACATTTTATTTTTTTTTTAATTTAATTATCTGTGTGTCCATGTGTGTTTGTCTGTGTGTGTCTTCAATACCAAACAAAGTTTACTAAATGAAAAACTGTGCAAAGAAAATTCTAAGGTTCAGATTTAGGTATACCTGACTATACATTCTAGCTCCAACACTTAAAATATATAACCTAATATTTTAAATGAGGATAGAATATTTATTTTGAAAGAGTTTTAGGAAGAGTTAACTGAGGAAAATTATCCTCAATCCTGAATTGAGTCTTGCATGTATTCGAGTTCAATACATAGAAAATATTTCTGAAAATACTTCTGTATGTTTCATGTAATATTTTTCAGCTCAAAAAAACCCCAGGACATGTTCATATATATCTACAAATTAAACTGTGGCTTTTTGTTATTTTAGGTTTCTGTTAGAGGCATTTATTATCATATAACCTTGAAAAATCTGTCCCAATTCTTTTCATCATTAGTGTGATTTAGTGAGACAATTACTGAGTTAATTTTCCATAATTACAAAAAAAACTCACTGTATCTGTTTTTTTTTTTCTAATTTACTTTAAAAAATACAACAATCAAAGCATAACTCTCTAGCTTGTTTGATTAGGGCTTGGGTGAACTAACTCAATTGGAAAGAGGGAAGGGAATAGGGAAGTGGACCTGACTTTGAGTACAGCTCTTAGTTTAGACTGAGGATTGGAATAGAAGATTCAAACATGGTTGTCTAATATTTAGTCATCATGACCTGTGACTGGCATTGATTCTAAAGGCCTCACATACCTTAAATAATTTAGCCCTAACAAACCCCCTGTGCAGTAGACATTATAATTTTTTCCTATTATGAAATTTGTATAAATTAAGACACTGAGGTAAATTTGCCTGAAGTCACACAGCTGGTAAAAGACAGAGCTTAAATTTGAATACAGAGAGTCACTAGGACAAACTGCTTCTATATTATAGTCTTGTAAGTTAATGAATTGACAATTTCACCAAAATAGAAATTGTTCTAGAAATGCAATTAGTAAGTAAAAAAATAAATGGATACTAAATCTCTTAAGAACAATAACCGTGGTAACACACATGAGAAAGAGACAGTCTATCAAAAAAAAAAAAAAAAAGAGAGAGAGAGAGAAAGAAAGGATGTGGGCTCAGATGGCTTGGCAACTTGGTTCTTTGGAATGCCCAAAGAATAAATCATTTTCATATAATTTAAATATTTGTAAAAACTTTAGGAAAGTTGGTAAATAACTCAGGTTCTTGAATGAAGCTAGCATAATCCTTATAGAAACTTGGACAAGATAACAGAAAGAAATTCACACACATGCATATACTATCTTTCAAACACAAATCTATAAGGCTCCATTCTCTATGAGTTGTGACGCAGAAATTCTAAATAACAGACTAGCCAGCAACATTCAAAAGATGTTAAATTAATAATACAGGAATATTATATGCTGGCAAACATGTGAATTTGCCATTTAGTACTCTGGAGTGAGAATTATCTCATTTCTTTATTTTTCTAAGTGAAATTAAAGCTGGCTTCATGTTCCACTGAGTGATTCCATGCCCTCGTTCCCCGCAACACACACACACCTATCTCCAGGTGTCACGTAAATAGCCTAGCAATGACACCTGCTGAGAGAAGGAATGGTCACAATCCTTCCAACTTAGTGGTCATCATTTTTTTCTCTTGCCTTTGTTTTATTTTTTTAAAACATCTTTATTGGAGTATATTTACTTTACAATGGTGTGTTAGTTTCTGCTGTATAAAAAAGTGAATCAGCTATGCATAAACATATATCCCCATATCCCCTCCCTCTTGCGTCTCCCTCCCACCCTCCCTATCCCACCCCTCTAGGTAGACACAAAGCACTGAGCTGATCTCCCTGTGCTATGTGGCTGCTTCCCACCAGCTTTCTGTTTTAAAGCACAGTAGTCCTGGGCATCTTCAAAATGCTGATGCTTCAGGCAGCTGAGACATACCCTCAGCCACACATAGCCTAAGTTCAGAACACCCCACTGTGGTCCTCAGAATCCCAATACTTACTGAACACCTGTGTCACCTCTGTCCGTGTTTCTGTTTCTTCCGTGGCCCTTGTGTGGGAAGTAGGTTTGCACCCCTGAAAGAAACCATCTGCCTTCTCTTCCTCTCTTCCCTGTCCATGGTCTAGCCATTCCCTTATTCCTGTTCAACAGCAGGCTCTCTCCTGCATTATCCACAGATCCACTCTGTCCTTATTCCTTGATGATTCCTTTTGTCAAACACCTGTGTAGGTATTTTCTTTAACTAAAACCATGAAATCGGAAGAACTGTTGGGTTGGGTGAGTGGGGGGGAATGAGGAGGCAGAAATGACTGTTTTAGACAACCAGGCTTGTTCCATTTTCCTGGAGGAGGAGAAAGAAAGGGAAAATGTGCTTTTATAGTCTTTCTCCCTACAACAGCAAGAACGCATCAAAAATTAATAGATTTTGGGCTTCCCTGGTGGCGCAGTGGATGGGAGTCTGCCTGCCGATGCAGGGGACACGGGTTCGTGCCCCAGTCCGGGAAGATCCCACATGCCGTGGAGCGGCTGGGCCAGTGAACCATGGCCGCTGAGCTTGCGCGTCCAGAGCCTGTGCTCCACAACGGGGGAGGCCACGACGGTGAGAAGCCTGCATACCGCAAAAAAAAGTTAATAGATTTTCCTTACACACCAGGAATACAGAGGTAGTTTAATATTATTAAAGCCATTAATACAGTATATCATATCAATATGCCAAATATACAATAGCTATATGATTATTTAAGTAGGTCTTGAATTTTAAAAAAAAAAAAATTTCCAGTTGTGGAAGTCTTAAAAAAAAGTACTTAGAACTAAAAATGAGAAAACTCTTCAATTAGAATCCAATATCAGCATTAATGGTAAAATACTGCAGACAATCCTGATGAATAACAGCAGCAGCTTTTTTTTTTTTTTTTTTTTTTTTTTTTTTAGTACGCGGGC
>NW_006794988.1:205476-241887 GCF_000442215.2 Lipotes vexillifer
TGCATCGGCAGGCGGACTCAACCACTGCGCCACCAGGGAAGCCCAACAGCAGCAGTTTTTTTAAAAAGATATAATGTTTAATAGGCTAGAAGGTAAAATAAATCAGTATAGGGGTTGGTAATGGCACTGGAATGTTGGTTTTCTGGATATTGCTTACGTGAACGGTCAACACAGTGGCTTGAAATCCACTGAAATAGAAATCATCATGGATGTGTGACCTGGGCCATAGAGCTCCTGGCTTTGAAGGGCCTGTGCCTATTGTAGTGTTCTGCTGTCAGCATCTTGAAATTCCTGATAAGTTTTGAACACAAGCTCCATATTTTCCCTTTGCCCTGAGCTCACAAATTATGTAGCATGTACGGGACCTCAGTCGGCTGATGGGGATCTGAAAAGCTCTGATGCTCTTCCGTGCATGGCAATGGAGCTGCTTGTCCAGGGTGGAGCTACAACAGAGAAATTCATGAAATCCGGTCCTGACTTCACTGGATGGTGGTCCAGGAAGGACATTTTTTCAACCTCACAGTCAGAGACTCCAGGGTTGCTATTATTAGACCTGGTGCTGAGCTATGGGATCTCAGCAGAGAGTGAAAAATAAAGTTATTTAAAAAATTCTAGAACAATTGACTCTTTAAGTACAAAACAAAGAAACACGTAGTTGGGTCAATAAAAATGAAGACATTCTATATGACAGAAAAATCACGCAAATGAAAGTGAAACATCATATAGGTATCATATACAAGTACATAGAGATGACAAAAATATCAACAATGGTAATGTGTATCTAGAGCTTTAATAATATGTATGTATTTATCACAGCAAACGGGACTTCTACACACACTCTTTGTAGTATAGATCATGGGTTTGGGAACCAGTTAAACAGAGTTTAATTCTAGCTCCACCAACTTAAAGCTGTGAGATTTTAACTAAGTTATTCAGTTTATTTGCACCTCAACATCTTATCTGTAAAATGGGGGAAACTATTTTTCCTTAGTATGATGGCTGTTGTGGGGCTCAAATTAGATTATAGATATAGCATATTTATCATAGTGACATAATGAGCACTTGATAAATGCTATCTAATCGCTAATATTATTGTTGTTACTGTTGTTATTATTATTAGTTTTTTAAAAAAAATGATGAGCTAGGTAATGAAAGATGTATTTCAAATATGTAATTGCAGAATTATTTATATTTTATTTTCTGAAAAGAAATACCCTTTAAAACTTACAGTAAGGAATTAGTTAAATGTATTATGACATATAAATAATGGGAAAAGTTATAAGCATTGAAAATTATTTTGAAATAATATACTCTTCAGGTAGCCAAATTACTATATATAAATCACAACCTCTATATATTTTATTTTTAATTTTTTAAAACATTTTTATACAAGTTTTAAAGGTTACTGTCCATTTTAATATTACAAATTTTTGACTCTACTCCCTGTGCTGTACGATACATCTTTGAGATTATCTTACACCCAATAGTTTGTACCTCCCATTCCCCCACTCCTGTATTGCTACCCCAACCTCCACTGATAACTAGTTTGTTCTCTAGATCTGTGATTCTGCTTCTTTTTTTTGTTATTTTATATCTCTATATATTTTAATTCATTGATTTATTTTTTAATAATTTATTTTATTTTATTTATTTTATTTTTGGCTGCATTGGATCTTCTTTGCTGCATGTGGGCCCTTCGCAGTTGCGGCAAGCGGGGGCTACTCTTCGTTGCAGTGCGCGGGCTTCTCATTATGGTGGCTTCTCTTGTTGCGAAGCATGAGCTCCAGGCGTGTGGGCTTCAGTAGTTGTGGCATATGGGCTCAGCAGTTGTGGCTCATGGGCTTTAGAGCATAGGCTCAGTACTTGTGTCTCATGGGCTTACTTGCTCTGCGGCATGTGGGATCCTCCTGGACCAGGGATCGAACCGTGTCCCCTGCATTGGCAGGTGAACTCTTAACCACTGTGCCACCAGGGAACCCCTCCCTATATATTTTAAATATGCATAGAAGAAAAAGTAAGAAGTTATTAAATAAATTATCAAAGATAATTTTTCCTACTGGTGAAATATATGATTTTTATTTTATTCTTTTTACTTTCTGCTTTTTAAAAAATTTCAACAGTGAGATCAAAAAAGTTGTGGATGAAAATGAAAATATTTTTGAAACAGCATCTCACATTGGCATAATGTGTGTATGTGTGAGCACATACACACATACACACACACACATACACACATACATACATAACTGTAGATTTATTTAGGAAAAAAATGTCCTCATATGAAAATAATATTCAGAGATTATTGAAATTAGGATTATTAGGAACAGTGAATAGCCCTAGAAAGTCTTTAAAATATTCTCTGCAAGAGAAATTATGATTACAAGAAGTTAAAATTATCATCTATTATATTTAAACTCAATAGAGCACATAGGAAGTACATTACTCTAAAATAAAATAGATATCATTTTTGAAATTGTCACTGATTTTAAAGACAAGTGTCTGCATTATGTTTTAGTTAGACATGCTGTTATTTTTTTCATGAGAGACATTATTTGTTTGACCTTAAAATATATATACTAGTTTGGGGCTTCCCTGGTGGCGCAGTGGTTGAGAGTCCGCCTGCCGATGCAGGGGACGCGGATTCGTGCCCTGGTCCGGGAAGATCCCACGTGCCGCGGAGCGGCTGGGCCCGTGAGCCATGGCCGCTGAGCCTGCACATCGGAGGGCCCAAAAAAACAAAAAAAAAAAAAAAAAAAAAATATATATATATATATATATATATACTAGTTATTATTAAAATGTGGAATGTGAAGCAGTCACACAGACAGTGAAGCACTGGAGAAATTTTCAAAGTGGAAAAAATATAAACAGAGGTAGCGGACTATTGCAGATATAAGTAGGTGATATTAAAAAGAAAATGTGTGAGTTTATTGAGAATTTCTGTTTCTTACAGAAGGCTTTCCATATTTCCTGTCCTTGTCTTCTATGTCAAAATTATAGGAGAGCCAATGTAGTTTTGTGTTTAAGAGTGTCATTGTTGAAGTCCGCTATTAATTTAAATTCTGGCCTTCTACTCAGTATCTCGGTAACTTTAGGCATGTTATGCAAACTCATTTACCTTGTCTTTGTTTTTCTTAATTACTTGTTTATTGTAAAGACCTTTGTTTTTTAGAGCAGTTTTATGTTTACAACAAAATTGAGAGGAATATACAGATTTCTCATGTAACACCCTCCAACACCCATGCACAGCATTCCCCATTTTCAACATCAGTCTCG
The DNA here is from genome assembly GCF_000442215.2 of Lipotes vexillifer. Classification (NCBI taxonomy): domain Eukaryota; kingdom Metazoa; phylum Chordata; class Mammalia; order Artiodactyla; family Lipotidae; genus Lipotes; species Lipotes vexillifer. Next base: position 208,753 of record NW_006794988.1, read on the forward strand.
AGAATGTTACCAAGTAACAATGCAATGACACATCATCATCACCCCAAATCCATGGTTTACCTTAGGGTTCATTCTTGGTGTTGTACATTCTTTGGGTTTGGCAATTGTATAATGACGTGTAACCATCATTATAATATTGTTTAGAGTCTTTTCACTGCTCTAAAAATCCTCTATGGTCTACCTGTTCATCCCTCCGGCCCCCCATCCCTAGCATCACTGATCTTTTTACTGTCTCCATAGTTTTGCCTTTCCAGAGTGTCATATAATTGGAACCATACAGTATGTTGCCTTTTCAGATTGGTTACTTTCACTGAGTAATAGGCATTTAATGTCTTTTCATGTCTTTTCATGGCTTAATAGCACAATTAGTTTTAGTGCTGAATAATATTCCATTGGATGTACCACAGTTTATTCATCCATTCACCTACTGAAGGACATCTTGGTTGCTTCCAAGTTTTGACGAGTATGAATAAAGCTGCTATAAACATTTGTGTGCAGAATTTTGTGTAGACATCAGTTTTCAACTCCTTTGGGTAAATACCAAGGAGCAGGATAGCTGGATCATCTGATAAGGGTATGTTTAATTCAGTAAGAAACCTCCAAACTGTCTTCCGAACTCACTGTACCATTTTGCATTGCCACCAGTGATGAATGAAAGTTTCTGTTGCTCTACATCCTTGCCAACATTTAGTATTGTCAGTGTTCCAGATTTTGGCAATTCTAATAGTTGTGTAGTGGTATCTCATTATTGTTTTATTTTGCATGTCCCTAATGACATGTGATTGTCTTTGTATTTCAAACTTTAAACATGTAAAATCTACTTCACTCCAATAGAATAATGCTTTAAATAACATGGTGTATAAAAAAACGTGTAACACAATACCTTTTGCAGTGGTAATTATGATAATGTTGTTATTTTGGATATGATGAAAAAGAGAAAAGTATTGAGAAAAGAATTATCCATTAGATGTGAACCACAGTAATGATCTCAAAAGTGTCCATTATTTCAGCCAAAAAAACCTATCATTTTGTCTTACTAAGGATTAATAAATCTTAATAAATTAAACACATATGTATGACAGCAACACTGTGTAAAATATTAACTATCAGCTAACAGCAACAATGCTAATAATATCTGAAAGTTCTAGGCATATCAATTCTTAGGAAACCAAGTGTGTTGGCAGCATTGTAATCATGACAGTCTAATTTTCTCTATCCACCCTGATGTCTCTATTGTAATCTTGTGAGAAACACTGTCCAGGATCTTTCAATGTTAAGAGTTAAATTTGTGTCAGTGATGGCAAATTGACTACTCTAGAAAGATCAAGCAGAGAATATGATTTGGCTCTCTATAACAATTTCTTAAACACTAGCTGGGAATAGCACATCTCTCGGATTTTTCTATTCTAGTTATTAATAAGAGCATGATCTCAATTATAACAAAGATATAATCATGACAGTTGAGAGACTGTCTCATAACAATTGTCGCTGTGAAAAATTGGGTCACATTTCCTCAGCCAAGGTTGACCCATTAAAATATAATTTATTTATTGAAGCAAACATAAAACAACTATGTATCACTTTCAGAAAATAAAATCCCTCCCTTTCAAATCCCTTGCCCTTTGATTAAGAGAATCCAGGCATTCTTAGAAGATATCAAAAGGTCATGCAACAATAATAAAAATGCAGTTTTCATCACATGTCCTAATTTATCATTATAAAAAGATGAAAGTGATGTATAATCAGAAATGCAAGTTTGTACAAGGATACAATGTGTTCTTTTTCATGGAAAACTGGCGGTTTCACTTTTTCTAGATTTATTTCCCAAGTAGATCTTTTCCTTTTCATGCCTTCCATATTATATACTTTGTGAGCTTTTGGAATTCTGTAACAACCAGTAATAAAACTTATAATACAAGATCAGAGGCATTCTGATACATTGTATTATTTTATGTTAAATAAGAATGACCATTAATCACATGAGGTTTTATCAACCTTTGATGTGCAGGAGATTCACAATTTGAAGAGCCAAGAAACTTTCTTAAATCTGAGTGATTTTCAAAGTACAATTGAGGCTCATTACAGCTTACTATTATCCACAGATACAGATAATTAAGGCCAAATTATGTCATTTAACTCACAAAACTGGTATTTGTAAAAGTTTTTTGACAGTCAGAGCTCTATGTTAAAGATGATATGATCTCTCTCTCAGAGAATATCTTCCTGTTTTCAAAGCTACTATTGTCAACAATTTTGGAGAGGCATATTATTAATGAAGTAGATCACCACAGACAAGAAACTTTATTTTACATTGCTTTCTAGGAAGGCAGACTGGAAAGGTCAATAATAGTATATATTGTTAAGTGTTTCTCTTATTTCTGAGTCTCAGTTTACAAATTTACCTAAATACGTTATCCAGTTACCAAAATGAAATAATTTTATCTGTGTATACTTACATAGAAAGATGAAGCTAGATTGTTAAGAATAATAAAGCAGGGGCTTCCCTGGTGGCGCAGTGGTTGAGAATCTGCCTGCTAATGCAGGGGACACAGGTTCGAGCCCTGATCTGGGAGGATCCCACATGCCGCGGAGCAACTGGGTCTGTGAGCCACAACTACTGAGCCTGCGTGTCTGGAGCCAGTGCTCCACAGCAAGAGAGGCCGCGACAGTGAGTGGCCCGTGCACCGCAGTGAAGAGTGGCCCCCGCTTGCCACAACTAGAGAAAGCCCTCGCACAGTAACGAAGACCCAACACAGCCAAAAATAAATAAATAAATAAATAAATAAATTTATTTTAAAAAAAAAAGAATAATAAAGCAAGTAGAAAAACACTATTATCTTGTGACCTGGGTATGTGTTACAAGTATCAGAAAGAATTACAACAACCTGACAAATTGTCAATCAACAATATTTGTCTTTAGAGAACAAATTTAGGATTGGTGGATGCACACTTTTAATCCCTTATTTTATACACTTTAATATCCATAATGCAATTTTAGATGAACATGAATTTCCCTTTTAAAAAAATAAATAGTAAGTTAATCTAAGATCTAATTACTGTTAATATTATTTTTAGACTCAAATACAGCATGATGTGAGGACTACAAATATCTATTTTTTTAATTCCGAGAGAATAGAAGATGACTTTCATCCTGTTTTGCACATAGAGGTTTTGAAGAAATATTTCTAGGATTGAATGATGAATAGTTGATGGAATATTAAAGAGGAACCAAGGTTCATGCAGAGAAAATACTTGAAAGTACCGCTGTGATGAGTAAAGCTTGAATTGCACAAAATATGCAATATAAAGTGACAGGGGGCAGAGGAATTAGAGAAAGTGGTTAGAGAGGAGACATAGTTATTGGAACTTAAACACCGGGCTGTGTTTTAGGTGTTTTAACATGTGTACATTGCCACAATTAAAAGGATTGCTGAGCATCAATCAAGGTAAACTAAAGACTTACAAGATTGAATTCATAGTGAAGCAGGTTGGAACATTATTGCACATTACTCCAACAGTATTTATAAGACCAGGCACAAACTAGAAGGAAGGACATGAAGGGTTGATCTGGGGTGAAAAAGCAATGCACAACAGGACAGCTGTGCAATAGTGGCTTAAAGGTAGGAGAGGCCCAAAATAGTAACTGTTTCTTTGAAACCAGATTTTCAAATACATACTCATTTTTATTATGAGTGCTTATATGTTTGTGTTGCAAGTATCTCTGGGTGGATGAGGCAGATTTGCATTTATCAGAGCCCCAAACCCTTCTAGTTCCTGGCCTGAAATGGAATTCTGTCTTACAGTCCAGAAGAAAATGTCATATTCTCCCCAAAATGCCAACTGATTCATACACCAAAATTCCAGATAATCTCTCGGTAAGAGGGCTTATTCTAAATTTCAAGCATTAGGGCTCTACAAATTTCCTCTTTTAATATTTTTTTCCTCATTCATGTGTGTCCCTCCAAAAATAGAAGCACGCACAGACATTTTTTTTTTCTCTCTGTCTCTGTTTCTCTCTCTTTCTCACCCAAACTAAGAATTTTGGTATATGCTCTATTTTAATCTATGTTATCCACACTTACACAGCTAATATTACTTTGCATTGCTCCTTCTCTGGAATTCAACTTAGGAAGCCCCATAATCACAGTTAACTGCCCTCCCCTGACCTCTTCACAAGACTCTGTGTTATCTAAACCACCTCCCCACCTAGGAAACCACAGGTGTGAGAAATGAGGTGTCTTGTTGCTTGGTGCTTGTATTTTTTCTCTTTCTAGAGCTCTTACATTTGAGTACTTAATGGCTATATCCCAGCAGGAACCACATAAACACCAACACAGAGCATTTAAATTAATCTCAGAGAACAAGGCTCCCAGCTGTAACTTTTCTAAACTTAAAATATATTCTTAAAGGCTACAAGAAATCCACTGCATTTCCTATATAGTTTTATGAGTGTCACAGAAGTTAAGTATCTCCTGACTCGGCTGGTGGGTAAATCTTCTAGGCCAGTGCCAAAATCTTGTAATGCAGCAGATGGCAGATGCAACAGACGATCGCGTACAATGAGGGATCCAGCCTGGTTCGCTAACCTTTCATCACCAGAAATCATTTTCATTGTTTAACTGCATCTGCAGCCTATTTACATGGGAGAATTGACTTGCTGAATGTTTATGATGTGTTGAACTGGAGCAAGACAAAAGCTGCTCCGATTTTTCTCAGATGACCATTCCAACTACTACACAAAGTCCATTACTTTTAGGTTGTGGTGATATTATTGTTATTATTTGGGGTTTTTATTTCCTAATGCACTATGAAATATGACTCCTCAAGTTTGAATCCCTAAACATAAAGGCATTTTATCTAACTTCCTCTGAACTTGTGATCTTACAGCTGTTGGGTAAATCCACTGTAGCCTGTAGCACAATAATCCCAGTGTATCCTGAAGGCTTGTGCTCAATTTTCATTCTTCCTGTATGAATACTATCAGGGACCTTAACCACCAAGTGAATTCTATTGTGCTACCCCGGGAAAAGTTCTTTCACTTGGAGCGCATAGCTGGCAGGGGAATCACGCACTTGGAGAAATGGATTGAGAGTCTCCATTCCCGACTTCACTACTGACCCCATAAGCAACCTCAGGCAAATCACTTAAATTAGTTTCTTCCAGCTTTCCTTTTGTGAAATGAAAGCATAATTATTTATTATTTCTGTCACGGGCTGGGGACAAGTGAAGTGCATTCATTTTACCAAACGATCTAGCAATACCAAGTTCTCTCTGGTAGGGAAATGCTTTATTACGTTATGTTCATTGAGTTACACCAGGAATTAATCTCCTTTAGCAGGGTACAGATGGATGGGGAAATAGAATGTTAGAGAAATATAGCCATTCTTTAAAACAAGTGATTCCCTGGGCCTAAACTGCTGACAGCATCTAAGTCCCTAGGACCAATAGTGGCCATCCATTAAAACAATTATGGAGATTAAGGCCTGGCCTACAGAAACCCAGAACAAGAGATTGAAAGAGTCTAACAAGTAAATAATTTTGCATGTTGTAAATCCAAACCCCCATTATGTAGACGTAACCCCACACCCTGTGTTGCTTTTTAATATCTAAAAAGTATACAAATTTGTATTACAGGCTAATAAATGATCCTAAAGTGAACACATCATTGAACAATAACCAAGTCAATAATAGATATAATCAACACCCTTAAAAAGGCCCTCTTATGCAATCTCACAATCGATACTAATACTTTTTTCCACTCCAAAATATAAATGGCTAATAAATTGTATCTTATAGCGTGTACCTTTTATTTACTATTGTTGCTCCATGTTTGTGGTATTCATCCATTTTATTTTATGTAGCAACAAATATTCATTTTTGTTATTTGGATTTCCATTAAGTGGATATATGAGAATTTATATAACCATTTTTCTTTTAATGGACATCTAATTTTTTTAAGTATTTGGAGCTATTATGTATAGTATTGTCATGAACAATTTTAAGCACATGTTTGAGGATGCACATGCTATTAAGTACATATACATTTATCAAAGTAGGTCATAATGTATTTGTATATGCAACTTTAATATATTGTAACAAATAGATTTCTTAAGGAGTGCCAACTTACACTCCTATCAACCATGTATTAGTCACAATTTCTATCTTTACCAAAACACGTTATTCCCAATATTTAATTTTTATTGTGGTTAAAACACTTAAGTTGAGATCTAGCCTCAATAAAATTTTACTTGCACAATACAGTATTGTTAACTATAGGTACAGAATTATATAACAGATCTTTAGAACTTATTCTAAATAACTACCCATTTCTCTCTCCTTTTCAGATCCTGGCAACCATGATTCTACTCTGTTTCTATGAGTTTGACTATTTTAGATATCTCAAATAAGTGAGATCATGCAGTATTTGTTCTTCTGTGACAGGCTTATTTCACTTAACATCATGTTCTCCAGGTTGTTACTAATGGCAGGATTTCCTTCTTTTTTAAGGCTGAATATTATTTCATTGTATGGATTTATCACCTTTTCTTTATTCATTTATTCATCAATGGACTTTTAGGTTATTTCCATATCTTAGCTGTTGTGAATAATGCTGCAATAAACATGGGAGTACAGATAGCACTCCCAGATCCTGATTTCAATTCTTAGGGATATATACCCAGAACTGAGGATTTTGGAATATATGGTTATTCTATTTTTAAGTTTTTGAGGATCTGCCATACTGTTTTCCATAGCTGCAGCACCATTTTACATTCCTACCAACAATGTTTTAATTATTCCACATTCTTGCCACATCAACACTTCTTATCTTTCAGGCATAATTTCATAAAATATATTTTTGATCCCTTTCTATTCCTCTTCTCTTTCTGAGAGTCCTATAATGGAAATGTTGGTATGCTTGATGTTATTCCAAAGATCTTATAAACTGTTTTCATTTTTGTAAATTTGTTTTTCTCTTTGCTGTTCTGATTGGGTGATTTCCATCATTCTATCTTCCAAATCAGTTATGTGTTCTTTTATATCACCTAGTCTGCTATGTATTCCTTGCAGTGTGTTTTTTATTTCAATTATTGAATTCTTCATTTATGATTAGATCTTTTATATATATTTTAGTTCCTTGTTGAAATTCTCATGGTGTTCATCTATTCTCTTCCCTATTTCAGTTAGCATTTTTATTACTAGTGTTTTGAATTCTTTATCTGGTAAATTGTTTCTATTTTATTATTTATTTTTCACAGGATTTTTCCTGCTCTTTTAATTGAGAACAGTTCCTCTGCCTTCTCATTTTGCTTAGCTTTCTCTATCTCTATGAATTTAGGTGAAATAGTTACCTGTTGTGGTCTTGAAGAGGTGTCCTTATGTGGGAGTGTCCCTATACAGACAGCTTGTGCTCAGTGCCTTTGTAGAGAGCTAAATTTGACATGGACACAATTCATGTACTTCCTCAGAGTGTGCTGGGCGCTATCATCTTGGTAGGATGTGGGGCTGGAGCCAGGTGTGAAGTGGGGCTTTCCCTCTGCTCAGTGGTCATCACCACCCTACTGGGGGCAGGATGGGAACCCAAGTTGCTGGGGCAGAAGCCCTGAGGTTCAGTCCTGAGCTGTTTCTGTTCTCTTTAAATGTGTGCTTTCCCCTCTCACAGACCTGGGACACTTGCCCCAGAGGGGAGCAGCGTTGAAGCAGGAGAGCCTATGTAGGCTCTTGGTTCATGAAAGGGCACAGACTGTGGTGGGTTGGCCGCAGACAGAGGTCTGAACTGCCTCCAATGTGCCACCTGTGCTGGCACCAGTAATTGCTACCCTCACTCCATTCAGATGCAGCCTTGGGCCTGAGTCCTCTTTGTCCCTCAAAGCTGATCACTTCCCCCAGCTTCCAGTGCCCCCCACCCAGGTGTGGGGCTGCACCATAGGACAGGCAGGGCCTGCATGTGTATTAGCACACTAGCTGTGGTGACAGGCCACTGTCAAATTTCCAGGCTGCTTCTGAAATGCTGCTTGAATATGCATCAACAATGGTCGCCCCCACCCCACCCAGATGTTCTGCCTTGGGTCCAGATCACCTCTGCATTTCACAGCTGAGCTTCCTCCCAGTTGTGGCAGCACTAGATCCAGTGTAAAGCTGTAATGTGGAGTAAATGAGGCTGGAGCGTTTGCTTCTCTCAAGCTGGGGTGTATGCGGGAGGTTGTGGGGAAGCAGGAAGCCACTGGAGCAGTCTTCTGCTCTACCTCAGGGGCAAGCAAGCAAGTGCAGAATCCTCATGAGTAGATTCCAGGCTTCTCACAGACTCCTTGTTAGTCCCAGAAGCCCTCCAACCAGCCAAGTTGGCTCACCTTCCCTCTGTAGGACGCCACGGCTGGGGCTCCCAATAAGTGGCTCAAACTGCCCATTCCACAGGCTGAAACTCTGCCTGTCTACTATCCCCTTTCTTCAGTGTCCCTCTCAGGGGCAAAGGTCCCAATCTGATCATTTTTCCTCCTTTCCTACCATATTCCTTGTATATGCTTCTTATAGCCTCAGGTGTACAGGAGTCTTTCTGTCAGTCCCCACTTAGTTTTCAGGGAGAATTGCTCCCCATTTAGATGTATTTTTGATGTGTTCATGAGAGGAGGTGAATTCCATGTCCTTCTACTCCACCACCATGATCAATCTTCCTGTTATCTTTTTTTATTTTGATAATAAGCATCCTAAATGGTGTGAAGTGATTATCTCATTGTGGTTTTAATTATCATTTCCAATCACTAATGGCTAGTTTATGGCTCTTTTAATATCATTGCAAATGTTTTCTTCTATATCACTAATATCTCTCTAATATTTATTATCTATTTCTTTGCCTCTTTTTTGGATTCATTATAATGTGTTTTTCTAGCTCTTTGAAGTGGAATCTTGATTTTTCAACCTTTTGTTATTGATTTTATAAATATTTAAAACCATATAGCTGTAGCTAAGAAATTTTTTTTTAACATCTTTATTGGAGTATAATTGCTTTACAATGGTGTGTTAGTTTCTGCTTTATAACAAAGTGAATCAGTTATACATATACATGTGTTCCCATATCTATGTGGCTGCTTCCCACTAGTTATCTACCTTATGTTTGGTAGTGTATATATGTCCGTGCCTCTCTATCGCTTTGTCACAGCTCCCCCTTCCCCCTCCCCAAACCCTCAAGTCCATTCTCCAGTAGGTCTGTTTCTTTATTCCTGTCCTACCCCTAGGTTCTTCATGACATTCTTTTTTTCTTAAATTCCATATATATGTTTTAGCATACGGTATTTGTCTTTCTCTTTCTGACTTACTTCACTCTGTATGGCATACTCTAGGTCTATCCACCTCATTACAAATAGCTCAATTTTGTTTCTTTTTATGGCTGAGTAATATTCCATTGTATATATGTGCCACATCTTCTTTATCCATTCATCCGATGATGGGCACTTAGGTTGTTTCCATCTCCAGTCTATTGTAAATAGAGCTGCAATGAATATTTTGGTACATGACTTTTTTAGAATTATGATTTTCTTAGGGTATATGTCCAGTAGTGGGATTGCTGGGTCATATGGTAGTTCTATTTGTAGTTTTTTAAGGAACCTCCATACTGTTCTCCACAGTGGCTGAACCAATTCACATTCCCACCAGCAGTGCAAGAGTGTTCCCTTTTCTCCACACCCTCTCCAGCATTTATTGTTTCTAGATTTTTTGATGATGGCCATTCTGACTGGTGTGAGATGATATCTCATTGTAGTTTTGATTTGCATTTCTCTAATGATTAATGATGTTGAGCATTCTTTCATGTGTTTGTTGGCAGTCTGTATATCTTCTTTGGAGAAATGTCTATTTAGGTCTTCTGCCCATTTTTGGATTGGGTTGTTTATTTTTTTGTTATTGAGCTGCATGAGCTGCCTGTAAATTTTAGAGATTAATCCTTTGTCAGTTGATTCATTTGCAAATATTTTCTCCCATTCTGAGGGCTGTCTTTTGGTCTTGTTTATGGTTTCCTTTGCTGTGCAAAAGCTTTGAAGTTTCATTAGGTCCCATTTGTTTATTTTTGTTTTTATCTCCATTACTCTAGGAGATGGGTCAAGAAGGATCTTGCTGTGATTTATGTCATAGAGTGTTCTGCCTATGTTTTCCTCTAAGAGTTTGATAGTTTCTGGCCTTACATTTAGGTCTTTAATCCATTTTGAGCTTATTTTTGTGTATGGTGTTAGGGAGTGATCTAATCTCATACTTTCACTGTACATTCCTGCCTCCTTTATCAAAGCCAAGGTGACCATATGTGTGTGGGTTTATCTCTGGGCTTTCTATCCTGTTCCATTGATCTATCTTTCTGTTTTTGTGTCAGTACCATACTGTCTTGATTACTGCAGCTTTGTAGTATAGTCTGAAGTCAGGGAGCTTGATTCCTCCAGCTCCATTTTTCTTTCTCAAGATTGCTTTGGCTATTCAGGGTCATTTGTGTTTCCTTAAAAATTGTGAGTTTTTTGTTCTAGTTCTGTGAAAACTGCCAGTGGTAGTTTGATAGGATTGCATTGAAACTGTAGGTAGCTTTGGGTAGTATAGTCATTTTCACAATGTTGATTCTTCCAATCCAAGAACATGGTTTATCTCTCCTTGTGTTTGTATTGTCTTTCATTTCTTTCATCAGTGTCTCATAGTTTTCTGCATACAGGTTTTTTGTCTCCTTAGGTAGGTTTATCCCTAGGTATTTTTTTGTTGTTGTTGCAATGGTAAATGGGAACGTTTCCTTAATTTCTCTTTCAGAATTTTCATCACTAATGTATAGGAATGCAAGAGATTTCTGTGCATTAATTTTGTATCCTGTTACTTTAGCAAATTCATTGCTTAGCTCTAGTAGTTTTCTGGTAGCATCTTTAGAATTCTTTATGTATAGTATCATGTCATCTGCAAACAGTGACAGTTTTAATTCTTTTTCTCTGATTTGGATTCCTTTTTCTTCTTTTACTTCTCTGATTGCTCTGGCTAAAAGTTCCAAAACTATGTTGAACAATAGTGGTGAGAGTGAGAAACCTTGTATATTTTTTGATCTTAGAGGAAATGGTTTCAATTTTTCACAATTGAGAGCAATGTTGGCTGTGGGCTTGTCATATATGGCCTTTACTATGTGGAAATAACCTCCCTCTTTGCCTATATTATAGAAAGTTTTTATCATAAATCAGTGTTGAATCCTGTCAAAAGCTTTTTCTGTATCTGTTGAGATGATCATATGGTTTTTCTCCTTCAGTTTGTTGATATGGTTTATCACATTGATTGATTTGCATACATTGAAGAATTCTTGCATTCCTGGGATAAACCCCAGTTGATCATGGTGTATGATCCTTTTCATGTGCTGTTGGATTCTGTTTGCTAGTATTTTGTTGAGGATTTTTTCATCTATGTTCATCAGTAATATTGGCCTGAAGTTTTCTTTCTTTGTGACATCGTTGTCTGTTTTTGGTATCAGAGTGATTGTGGCCTCATAGAATGAGTTTGGGAGTGTTCCTCCTTTTGCCATATCTTGGAAGATTTTGAGAAGGATAGGTGTTAGCTCTTCTCTAAATGTTTGATAGAATTCGCCTGTGAAGCAACCAGGTCCTGGGCTTTTGTTTGTTGGAAGATTTTTAATCACAGTCTCAATTTCAGTGCTGGTGATTGGTCTGTTTATACTTTCTATTTCTTCCTATCTCAGTCTTGGAAGGTTGTGCTTTTCTAAGAATTTGTCCATTTCTTCCAGATTGTCCATTTTATTGACATATAGTTGCTTTTAATAATCTCTCATGATCCTTTGTATTTCTGCAGTCAGTTGTTACTTCTCCTTTTTCATTCCTAATTCTATTGATTTGAGTATTCTCCCTTCTTTTTTTGATGAGTCTGGCTAATGGTTTATCAATTTTGTTTATCTTCTCAAAGAACAAGCTTTTAATTTTATTGAGCTTTGCTATCATTTCCTTCATTTCTTTTTCATATATTTCTGATCTTATCTTTATGATTTGTTTCCTTCTGGTAACTTTGGGGTTTTTTTGTTCTTCTTTCTCTAATTGCTTTAGTTGTAAGGTTAGGATGTTTATTTGAGCTGTTTCTTGTTTCTTGAGGTCAGATTTTATTGCTAAAAACTTCCATCTTATAACTGCCTTTGCTGCATCCCATAGGTTTTGGGTCATCATGTTTTCATTGTCGTTTGTTTCTAGGTATTTTTTTATTTCCTCTTTGATTTCTTCAGTGATCTTTTCGTTAGTTAGTAGTGTGTTGCTTAACCTCAATGTGTTTGTATTTTTTTACAGATTTTTTCCTCTAATTGGTATCTAGTCTCAAAGCATTGTGGTCAGAAAAGATTCTTGATATGATTACAATTTTCCTAAATTTACCAGTGCTTGATCTGTGACCCAAGATATGATCTATCCTGGAGAATGTTCCATGAGCACTTTAGAAGAAAGTGTATTCTGTTGTTTTGGGATGGAATGTCTTATGAATATCAGTTAAGTCCATCCTGTTTACTGTGTCATTTAAAGCTTGTGTTTCCTTATTTATTTTCATTTTGGATAACCTCTATCCATTTGTGAAAGTGGGGTGTTAAAGTCCCCTACTATGATTGTGTTACAGTCGATTTCCCCTTTTATGGCTGTCAGCTTTGGCCTTATGTATTGAGGTGCTCCTATGTTGGGTGCATAAATATTTACAATTGTTAAATCTTCTTCCTGTTTTTATCACTCGATCAGTATGTAGTGTCCTTCCTTGTTTCTTGTAATAGTCTTTATTTTAAAGTCTATTTTGTTTGATATAAGAATTGCTACTCTGGTTTTCTTTTGATTTCCATTTGAATGGAATATATTTTTCCATCCCCTCACTCTCCATTTGCACATGTCCCTAGGTCTGAAGTGTATCTCTTTTAGACAGCATATATATGGGTCTTGTTTTGTATTCATTCAGCCAGTCTATGTCTTATGGTTGGAGCAATTTATCCATTTACATTTTAGGTAATTATCGATATATATGTTCCGATTACCATTTTCTTAATTGTTTTGTGTTTGTTACTGTAGGTCTTTTCCTTCTCTTGTGTTTTCTCCCTAGAGAAGTTCCTTTAGCATTTGTTTCAAAGCTGGTTTGGTGGTACTGAATTCTCTTAGCTTTTGCTTGTCTGTAAAGGTTTTAATTTCTCCATCGAATCTGAATGAGATCCTTGCTGGCTAGAGTAATCTTGGTTGTAGGTTTTTCCCTTTCATCACTGTAAATATGTCCTGCTACTCCCTCCCAGCTTGCAGAATTTCTGCTGAAAGATCAGCTGTTAACCTTATGGGGATTCCCTTGTATGTTATTTCTTGTTTTTCCCTTGCTGCTTTTAATATATTTTCTTTGTATTTAATTTTTGATAGTTTGATTAAAATGTGTCTTGGCATGTTTCTCTTTGGATTTATCCTGTAAGAGACTCTCTGTGCTTCCGGAACTTGGTTTCCTATTTCTTTTCCCATATTAGGGAAGTTTTCAACCATAATCTCTTCAAATATTTTCTCAGTCCCTTTCTTTTTCTCTTCTTCTTCTGGGACCCCTATAATTAGAATTTTGGTGTGTTTAATGTTGTCCCAGAAGTCTCTAAGACTATCCTCAATTATTTTCTTTCTTTTTTCTTTATTCTGCTCTGCGGTAGTCATTTCCACTATTTTATCTTCCAGGTCACTTATCCATTCTTCTGCCTCAGTTTTTCTGCTATTGATTCCTTTTAGAGAATTTTTAATTTCATTTATTGTGTTGTTCATCATTGTTTGTTTGCTCTTTAGTTCTTCTAGGTCCTTGTTAAACGTTTCTTGTATTTTCTCCATTCTGTTTCCAAGATGTTGGATCATCTTCACTATCCTTACTCTGAATTATTTTTCAGGTAGACTGCCTATTTCCTCTTTATTTGTTTGGTCTGGGGGGTGTTTAGCTTGCTCCTTCATCTACTGTGTGTTTCTCTGTCTTCTCATTTTGCTTAACTTACTGTGTTTGGGGTTTCCTTTTCTCAGGCTGCATGTTCATATTTCCTTTTGTTTTTGTTGTCTGCCCCCTATTGCTATGTTTGGTTCAGTGGGTTGTGCAGGATTCCTTGTGGAGGGGACTGGTACATGTGTTCTGGTGGATGAGGCTGGATCTTGTCTTTATGGTGGGCAGGACCATGTGTAGTCATGTGTTTTTGGGTATCTGTGCACTTATTATGATTTTAGGCAGCCTCTCTGCTAATGGGTGGGGCTGTGTTCCTGTCTTTCTAATTGTTTGGCATAGGGTGTACAGCACTGTAGCTTGCTGGTCATTGAGTGGAGCTGGCTCTTAGCATTGAGATGGATATCTCTGGGAGAGCTTTTGCCATTTGATATTATGTGGAGCCAAGAGGTCTCTGGTGGACCAATGTCCTGAACGTGGCTTTCCCACCTGAGAAGCACAGGCCAGACAACTGGCTGGAGCATCAAGACTCTTTAGTCACACAGCTAAGAGGAAAAGTGAGACAAAAAGAAAGAGAAAATAAAATAAATTATTAAAATTAAAAAAATATATTAAAAATTTTTTAAAAAAGTAATTTAAAAAAAAGGAAGAAAGAAAAAAGAGAACAACCAAACCAAAAAACAAATCCACCAATGATAATGTGCACTAAAAACTATGCTAAAAAGACAAAAGAAACAAAAAGAAGCAGGCAGACAGAATCCTAGGATAAATGGTAAAAGCAAAGCTATATGGACAGAATCATGCAAAGATACATACACATACACATTCACAAAATGAGAATAACCAAATCTACCAATGATAATAAGCTCTAAATGCTAAACTATGATAAACATAAAACCAGAAACAAATTAGATGCAGACAGCAAACCCCAAGTCTACAGTTGTTCCCAATATCCACTGCCTCAATTTTGAGATGATTCATTGTCCATTCAAGTATTCCAGAGATGCAGGGTACATCAAGTTGATTGTGGAGATTTAATCCTCTGCTCCTGAGGCTCTTGGGAGAAATTTCCCTTTCTCTTCTTTGTTTGCACAGCTCCCGGGGTTCAGCTTTGGATTTGGACCCGCCTCTATGTTTAGGTCACCTGAGGGCGTCTGTTCTTCACTCAGACAGGGCAGGGTTAAAGGAGCAGTGGATTAGGGGTCTCTTGCTCACTCAGGCCAGGGTTAGAGAGGGGTACAGAATGCTGGGCGAGCCTGTGGTCACAGAAGCTGGTGTGGCATTGCAACAGCCTGTGGAGCACCATGTGTTCTCCTAGGGAAGTTGTCTCTGGATCACGGGACCCTGGCAGTAGCAGGCTGCACAGGCTCTCAGGAGGGGACCTGTGGATAATGGACTCGTGCTTGTACAGAGGCTTCTTGGTGGCTGCAGCAGCAACCTTAGCATTTCATGCCCGTCTCTGGGGTCTGCACTGACAGCCACGGCTCATGCCCATCTCTGAAGCTCTTTTAGCCCCTCTCCTCACGCACCCTGAAACAATGGTCTCTTGCCTCTTAGGCAGTTTCAGCCTCTTTCCCGGACTCCCTCCTGGCTAGCTGTGGCGCACTAGCCCCCTTCAGGCTGTGTTCACACAGCCAACCCCAGTCCTCTCCCTTGGATCCAACCTCCGAAGCCCGAGCCTCAGCTCCCAGCCCCCACCCGCCCTGGCAGGTGAGCAGACAAGCCTCTCAGGATGGTGAGTGTTGGTCGGTACTGAACCTCTGTATGGAAATCTCTCCACTTTGCCCTCTGCACCCCTGTCGCTGGGCTCTCCTCTATGACTCTGAAGCTTCCCCATGCTACCCCCCATCTCCACCAGTGAAGGGGTTTCCTAGTGTGTGGAAACTTTTCCTCCTTCACAGCTCCCTCTCAGAGGCACAGGTCCTGTCCCTATTCCTTTGTCTCTGTTTTTTTATTTATTTTCTTTTGCCCTAGCCAGGTACATGGGGAGTTTCTTGCCTTTTGGGAAGTCTGAGGTCTTCTGCCAGCGTTTAGTAGGTGTTCTGTAGGAGTTGTTCCACGTGTAGATGTATTTCTGGTGTACCTGTGGGGAGGAAGGTGATCTCTGTGTCTTACTCCTCTGCAATCTTGAAGGTCTCCTGTGTCCAATTTTTAAATACCTGAAAGCAAATCATTCTCTAGTTTAGCTTTAATGCTGACAGGGGATGGCAGAAACTTCTTCACATTACAGAGTTCAACCACTGGGGAAAAAAAAAAAAGGCTGAATGAAATATTTTTCAGTATCAAAGGCCAAAGAGATCTTACATTTTCTTATAAAGGATAATCAACCATGTTTCTTTCTTAGCTCTTGCCTAACTATAAAATATACTTCTCTGTTCATTTAAGAAACAAAAGAGGGATTATAATTTGCTACATAAAATCAAATATAATTTAATGTCAGTGAAGTAACTAACTACAGTATTTACTATTTCAAGTTGCAGTTTACCACCATGTTCTAGCTGGGCTTAATTGAATCCCTCTAACGGAGATGGGCTCAGTAGTCTGAAATCCTACCGATCTCAAAGTCAGGCCAGGGGCCAATACTACTTGTTTTCTGCTATACTCAAATAGTATGAAATTTGAGGCACAAAAATGAAGTTAATAAAACACCATGAAAACAGCACGGATTTGAAGTGGTGTTTTAGGACAAGGGTTGATTTGATATTGATCATGTTATTTCTTGCTAAAAACCTTCTCCATAATATTCTCCTTTCAGTGGCCATGACTAAGCATGCCCACATTCCCATGCTGTCCTCAGCCCTGATGAAGGACAAGAGCTGAGCTATGTTCCCTTTGATCCAAGCCCAAATCAACCTGGTTGGTGATAGTAGAAGATTGAGACCCCATGGGCTAATTATAGTGGTAGGAGCAAGATTATTGAAAGGAAGCTAGAGTTGCGCTTCAACAATATGAAAACTTCTTGGAGTTTTGTTTATTTATTTGCTTCTTTGTTCGATTTTAGCTTATTCCTCTATGTTTTGTATTTAGGGGCCATTGATAGCTTCTCCTGGTTTGCACAGATTCTATCCAGGGGCTCTGTAAACTCCCTGATATCAATTAGGCTTACTTTCATATCCACTTAAATAAAATAGAAGTAAATACTAAACATATCATTTGAGGATTATTTGGTTAGTTTAAAAGACAGAATAACTATGTTCAAATTTTACATCAGTGGTTATTTCACTTCTGTCCAAAAAGCAGAATCATGTGCTTGGAGACCATAAGGATCACTTAGGTCACATAGTCTCTGGGAGAAGCTCAGTTTGGGTCATTAGAAGTAGTCTGGTTGGTAAAGCCCAAGATTTTTCACTGGGTGGTGCACTTATGCCAGCATTAACTCTTGTCTTCAGAGTTCCCCTGCTTACCTATGAGAAACTGTTATGAAGCTATCTTTAGGAACAACTTGCTTCAGGGAGATAGATAGCACCAAATAAATTTCTCTGCAAGCTGGAATTGAATAGCTAAGAAACTGAGGAAAGGAGCAGTAGCACTAAATGCTTAGATCAGAGATTTGCAAACTACAACCTATTTTCTGTGTATAACCCATGAACTCAGGGTTCTAAAAAGCAAAACACACACTCAGCACAGCAAAACAGAGCCCCCAAAAAACAGTAACAAAGAATATGCTTGCACCTGGCCTGTGAAGACTAAAATATTTACTATCTGGTCATTTACAATAAAGTTTGCCAACACTTGAGCTAAAGGCAACAGTAATAATCAGCATTGTATGTTGCAAGCAGAAAGAAACCACATCTGGATAATCTAAGAGAATTATTACAAAGACCATGTAGCTGATAGGTAGTCTGGGAGCTTTGTAGACCAGGCTTGAAAGCTCCAGGTTAGAGGAATTTTTAATCATGTAGTAGAACTTGTCCATAAAAACTTGTCCACTGTTGCTATTGTAAGGCACCAGGCACCACAGCCTGTCCCACCAATTCTATCACCCACCAACACTGTCCCTGGAACTGCAATTGGAAACAGACAGTGCTGGAAACAGGATATAGGGGATATTGCTCCTACTGTCCTCACCAAAATGGATTGCCCACAGTCCCTGCTCTTTTACATAACTAGTTTCTGCTGGATTTGCATGATTAGTGGAGCCTTGCTCATATTTCTGTGTCTTCACTATAAGGGATGCCAAGAAAATGGTAAATACTATATTTGTTAGCTATTGTTGTTATTGTGGTTCATATTATCCAAGCTAACAGGCACAATAAAGTGATTTGGTACCTTAGTAAGACCATAGGCAAGCCAACAATTTAATAGAACAGAGGCCATTAATAGTAAGCAAAAGCAAACTGGTAGAGAAAGGAAAATGGATTAAAGGTGTAGAAAGAAACACAGGTGCCATGAGAAATTATCCCCCAAGAGAGGGCTGCCTGATGATATTTTAGTTCCCTTTCTAGTTGTCACAAAGCCTACCTGAATTAGGGTTTCTGTTGGATTTCCATGAGACTCTAATTTTCTAGGTAGACACATTTTTATATAAACTCATGTGAAGAGGATATATTTACAACCTGATTAATTCTAACTGGAAAGTCTTCTCTGCTTCTCTGCACCCACTCCTCATATTATTTAGTAATCTTACGGTTACAAGTAACAGAAACACACCTCAAACTAACTTAAAAGGGATTTTAGGTATCTCATGATACCCAAATATAGGAATGATATGATCCTTAAGAAAGGATCCATTACGATTTTGTGTACCTGTTACTAGTCTTGGCTTCTCCCTATACTTCCTTTTAATTGGTTTGCTCAGTACAGACAAACTTTAAACAAAAACAAACAAACAAACAAACAAAAAATGTGGAAGTCATAACAAATGACACTCTGGGTTTTAACTTTCACATTTTTAGCTACAGAAAAAAAAGATAAGTATGTTTAATCCATCTGAAGTCCAAAATCTTGGTGAAATAGCTCACTGACCTAACTTGTAAGATCTGTCTCAGGTCAAGGAGGAAGCTTTTATCTGTAGCCTAAGTTGGGTGCTTTTTCTCACATATGCATATAAAGGCACATAATATAGCTCATACTTCTAGGAATACATAATATAATAGAAAAGTTATATGTAGTCATGACACAATGGTAAGTGTTGTAATAAAGTGATATGCTGATGCATTGCTTAGCACATCCAGTAAGAAACAGGGGATTCAGAATTAAGATTTCTCCTTTAACTGGGTAACATACTCTTCTTAGAAGTCATGTAAGGTACAAATAAACCAGGTATCTCTTTGTAATTAATATGAGGATATTTAATTTGAGATTTATAAGGCAAACACATACATGTAATTTAAGAACAGTTGATTCCACAATATAGAATGACCACCCGGTAGCCTATTGCCATTCATTTAACTAAAATATAACGATATAATTATATTCAGAAGGACTCAGAAAAGAACTTTTTATTCTCTTTCCTCAAGAATGTGTAAAAACCGTAATCCAAATGTCACTGAAAGAATGGTCTCTGGGCTGATGTTTTTCCAGGTTTATTTTGAGTTGTCTAGCATTTTTGTTCTTTATCTGCACAGCTGTGTCTACTGACTTTATCATGGTATTGAAAGGGACATTCATCCTTTCATAATCTGGCAAATGGAATATGTTTAGGATTAGAGTCAAATGCAACAAGAGATTCTGCATTGGGAAAGCAGTTTTGGCAAACTTGTATTCTCTGCATGACATTAAGTATCCATTCTGGCAACAGCAACTCATGGGGTTCTCTATGGCTACATGAAGCTTTAGAGAAAGAAGAAGGGAGCCACTGATCCAATAGTCTAGATGGGTGTCTCAGAAGAGATGGAACCATTCTTGAAAGAAAATTCAGACTTACATAGTTATATATAAGCAGTTACTGAAATAGATGCCAATTTCTTAGCCAGTGCTACACTCTTTTTCCCAAAACCGAGTCCATTACTGTAGCCCATCGGTGGTAGAAGCTGGGGTCTACGTAACACTGCACAGCGGAGATTTTCCTGCAAGGGAAAGCGCTTCTCCATGAAAGCCATTTCCCCCATAATTATGTTTGTTTTTTTTGTTTTTGTTTTTTTTTTTTTTGCGATATGTGGGCCTCTCACTGTCGTGGCCTTTCCCGTTGCCGGATGCGCAAGCTCAGCGCCCACGGCTCACGGGCCCAGCCGCTCCGCGGCACGTGGGATCCTCCCGGACCGGGGCACGAACCCGTATCCCCTGCATCAGCAGGCGGACTCTCAACCACTGCGCCACCAGGGAGGCCCCATTATAGTTCTTAACTTGGCTCTTGATCGAGGTTTTAATACAAATTCTGTAGATCACCTTTGATCTAGCAATTTTACAATATAATTTTTTTCTAATAAATTCCCAAAGAAACATACCTCACTTAGATGGACGGGAGAAGGGACAGAAGAAATAGAATAAACTAAGTGGGTTGCGTAGGTTAAGCAGAGTAGGAAGAGAGACAGATGTACAAAGTGATATCTGACTTAGAAGGTTACAGAGTCTTTAAGACTCTCTTGGAATTATGAGAACTCAGCATATCAGTTCAGGAAGCTGACATTTGAGTGTCTGATGCTTTGTCTCCTAATTTTTCTAGATTGCAAAAAGTTAGAATTATATTACAACTCTACATAGGAAACAGGAGTTCTTCTTGGAAGACTTTGCTGTTTGACATAGATAAAACATTGCCCAATAAGAAAGAGGCTGTTTCTTTTGTTCAACATATGTCTGTTTGTACATGGTATCTCAAGTTCCCTGATGAAGCAGAGACTAAAAATTGGTGATACGATCAATGATCCAACCAATGTTGAATCCAAAACGCAAATAAAGCAAAATGACCCTCTTTCACAAAATGATAAGACAGGGAGTTCCCTTATAAAAATTTTGTATGGGAATGGAGACTTAACTAATCCTATGCTTCCATTCACTCCCTTTCTTTATACATCAACAGAAACAGAAGACCATCCAGGACAAAGCAAAAACATATGAAACAATACCTTGTAATTAATATGAGGATTTTTAATATATAGACAAAGGTGTAATGACATTATACGAAGACTATTTCTAATTGTGTGACACAAAATCTTATTTCATTACAAATCTTAGAATAAAAACATAAGACTTCCCTGGTGGTGCAGTGGTTAAGAATCCACCTGCCAATGCAGGGGACAAGGGTTAGATCCCTGGTCCAGGAGGATCTCACATGCCGTGGAGCAACTAAGCCCATGTGCCACAACTACTGAAGCCCGCGCACCTAGAGCCTGTGCTCTGCAACAAGAGAAGCCACCACAATGAGAATCCAGAGCACCACAATGAAGAGTAGCCCCCACTCACCACAACTAGAGAAAGCCTGTGTGAAACAATGAAGACCCAATGCAGCAAAACATAAAATAAATAAATTTATTTAAAAAAAAAAGAAAAACAAAATAGCTCAGCAATGAGATGCAAAAAATTTAGTCAGATCTCAAATCCTCATTGATCCATAAGAGGGTCTTTTCTTTTTATTATTATTCTCACAGGTTGGAGAATTGGGCAAAATACTCTTTTCATCAATATACACATGGTTTATTGTTTATTTTGTTTCACTCAGTGTCTAGGCAAGGCCACCCATGAGATAAGACAGAATTGGAAAGTTATAAAAATAGTTATAAAAATATAGACAGAATTGGAAAGTTATAAAAATAGTTATAAAAATATAAAATCTGTGGGTTCCTGGAAAAATAACTCATGACTATAATTTTTCAATTTATCCCCTCCATTACCCTGCTTGGTGCCTTCTCCAAAGTAAGCATCTGTTTCTTGGATTAAGAAAGTTATAACAGAGTCAAAAAGTTTAATAAACACACTACAATTCAAATGATCAAGTTATTATCTATAAATATAAATATAAACATGCACACACACACACACACACACACATATATATAGGGGTGGGGGGAATGGAAGAGATACCATTTAAGGGTATATACTTGCAACTAGTAGATAAATACGTTCTGGAGATCTAATATTCAGTATAGTGATTACAGACAACAAAACTGTATTATAAACATTAAACTTCCTAAGAGACTAGATCTTAAACATTGCCACAACAAGAAGAAATTATAATTATGTGACACAATAGAGGTATTAGCTAACATTACACTAGCAATCATATTGCAATAGAGATGTATCAAATCAATGTGCTGTACACCTTAAACTTGCACATTGTTATATGTCGATTATGTCTCAAAAGAAAAAAAAGATCCTGTAACTAAATTGGCTTATCTCCAAAGTTCTCATCCACAGGTTAATGGGAGCAAAATAATAAAATGTACAATCTAATTAAACTCTAACTTCTATATGATAATTTAAATCTCCCCTATATATTACGTCCAAAGTCTCTTATTTTAAAATATTCTGTTGCTCAGATAATAATAAAACATCATTAAGTGTTCCCTGCCCCAATGATTCCTTTGCCATGTTAATACGACACTGTTAATACTAAATAAATGCTTGGTGACTAAAGACATGAAAACAAAATTTTCTTTGAAATTTTTTCTGATGCTTAACCTATGGTTACTAACAGTACCAGATAACATTTTAGATATTCAATAATGTTCACATCAATAAATAAATGAATGTTCTTCTAGCATTTTAAAAATCTGAACATTAATAAGTGGTTTTATATGCACACCTACAAAAGGCATACACACTGATGTCTTTATTAAATTTCTCCTTGGTAGAGAAAATCCTCTCAAAGATGAAGATGAAATCCTATGTGCTTTGTATAACAAGCATGATTTAAAGTTTCTGCCTAGTAGACTTTGTGCTTCACTCACTATTCCGATTAAATAAAAAATAGAAAACTGAAATAAAATAAGGCCCCTAAAACTGCAATACTTGGGAACTGTTCAGGAAATATGCAAATGTATCATTTGATTTCATTTCTCAGCCTTCAGCATAATGAGCATGGTTGTATTGCCTTGTCCATCTGGCCCCATTCTCATGGACTTCTCCCCGCACCATGGAGGCACTGAACTGTGTCTTATTGAGGAGAATTGTATTTTCAATACAGCTATAATCAGTTGTGATCCATCCTTGTATGAACAACGCTATAAAATTATATTATAACGCATGCTTTATTAAGCATAATAGCCATCATCAAATGTAAATTCAAAACATTTTGCATTATGAATTATTAGGCTTCCAGGTTGGGCCCATTTTATAAAAGCCTTGTAAAGCTTGTAGTCTGATCCATATTAAACTGAATAATCCAGCCTATTAGGAGTTGCAAATTTATTCTGGAAAATCAAGAAAACAATTTTGCTAATGTCATTTCTAATATGCTTGGAATGTTGCCTGAATTAAAGTGTATTGGGACTAGTCAGCCTCACAAATTTTGGCATTTGCCCTTTCTTCCTGGATTTTAGCGGCTCTAAACTGACAAACTAGTCTAAGAAAAATGTACATTTTGGAACAGGAAGTGGTGTTAGTAGCCATTGGCTTTCCCCACCTTTGCTTTGAAGATTGAAACAAAGTTGTGACAACTGTTTTTAAAATTCTGGCTTCATAACCTTTTTCCAGCTTTATTGATGATAACTTTTCTAATGAACACTGATTTATTCTTTTGAATTGTCCACAGACTGAAATCTAACACAGTCATAGCAAGAGAATAAATAAGCAAATTATTTATCTTCCTATCTATAGACCTTTGAGAACTCATTTACTTTCTTTTTTTCTTTTTTTTTTTTGCAGTACGCGGGCCTCTCACTGTTGTGGCCTCTCCCGTTGTGGAGCACAGGCTCCAGACGCGCAGGCTCAGGGGCCATGGCTCACAGGCCCAGCCGCTCCGTGGCATGTGGGATCTTCCTGGACCGGGGCACGAACCCGGCATCGGCAGGTGGACTCTCAACCACTGCGCCACCAGGGAAGCCCTACTTTCATATTTTTAACTACCTCAATTCATAGAAACATTTCATGTCTAATCTCAGCTGACATCTCTCTCCTGACCACCTGGCCTGAAGAAACAACTCCCTAATAAAATGTTCACTTTGATAATCCCTTCAAAATGGAGCTTATCATCTTTCTCCAAATGTTCAGACAATTCAGTGTGCATAGAAAACAAGGTCTTTGTTCAGTTGAAATTCAGAGGACCCCAGAGCAGAATAGGATGAGGTCAGGTGAGAGGAGATAATGAGAGATGGCCCAGAGGTATGGCAGATCACTGAGAAAGCTTGTAATGTGAGCCTGAGTGGTGGCATATACTGGGGTTTCTATTTCTGTTTTATCCTTGTGTCTTGACCTGCCTGGACACCAGCTTCTATCCAACACACTGAATCTGGTTTACTATGCCTCCGAATGGGTACCTTAATCTATCCCAAATATTGAATCTGGTCTTTAGGGTCTTCAGTTTGTCCTTTATCAGGAGTATCACTCGGCCACATGGCACCACTGATAACACCAGAGCTCAGTTATATAATGAGAGTCCTAAGGAAAAAGCTCATCCCATCTAACCCATGAAAATGAACTTGATGTTGTGGCCCTGTATGCAATTCCTACTTTCTTCCTTTTATGTCCAGGTGTCGAAACAATGAATAATGGGTAGTAGCCATGTTTCTATGAGCATCAGCCACTTGATTTCTGAAAGCATTCTTCTCTTGGATAATATTTAAGAGTGTCTAGTTTATATTCATCTTGAACCCAAGTACCATTCTCAGAGGGAAAACCAAATAGTATCCATTACCTGAATACTCAACATGCCTTGCTGTTCCTCCTCTCAACACCACTGCTGATCTGATCCCTTAAATCCAAGGGAAGGAAGGAGAGCATCAATCAGGTCAATCAAAAGGGTCAATCTCGGGCTTCCCTGGTGGCGCAGTGGTTGAGAGTCCGCCTGCCGATGCAGGGGATACGGGTTCGTGCCCCGGTCTGGGAAGATCCCACATGCCGTGGAGCGGCTGGGCCCGTGAGACATGGCCGCTGAGCCTGCTCGGCCGGAGCCTGTGCTCCACAATGGGAGAGGCCACAACAGTGAGAGGCCCACATACCGCAAAAAAAAAAAAAAAAGGGTCAATCTCAGAAGAAATGTAAGAATGCTTAAGTGGATTCTGAGAACAGAATCTTGTTGTCTTCCTGAAGTACTTCTGCTTTGGAGAGACAGATGTTAGAGAAAGCCATAGACCCATCCCATAATTATAGAGGGAACAGTTAGAGGCATTATCTCAGAAGAAACCGGTCTTCTACTTTGAGATTTGTATTCTTTCTTAGACCCTCCAAACCATGCCCAACACCACCTCTCACTTGCCACAAGATTTTTTTAAAAAAATAGTAGAAATCAAATTATGTCACCCCAGCTTAAAATGGTTTACTCGTTCTTCACCCTCCTCAGGATAAATCCAGTGATGTACCTTGGTGTATAAACATTCTGTGCTTTGTCAGCTACCACTATTCCTATCCAGCCTTCACACTCAGTACTCCCAATTCACACACTCCTTTTTCATTTTTAACCCAGACTATGCGTAGTAGTTTGAAAGTGTAATACAGATTTGTAATCCGTATTTGTATCTTTTCTCACATGGTGCTCTTTGTCCAGAATACAATTCCTCTGATTTTCTCATGGCAACTTCATCTTTCTGAAACATTGTCTCCTCTAGGAAGCCTCACTAGAATTGTCATAGGCTGGGAAAGAACTTTATTCACATTTCTCATAGCACTCTTTGATTCCCACATCATAGTACTTAATATCTTTTACTGTACACTCTTTTGCATGTTTGTATTTCATTAGAGTGTGAGTAGAGAATGTGCTTTCTACATCTTTCTGTCTCAAGACGTAACACACTTAGGATGTAGTAAACTGGGTTGAATAAATTGGTGTCTATTAATGCCCAGATGTCCACAACAATTCTCCCATCTCTAAATTGTACATAGGAAAGAGACCCAGGCTGTCTGGTAAGAACCTAGGCTCCTGGCCTAATTTAGATACCATCTTTATTCTTTCTTCATTTTTTTATGCTCTTCTTTTCCTATGTAAATTTTAGTGGGTAGGGGCTACATTTACACAAATGTCAAATGCAATTTTTTTTTTTAATGACCTTACCATCCAGTACAGAATCTGGAATGCAATAACCACCAAATAATTCAACAAATCATGACTGAGCAACATGGAGGCACTAAAAGCCATGTTAATGATGGAGAAAGTTAGAAGAAGAAGAAGAAAATAGGGAAGATGATATGTAAGATACTGATATTCCTGATGCCTTTTCTCTTGCAATAGACTTTCTCATCTTTGACTGTCCACCACTAATATTTTTTCCCAAATATTCTTCTTTCCTCATCCACCCTCCTCACATAAACAGAATTACAATTGCCATTCCATAAAAGTGGCAAATGATCAATACATTGAAAATAAGGTGGTTGAGAAAAAGAATAGCCCTTCTCATAGCAAGTGAAAATGTTATTAATTTTAAGTACTTTTTGTGAGTTGATGGTGGATAATTCTAAGATCTGCATGTTCTTTCCACTTGTTATAAAATGTGTGTATTTCCAAAATTCAACCTAGGAGGCCCTGAGTCATTCTTAACTCTGAAGCAGAGATTTTTGTTTGGTTTGGGTTTTTTGTTAAAATAGAGAATGAAATAATAATTTTGCCTCCATAGGATCACTTGAACAAACCACCCCAGTTGGCAGATAACTTGATTTTAACACATCTGCATTTTAATATTCAGATCTGTGCTCTAACCAGGAAAAAGTCTTTTTCTTTACATACACATTCACAAAATTATTTGATGAAATGAGCATATTGTTTCTGGTATCCTAATTTCCATGATGGTTCATAAAACTTATCTCTTATTGCCTTTGCCATATGCCATGACAAATGTGTGTTGGTTTACCTGGGTAAGTATAAGGACATGTGAATCTGATAATATGAAATACCACTGTCTTTAAAACATGAGAAATTTCAAAGATAGTAAAAAACATGCCAAGCTTAACTCTCAAATGGAAGAATCCTGAGAAGATTCAAATATTTTCATGAACTGAAGGAAAACATTCTCTGTCTGCATTTTTGCTGCTCTCCTATAACTAGTTTCAAACCTAAATAAGTATCCATTTATCTTCGGATAAAAACAGAATGAAAAAAGAAAATCAGCAGATAACCCTAAACTTCATTGTAGTCAGTATTTCAACTTTCTTCTAAGAACAATCTCTCACTCTAAGGCAGATAGAAAGAAAGAAAGGGAACAGTTTATAATATAGCCTAAAATAAAGTAGACTCAACATATATATAAAGGTTACTCCACGATCCAAGACATTTTATATGCATAAAAGAGTCATTGGTAGGAGATTCTTCAATTTTCAAATAACACATTAGCCTCATTCATTCATTTATTTATTCTTTAAAATTTATATACATTGACTGTTTTTGTGTGTGTGCATGTGTGTTTATTAGCCAAAGGATGATAGAAAAATTCAATATTCTTTCAGTCAGCAATTAAAACCTTCACTTTATTTTTTAGAATATAATAACAGAATATTCAAATATAGTAGAGGTTTTATAAATCATCCTCCTTTTTGTACATGACTCAATTATAGTCCAAGAATATGAATTTTTGTATGTGAGATTATACATTTATTTAGCATTTGACGTGGGTCAAAACTCAGGCTACATGACTTGCAAGCCAGTATGCCACTATATTACCTTCCTTTTAAATTAATAGGAACCACAACAAGCAAACGGTCTCCCCTGTTTATACATACAGTGCTCATTAAGTCATTTACTGAAGACTATGCATATTAGTAGCAGGTAGACAGCTGCACGTATATAAGAAAGAATGGCTAACCAGTAAAGAGCAGTCCTGGTGAACTTCAAACACTTACAAAACTTCTAAAGTTGTCTAATCAAAACTTTTTCAACATACATACCATCCTTCACATCTAGATTTCTATCTGCTTAGTCTCTGGTTCAATACACTTTTTCTCATCCCTCATATTATGTGCATGAAGTCAAATTTATTCAATAATAACTGGAGTGTATATTAGAATCATGGACAAAAAAATAGCACCATAATATTTTTAACAAAATCTTTTTTGAAGCATAGCATACATACCAAAAAGTGCAGAAATCATAAACATATAGACTTTTATTGATTTTCACAAAGCAAACACGTTCAGGTAAATAGCACCCTGATTGAGATACGGTCATATTTTTACACCTGTAAACATATTCTATTAATATTTAACTTTGTAAGTTAAACTGCATTTCATGATCACATCAGAGTGTTCTTGAAGAGAATTGATAAAGCTCTAAATTGTTTGAATAATCAAGCCTGCATTCAGCTTCTGATTACTAACTATATCATTCAAAAGCTTTCATTTGAGGCTGAACAACAACCAAAAAATGGATTAAAATCCATTATGAACCTACTTTTTTCACATTTCCACTTCCTCCTTCAATAAATAATTATATTAGGTAATCACAATCCTATCAAGTTCCTATCCAGAAATATTTATTTAGAGCCTGTATATATGTGGTGCTGTGCTAGTAACTATAATTTTATAGTACACATTTAACTCTTGACCTCCTTATTATAATTTCTTAACTCTACAGACCTCAGATAATCAAAATATTGGATATTATCTGAAAGTTATTAATTAGACACTGATTTCCTTTTCAGAAGAGTCATCATCAAAAATTTTACTGTGTCTAGTTTTCAATTAAATTTATTTCAGTAAGTTCATGTGTCTCTGCCTTCTGAAATACCTTAAGATTTTCTATTAATAACAAGTTGATTAATTTCCTACCCATGCTAGAGAAAAGGTCTTCCTCTGTACCACTCATCTCTTCTACCCATGAAGTAGAAGTAAAGTTTTATGATATTCGGATCATCTCCATGATTCAGAAGTTATCACTGGATTATGATAATTAATGTCACAGGGCACACATGTAGAGGAGCTACACTGAAGCTGCATGCATACACCTCCAGAACATCCTGTTTAAATAACAAGTTTTACTTAAAGAGACAGCTAAGCTGATCGTTCTCACAAAAGGGAAATTTCCCTCTTATCAGTATTGCCATTTTTTGCACTGCATTTATTTATTCATACGTCTGTCATATATATGTCTGGATTATAGGGGTGTCCTAATTAAGGTTTAATGAACCATGATACTACCATGCTGCTTTGCAGAGAAAGTGAGTCTTGCTTACCCTCTTCCTCAATGATAACTCCAAGTAAAAGTACCAAGATACCCATGGTTTTCATGATCTACATGTTGAATGATACTGCTCACCCAAATTGTAACTGTATTTCTCCCAGGTTTTTATTCTATGATATGCACTATCATATTGATTATTTTCTTTCCCCATAAAAAAATCTTGGAGATGAAGGTTAAGGTGTATTTGAAGTATCTGATATAAATATCCCTCTGATTGAGTGCACCAGCTGTTTCACAGTCCTAGGACTTTGCAGATGTGGAAATATTTCCCTGGAAACCAATTAGCCCCTTTAACTCAAAAGCCTAAAACTTTTTCTGATACCATTCTTAGGCTCCCAAAGAACTGTGAATATCTGTATACATTTTAAGCATTATTTCAATTAAGAAAAAAATTAGAAATATTTAGGCACAACCACATCACATTGACAGCAGGAAGAGTATCCTGCCTACACTCAACAAGCCTGTGTTTAATACATTGTCATCTGTTTTTAATACACTTGTTCAGCTCTCAGCCTATACAAGAGGACTCCTTTATCTGAATCAATCTCTCTCCTTCCATAGACTAATCTCAATACTTTTCTACTTTATGTCTGTTTATGTGTGTCAATCCCCCTTCACTAGATTGAAAACTCTCTAGTGATAGAGATTTCAGCCAATTCATGTAGAAATCCCCTTCTCTATGATGCCCATCTATAATCAACAGGTGTTCACTCAATTAACGCTGCATCTATATTCTTTCACCCTTACACTCTCTTTCAGGTCGAGTGGGCAGATATATATCTTCTACTGAAAATGATGAATATAGAGTAAGAATGGTTCCAGAGGAAATGAAAGTTATAGAAAATAATATTTTATTTCCAGGACTTCATGGAAAGTGTGAGATAATACTGAATATTTTTAAATTATCAAACGGATTTAATTTTGTTTGACACTAAGATGGTAAGACATTATTAATACTAGTGTTTTAATTTACCTTATTAAGTAATAGATTTTTAAAAGGTTAAGATTGAAAGCTATGTATCAATCTCAGTATCTCATTAGGGGGCAGTCTAAAGGAAAATAGGATTAAAGGATCACCGTACATTATCTAAAATTCAAACTTTAAGTCACAATGGTAAGCAAGGTTAGTGGTCAATGTCAAGAATATAACAATGTTTGTTAATGGCATTCAGCACCTCTGATGCATTTATATTCTTCAAGAGAAGATGAATGAGTGATGCAGAAACAAACAAAAAAAACTAGCCACAGAGTCACTGTGAAAATAATCTATTAGTACTGGCAATATAAAGTCAGGTCACTGTGTAAAATAGCATATCAATTTTAGAACTAAAATTGGCCTTATTTTGTATGGAATGCACAACAAATATCCAGGAAGTGATATGAGTAAGTGAAAGGTCAAGAAGCACTAAAGCCATTGCAACCAAATCTCCTCCACTGTAATTTTCAAGACTTCTTCACTATTTCCAAAGTGACTTTATAGTGTTGTCTTTTATCACCAAAAATTATGTTTATGTCTTGCTGGTAAAAAAAAAATAGTATGTTAAGCCCACTTATTAAATGACTTTCACTTTAAAACTAATGATATGTCACATTCAGAAAAAATCTATAATAACAAATTATTATATAATTAGAGGTTAGGAGGTATGAAATCAGGTATTTATGTTGTTGCTTTCTTGATGAAGTAATTATACATAGGCTGTGAAAAAAGCAAATCAAAATTACAAAATATTTATCGTGCATAGAATGTTTTATAAGTGTATTAAAAAAGAGCACAGTGCACTGAAAAATATCACAATTCTTTCAAAACTTCTTTCCAATTATGAATATTATGAGGATCTGTACTGTCTTCTCCCTTATATTCATTACTATGTCATAGAGGAGATATATTTAAAGAATGAAATGTAAAAATTTAAATGAGGATGTGGACTGCAACTTCTTCCACATAAAACAATTATAATTTAAAAATTCATTGACTTACAATTCTATCATTTTGGAGAACTTATATACAAAAAACAACTTGGGCCACAAAAAAAGCTAAAAAACATAAATAAAATAATAAGATACAAGTCCTCAAACACACAGCTGAACCCTGGGGACAAAAAACTCAAACATGAGAGTTACCAGAAGCAATGAGTCTTAAGCTGCTCTGTGATTGATTGCTGTCTTCAGTAATCAGGGAGTTTGAAGTACTAGGGCCATGTACACATAGGATATCAGGCGTGCATCTCAAGACAATGGATGGTAAAATAAAATCTCTGAGAATTCATGACTATGAATTTAGTGTACATGAGCCATCTATGAAATTAATATAAAATATTCCTGGACTAATCACTGTGTAGTGTTACTTTGCAACAGTAAAAATATGTAAAATGTCTTTGAAACAGTACAACTTCTGATGAGCTGATGGAAGGTCTAAGGTGCAAGAAAGAATGGTGGTCAAAAAAAGTGGTAAATAGGTAGTTAATTATGGAGGAAAATGGTACAGAAGAAGAACACTTCATTAGGTTAAAAAAAGTGTTAAATATACAATAAGTAATTATTAATTGGGAGAACAAGAAATAGTTGCTAAAATGTTCTCAGTTTCTGGTACTATACAAGAGAAAGTAAAGATAATTTTGGCTTTGATAAGTTAAATATGCCTTTCATAAGCCATAGAGGAGTGAAAAACAGAATGATAAAAATAATCAAGTTAGAAAGGAAAAACAATAGAAAACAGGTGGGACTCACAACATAAGATCATAAAATAGCTAGCTAGTGGGAATTTGCTGTATAGCACAGGGAGCACAGGTCTGTGCCCTGTGATGACCTAGTCGGGTGGGATGTGGGGGATGGGAGGGAGGTCCAAGAGGGACGGGATATTTGTTTACATATAGCTGATTCACTTTGTTGTACAGCAGAAATTAACACAACATTATAAAGCAATTATGCTCTGATAAAAAAATAAAATAAAAATTAAATATATTAATTTCATTAAAAGTAAATGAGCAACATATATATATATATATATATATATATATATAAAACAAAGACTGAGATAATCAACTGCATTTAAAAAATTCAACTATTACAAGCTATGCACAAGAAACACAGTCTAATCTTAAATATACAGAAAAGTTAAAAGTAAAAAGATAATGAAAGATAAACACAGTTTACAATATAGAAAATATTTAAAAGTAAATCAAAATGAAAATACATAAATTTATGGGATGTATTAATAGCTACAGCAGGATAAGAGAGAGAGAGACATGTCATTGTTTATACTACAAATAATAAATAGAGCAAATTGAAAGTTCGATATCTCCAATAATATTTCCTGTATTAAAGGACCCCAGCACATTTTTGGCTGGCATAGCCTAAAACCAGATTCAAAGTTCTATTTGTTATATGTTAATTTGAAATCACAGTCTCACCAGGCCTCTTAAGTAAAGCTTCAGATATTAACCAGAAAAATAACAAAGAAAATTGGACTATAAGAAATAAATGTTGCATATAGTTGAGAATGAAATTGCATGACTCAGAATCTGAACCCTAAAGCCAAGCTAAGTGATGCTGGCCAGAAGACACAGCCTGTCCATCTCTGCCTGATGAGACTCTCCCTGCCTTGCCTAAATGACCTTTTACTGGGAAGTCAAGTGTCCTCAGGTCACTTCCCCATTGCCTCCAGACATATAAAAAAGAGCTATATCTCAGTTGAGGTGGAAAGTAAGATCTCAAAGTCTAACTTCAGAGAAGAAAGCTTAACAACTGGAACAATTACAAAATTTTACTAATTTATATTGGCAAATATATGGAGAAAATATATGGGAATATATTCTGAGGCTGCCAAACCAGGAATAATGAATCACGTCTGATTAGACTGAATGTATCAATAACTATGCATTTTCAGAGAAGGTTTTATGTACCAGCTCAAACAACTGGGATTGGCTCTGTTTACTTGGCTGTCTTTTGACCTCAAAGATGCCCTATGCTGAGTAAAGATGAACCGGAAAAATTTTTTTTAGGATATTAGGGAAAGGAGG
>NW_006794988.1:241951-404486 GCF_000442215.2 Lipotes vexillifer
GGGAAAGAAGGTGTTTGGAGAGTATTTAACAAATAACAAATTAGTATGACTATGACAAATTTACCAGTCTACTGAAATTATCCAGCATGAGCAACATCTAATTTGACCTTTATCTTTAATTGACCTATTACTTTTGATAGTTTTGAGTATTTCTTTTTTTGAAACATTTCCCTTGTAGTTTCCATGATGGAATGGGTTGAAGAGTGTATATAAGAGGCAAAGATAGCAAATAAAAACAATTTCAAGAAGAGTGGCTCTGGATGAGGTTGTCAACAATGGCTAGCAGAGAGATATATGTTTGTGTTCAGTACAAATCTTCAAATTCTGTATAGGTGAAGAAATAGCATTTGACATTTAGAATATACTCAATAATTATGGATTAAATGAATGAAAAAAGTTAACAGAAGTAGTGCTTTTTTCACAGGTCATAAAGAATCATAATTGGTAAAAATGATTTGACTCCTTCATATTAAGCTTTGATATTTAATTAAAAGGAACAAGTAAAGGAGTGTAATATTCTCCAGTTTCCTAGTGTCCAGTGTAATCTTGGGGTTAGTTTAATTTCATTCATGGAGCTTGTTGATATTAGTATATTATAGCAAACTATCTGGAGAGGTCATCTCTACCGAAGAATTAGAATTCCATCTGAAAAATTCCTCTAATTGTGAAAATTGATTACTTGATTAAAAAAATATATCACAATACTTCCTTAAACAAAAGCAACAACAAAAGAGCAACTTCATTTTAACAATGCAAAAAGTCATAAAGTCTTTTCCAATTCAAGATGAAATGTGAGAGCATATGAAATATAATTCTTTCTTCATCTGTGAATCATTTATTTAAGTTCATTATAAATTTCTTGATATGGATATCACTAAAAACCTTAGGCTAAACTGCAAAAGGCAATAACTTGAAAAAATACTTCATTGTTGGAGATTTTAAATTTATACCATCTTGGGTTAGGATTAGTTATCATAGTTAAAATTCAATTTGTAATATTTAGGCATCAATTTGTTCTACAATGCTAAAAAGCAAAAGCTAAGATGCAAAGTCAAGAGGCTGAAAAGTGAAAATGAATTTGTAATGAGTAGTTATGTTCCCTCTGGAAATGGCATAAATAAAAATGAATGAATTGAATGACCTTTCTTATCTGCATATTTAAAGACTAACAAGAAACAGACAGTTTTAAATTACTTCATTTTAATAAACTGTATAACCCGAGAAGTTTGAGTTTCAGAGCCCTCCATTTTGTAAGATCACACCATGAGACTTATTTTATTCAGATATTGTATTACTCGTCTTGAGTAAAGCACAGTTTGGGAACTCAGTTATAGCTCAGATGAACATTAATTGTACTTTAAGTATATACTTATAAACTGCCATGTTCACAAGTCTTTCAAATAACTACACTCATGTTATTTGGTAGGTGCACATGGAGAATGCTACCAGTAAACATTTGCGTTTGCAATTGTTTTTTGTGCAAAAACTCAAAGCAGAATATGATATATAAACTGCTGTTAGTTTATCAGATTGAGCAGACATAGCCATTTTTATGTGTATCTGACAGTAAAACAACTATGAATAAATCCTAAACTAGTTTGAATTAAGGATGTGAGGGCAAAATAATCAATCAACTAAATTTACTGGTGATAATTCTTGGGAGATAACTATTCAGTCAATATAATCAAAATAGCCATTCTGATAGTCTTGCATGCGGAAAATAGCATATGCTACCACTTAAAACAATGTATAAAGGATACATAAAGATTATTGTGATGTTGCAAAAAGGCAAAAAGTCTGTTTTTAAAGCAGCTTGTATTAACCAAATAAAAACTGTCATTTTTTTAATAAGCCTCAAAGCTGAATACACATTGAAAAAATTTTTTTTGAAAAATGTCAGAAATTACAAGTTTAAGAATTCTGATTAGAGATATTTCTACTTTCTCAAATTGTGTTCGAATTACTACAAAGATGAAAGAGAAGGAATAAGATGAGAAGGAGGGGAAGGAAATCTATACATGCCCAGGAAAAATAGAAGGACAATGAAGTAAGGGGGATTTCTCTAAGAAAGAATGCCTATAGGATTAGTTTGGTAGAGAGGCCACAGGTTCTAAGAAACTATTACCCAAGAAGACACACCAATGGGTTTCTTCAGAGGTGAGTGTTTTTCCTGTCCATTGGGGAAACTTTCAAGCCCGGAGGGAAGAGGCACAAGAAGCCTTAAACCATAAGGAATTATCAAAACATTAAAGACTTTCTATGAGACAATTTTAATATTATGTCCCAACTTACAGAGATTCTTAAAAATTGATATCAATAACTCAAGCAACTTGTATTCAACAATGAAAAAAGTTGTAAGTAAATAGTCGTGTGACTTATGTTTATATAGAATGCTTTGCACTTGTTACAAACTGAGGAACACCAACATGGTTAATAGTAATAAGGATAGTTAGCCTTATCTGGGCTGTTGTATTAACTGTAACTGGAAACATGCACAGTAAAATGTAAATATCACATTTAACATTTACAATTGCCTAATGATGAAGTTACTAGAGAATCTCCATTCACAGATATTGCAATGTTAAGTAACTCTCTCTAGATCAAACAACTGGTTAAGTAAAGAAGTCAGGATTTGAATGCAGCATTCTGATTCTGGAGCTGGACACAGAGCCATTCACTACACTTCAATAACTTTGGAAGATATAGTTGATATACTATTAAAGGGGAAAAAATCAATTTACAACACAGTTAGTATAGTATGAATACATTCTCATGAAACAAAATTAAAAAGTGGTAGGTATGAGCATACCCATCACGGCTAATGTAATGAAGGAACTAAATTTTAAATTAAATTTAAATTTAATTAACTTTATTTTAAATTTGAATAGCTACATGTGGCTATTGGCTACTATAGTGCAGAACACAGATCTAAAGGGTAATGTTGACAAAATTTCATGTAATAAACAAGTTAACATTGAAATTCAGAAAAATTCATGACCTTAAATGCATATATAACTAAGAAAGAATTAAAGTAAATGAATTATTGTATTGATATTTACCTAGTGCTCAAAAAACACCACATTACTTAATGGAATATATTAGTTAAAGTGAAAGCAGAAATTGATAAAATAAAAAATCAAGCAATAATAGAACTAAGAAATAAAGATAATAATTATCTGGGAGTTCCCTTGTGGCCTAATGGCTAGGATTCCCAGCTTTCACTGCCATGGCCAGGGGTTCAATCCGTGATCGGGAACTAAGATCCCGAAAAATGCGTTGTGAGACCAAAATAATCATAATCATAATCTGATTTAACAGAAAATCAGTAAAAGAAATAAAAAACTAGAAAATCTATTCATTAAAAATGGAGAAACCACAAAAAAACAGTGACAAGAATAAAAATAAATATGAATGCAGGGTATCATAAAATAATTATGAGTATTTTATTCAACTCTAGCAAATATATTGGGAATACTGGATGAAACTGTTAATATATGGAGAAAACATAAATTATTATTTTTGACGCAGAGACATTTACCAAATCTAAATATATCATAAGCCTTAAGAGAAACTGAGAAATTGTCAAAAACCTTTCCCTTTTCTCTTAACTTTCCCCACATTATATAAAATCAATAAACTCAGTAAAATTTCACAGCTAAATTAAACTATCAATGAAACAAAAGTTCACTTCTATACTGTTTAAGGGCATAGTGAAAACTTCTAAATTATTTTTATACAAATATTATATAAAATTATTAATTTGGAGATAAATTGATCAGTTCAAATGCAATCATCCTAATTCTCCATGGGCATTAATATTTTGTTTCATAAATATCATGACACTTAATTCTCAAATTGTTTATATTATGCACAGGGATTTGATTACTTCTGCATATTTCTCTAATGTAGAGATACTTTTAGTTGATTTATCTTATGTCTTAAATAATATCAATTTTAAAAAATATTTATTCCTCTTGAAAGCTGTGGTGAAAAGAGCCAAACCTGGGGAAGAAATAAAATTATATTTCAGTAGAACAGGAAATGACCAGTTCACACTGGAAAATAGTTTGTAAGCAAAGGCTCCATTGCTTTGACACTTCAGGAGTCTGTATATCACATTAAACCTTAGAGCAACATGCACCGCCTGGGGTCTATGGAGCACAGCTTTTTATATAATTGGAGAGGCAACTGTACTGTATCACATATGTCAGTGGAGTGTTACAAGTTGCAATAGAAACTATTTCTTGGTGAAATTAAGAGAAGAGAATATAGTTAGCTGTGTAGCTTTCTGGAAAATTTTGTGGTTAGCAGGCTAGTTTTGCAATCAGCTTGGTTAGCAAGTTTGGAATATTTGTATTTTTTTTATTTTGAAGAAATATAATATTTGAAATGTTTTTACAAATAGTAATGTCAGCTAAAATGACTTTTCCTAGCAGTAGTGGTGATAGGATCCTGTTCTTTTTTAATTCTTATTTTAAAAAGAATACCCTGTGTTTCTCCATGAAGTAAATGGAACTACAGAAATAAAAGACATCTATTTTATTAAAGAATATCTTTAGTACTGTTTTAATTATGTTTTTGGGGAAACATGGATTTTATGAAATGCACTGTAACATTTATTAAAATTATAAATGTGTATATAAACATTTTGTTTGTATTTACTGTGTATATTTTTCTTTCTTTTTTTGTTATGGAGAAATTTAGGGTTTTAATAGACTTATTTGCATTAAATAAATCCTTGCATACCCAGAGTATTATTTAATGAACTTCTAAGATTGAGGGGCTATTTTTAGACTATTCCTTAAGCAGATATCATATTGCTTAAGACTTTGGTTTCTGGCTTCATATTTCCTAGGTTGGTATTCTGGTTCCTTCCCTTCACTAGCCATGTAAATTTAATCAAGTTGCTAATCCTTATAATGCCACATTTTT
The DNA here is from genome assembly GCF_000442215.2 of Lipotes vexillifer. Classification (NCBI taxonomy): domain Eukaryota; kingdom Metazoa; phylum Chordata; class Mammalia; order Artiodactyla; family Lipotidae; genus Lipotes; species Lipotes vexillifer. The sequence goes on from NW_006794988.1 coordinate 246,884, forward strand.
TTTTTTTTTATCTGTTAAAGTAGGTACAATAATGTCTCACGTTTGTTGTAAAGATTTTAATTGAAATATGTGTAAAACACTGAAAAAGATGTTTGGAATGTAGTAAGCTCTATCATGTGTTCTTATATTATCAATTTTGGTAACCAGGATTACGTTTTTATCATTTGTAACAGCTTGAACCTCATGTCTGCTGAATATTATTGGTATATGAAATAAAATCCAAACCAAATTTGTAGAAATTACTTTTCTCGAGAGACCAAGTACATACCTTTGGCTCAAAGGGAGTGAGATAAGTCAGGTGGGGCAGTTAGCAAGTGATTACACAGCCCATTGTCTTCTAACTCAGCCCTTAGTACTAAAGTAAGGAAGGTACAATAATTCATTAATTAATTATAAAAAAGAACTTTGCAGCAAGAGATATAATGATTCATCAGGCTCCCCTGTAATGAAAGACAGTGCCTTCAAAATGCACATATGCCTTCATGCAAGCACACCACACATGAACTCACAAACACATGCAAAACTGTTGCAAACCCTGGCTGACACAAGCAATGATGGTGTTCTTTGATTGACCCTAACATTGGTAGCATGTTCAGTGGTATATGGACTGCATATTTGTGCCCCCCAAATTCATATGTTGAAACCTAACCCCCAATAAGATGGTACTAGGGGGTAGGGCCATTGGGAGGTAATTAGTTCATGAGAGTGGAGCTCTCATGATGGAATCAGTGCTCTTAGAAGAAGAAAAGAGCTAGCTCTCCCCCTCATCACTGTGTTAGGATGCAAGAAGATAGCTGTGTCTGTCAGCCAGAAAGAGGACCTCCAAGAGACCTCAACCATGCTGGCACCCTGACCCAGAGTCCAAGAATGTAATAAAATATATGTGTGTTGTTTAAACTACCTAGTCTATGGTAATTTGTTTGGTAGCTTAAGATGACTATGATAAGGGCAGAGTTTGTTTGTTTGTATGTTTCTGATTTGGGCTGGAATGAACAGAAGTATGAAATAAGCAAGGAAGTGCCAGTAAAGGCAGAAGCATAAGTTAGCCTGAAGACTTATCAGATAATCCTAGAATTATTGGAAAGAATTGAGAGAAGAGGGTAATTTCACAAGCAAAACTATAGCTGTAAATTTTTTTCACAATGATTTTTAGCTCACTTTTATTCCTGAAAGTTCATCTGACTCAGGAAAAATGAGTTATATTTGTACTTATAGTATGTACATCTGTGTATGGATGTACTTGTCTGCTACTCTTAAACTGAACTAATGCTTCACATGCATGTGCTCCTGACAGCTAATACAGGACACCTTGGGAGTTGAAGATCTATTGCACTTGGCATTTAGCTTTTAGTTGGCCTAACATTTGGGTTCCAAGTACTACCTTTATTCTTGTCACTCACTTTGACTCTCATCATTCATTCCAAAGCACAATCTTAAGAGATGAAACATGAACTCATATCTCTAGAGACTTTCATTCATAAAGGATGGGGGAGGAGGTAAAACTCATCACTCTCTACAGGTCTAATAAAATGGAGAGCTTGAGGTATCCTCTCCAAATTTACTTCAAATAAAGTTGTTCAGATGCTCCCTGTAACCTATGGATTTTTATTACAAACAATACCAGAAAATTTAGCATGGATTTTCCCCTGAATTTCTACCTAACGGGAAAAATATACATATACTTGCACACATACTGCACACACACACAAACACACTCACATTATACTGGGATTAAATTTTTCTCTTTGCTACTATTTTCCGGTAGTACTTCGCAAATTTGCTGTACTACAGCAGGCATTTAATGGACAATTATGAAGCATTTGATGTGCAGAATATCAGCGGTGGTACACACCGTGATCAAACAAATACACCCTACATTCTTAAATGATTAGGAGTCCTTAAAATCCTAGTGACATTTTTCATTTGACCAATAGAGAACAACATGAAGAAGAAAACTTCCGCTTTCAACACAGTGGCAATAAAGTACAAAATAATCAATGGATTTGACCCAGGGATGAAAATGTGAATCACCTAGACCATTCTCACCTTTTCTACTACAACACAAAATTATTTTCTTGGATAAAGGCAGCTATCCTATCACATACTCAAATCAATATCAACTGTATGGTTGAGAATCCTCTGGCTAGAATTACATATCAGAGATGCTAAAAGCAAGACAAAAGCATTTCTATTTCATTTCCTTGACTTCTCTACTCTCTTTTAGTTTATGAATAATAGCCAAGACATTGGGATTTTCCTCAAAGCTTTAGCACTGAGACAATCTTTAAATGCAGTTTGTGATATCATATTATTCTTAAAATATATTGGCTTTTTAAAAAATTGAACTTTTGCCCAACTCAGTCATCTATTCTGAGATAAAAATCCAACAGAGAATCTACAATTTAAGTGAATTTTTCTTAGTTAGTGATATAAAATTTCAGGAAAGCTGTGAAGAAATATTCCTGGTAAATTTATTTGAAAATTATCCAATCAATGATAAGTATATCTATGGTGTTACATTTATATTTCTGATTTATAAATATTTTAAAGACAAAAGAGATCACTGAATTTCAACAATAAGTATTTCTCATTTTTAAAATTTTAAATTTAAGAGACAGAGTAACACAAGGCTTTATTATATCATTCCCTCAGGCTACCAAAAAAAAGAGAAAAACGCTAGAAAGACAAATACAGATTTGTATCTATTGCTCATTATTAGGGGCCACTGAGAACATGTGTGAATGATTTTGATAACCTCAAATAAACAGGAAAAAAGAAAGCCCTACTGGCCAGTTCGTGAAACTCTTTTTCCAGAATTGTGAAATGCAGAGAACATTGTCAGGGACATGCACATACTGACTCTTATTCCATTTTATTTTTTATTTCCACTGCAAAGGAAATGGTTTCACCATTGCTAAGTTTTATTTAGGAATCTGCCAAACATTTTAAATTTATGTGTTAAGTGCATGTATTATTTTTGTAAGTCTTCCTTGGTTATGGTACACTTATGTGCAAGTATCTCTGATAGCTACAGGTCCCATTAAATATCCAAGAGTCAATAAAAACCTTTCCAGGCTTAACATGCCTTTGATTTATATGTATTCATCTCTCCCACTAGATTTTGGTGGCCTTACCTACACACACAAAAACTTAGAGAGAGAGAAGGAGAGAGAAGAGAGAGAAAGAAAATAAGGGGAGAAGGGAGTTCAGGGAGAAAGAATGTATATGTATCTGAGTCTATGTTTGCAAGGTAGAAAATTTCTTGTCACTAATTCGTAATCCAACTGAAATGGTGGAACAATAAATCAATTAAAGAATTAAAAAGCAAATAAAAAATTCTAATATTAGCTCAGGCAAATATTGTGTCTTTAACAGTGTAATCAAATAATACTTATGGGAGGTTTTCTACGTAACATAATGGAATGAGTTGGTATGCTCCAAATCTACCCCAGCTCTGCCACAAACACATATAAGGAAAAATAAAATAAAATAAATTAATAACAGCTGAGATAAAGTCAAACAGATGGAGGTGGAAGTGAAGGAAAAGAAGAAGGAGAAAGAAAGGGGAGGAGAAAAAGGAAGAGAAGGAAAGGGAAATACCTAAGTCTTAAGATGAAAAATAAGAAATCAAACCTGGGATCATTAGCAAGTATCTTGGTTTGACATTACTAAAAGGCACTAACTAAGTCTGGAATTTTAGCACCCATACTGTCATAAAAAGCAAGCAGTTTAGACAAAACAGAACTGAAAAGTTGGAATTTATTTTCCTTCACACACTCAGATTTTGCATATAGTTCCAATAAGCTGTAAGAAAATAGACCTAAAAATACCACTTAAAGGCCTAGAGAAACAGAGAGGGTTTTCCAGAAAACAATGTCTGTGTGTAAATGTGTATAGGGTCGAGGGGGGAGGGTGTGTGTTTTTTCCTGACATTGAAAAACTAAGCCCACATCTCTATTCAGAATGGTGTCTGAATTTATACAATCTGTGTGCTCATAGGCATCATTTAAGTTAAAATAAATGCATAAAAGATAGATAAATAGATGATCGATAGATAGAAAGATGATAAAGCTGATGTGAAGCTGTTGATATTTCTTGGGCCTAGGAAGAAACAACAAATAAACATTGGCTAAAGTCACGGAAGGCAGATGACTTTAGATGGCTAGATATAACCACCATGAAAAAAAGGCAAACCAGGCAGAAGATAAGCCCACAATATATTAAAAAAAGGCAATAACTTTAAGTAAAAATGATCAGATTAAATCAACATAAAAATTTGTTTTCCAAGGACAAGAAATAATAGAAAAATCTGAAAAGTTTGAAAGATATGCCAAAGTAATATGGTTCAAATTATTATGAATAAATAGTATATATGAAAAGAGGTCAAATGTAATTTATATAAATTAAAATATAGTCTTTATTATTAAAAATTCAATGGAAGGTTAAAAATAGCATATCAAACACAACTCTGTGTGAATTAGTTAATTAGAATCTGGATTTGTGTAAATACTTGTATATACAGCACAGTTAAAAACAGGTGGAAGATATGAAAAAATAAATGAATAGGCCTGGGGATAAATTACATGATTCAAAGTTTGTCTTATAGTAATATTAGAATGAGAGCATAGAGAGAATGGTGAAGAAGCAATACTCAAGATATATACAAAGATGAAATTTCAAGAAATGATAAATTTCATAACCTGAGATTAAATAAACATACCAATTCAAGAACTACACCGAAAGCATAACCACATCTAGACACTTTGGAATGGAACTAAAGATACCAAAAACTAAAAAGAAAATATTAAATAACACCAAAGAGAAAAGTAGATGATAACTGAACTATATCCATCATTTTCAAAAAAATTTGAGGTCAAGAGTCTAGTTATTTTCAACCTAACCAAAAATGAGGGGGTTTGCTTTTATTATTCATAACTGAAAAATATACCAACTCTCAACTTCAGAAAGAGGGAAATTAAATTCAGAGATAATGAAAAAATATAAAAAGCAGTTTGGAACAACAATTACATAATAAACATAATAATAATAAACATAAGTAATTATTGACAGTGATATATGTAATAAAAATAATGATTAATTTTGGATAGGTAAAGAATATAAAACATGTCCTTCATTCCCAGGTAGAACTTCTGGACAATAGAGCTAGGATGGGGAAGAACAAAGCAGTCTTGGGCTAAAAAATTTCATAGTTCCCAGTGGATTTATTGAGACTCAGTTCATTTCCTTAAACTCATGCCTCTCATTTATTGTATGATTTTGGTCAATTTTCAGTCTTTAAATGGGGTTATTCTTGACAGTTTTTCCAGGTTTTGTCATTGTTTTGAGGGAGAGAATTTGTCAACTTCTTCAATTTGCCATTCCAGAAATCCCACGTTGTTCTTTTAAAGCTACTGTAGATTAAGATTGTTTTTCTCTCTCTCTTTTTGCTTGGTATGAAATAGAAGTGTTATTTGAAATTTCTCAATTATATTTGAATCCCAGCTGCTATCTACATTGTAGCACCTACACTGACAATAAATATATTTAGTCTAATAAAAAGATATAAATTCATTTGTCCTCACATACTTTGTGTATAGAAAAGTATTCAAACTCTTTTGACTGAATTTCAAGGTTCCTTCACAATAGTTTTTTGCTTAAACATCCAATTTCCTTTAATAAAAGAATGCACAGGGAGCTTCTATATAAATAATATGTACAAGATCATTCTTTATCATACTATTTGAAAATTGTAATATGAGATAGTTATCACAGCTCTTAGATGAAAACTGGAAAACATTCACTAGCTGTTTTAATTTTCTAGTGAAATTTCTGTCTTTAAAAAATGCCATAGGAACTGGAGAGGTGTGTCTTTAATAATATAATTCATTAATCAAACGTTAATTTTTGCTAATGTGGGTAGAGACAGATCATATTATGATACTATGGCATATGTTTGATATATACAAGCAGGAGTGCAGCACAGTTCTGCCTGAAACTCTATGCTTTGTTAACTAAAATAATCGCAAAAAGCCTGGTAGTGACTTAATAAAGACTGATGTCACCCTGATGTATGTGGTGTCACTCAAATTGATTTACACTGTCTTCTTTCTCAAATTTATTTATTTTTTCTTAAATAGATTCTTATGCTATTATCAGAATATGTAATATGCAGACTTGTAGGAATTAGAACCCAGAATGGTTTCAGTAAATGGCAAAGAATTTTACAACTAATGGTACTGTCAAGTTCACTTTTCAGGCTCAGTTATGACACTCATCCAGTTATTCGGTCATCCAGTTCTTCATGCCTTTATTGGATTATGTATAACTTTTAAAATATAAATTGAATAAAACTTCATATTTAAAATTAAACACTGAAATATCTGGTATATTTCAGGGCATATAAAATAAGATGAGTCATTCTGGAAGGCATTTTGTCTCTAGTATTTTTCTCAAAGCCTCCTGAACTTATCAGAAAACAGCTTCCTAAACCCCTACTACCATCCTTATTCTGAGGTTGTCTTTCCATATGGAAAACATGTCAGCTTTGCTACCATCTCCAATAGACTTCCTTATTAATCTGGCAATACTATCAATAATAGCTAACAGTTGTTTTTGAAAGAATTTCAGCTTCAAAATTATTTATTCAAAGATAAAAAGGGTTAACGTAACTATTTTGTGTAAAGTATAATTTTAGACTCTTTCACATGTTAAATTCCTTATTTCTCATCTTCTTCACTAAAGTAGATTATTATAAGTGCAGAAAATGACAGATAAAAAGTTAAATAACTATGTGAGGTCTAATAAATTTTGCAATTGGAATTTTATTCATGTTTATCTGATTGCTAAATTCATACTCTCCCTGTATTCATGTTGCATAATAAGACTTAGTTAAACATCTATTATGTCCAAGTCGATATGCCAAACTTTTTTTTTTTATGGGTAGAGATTTCTTACTACATCATTTACATAAAAATTCAGATAAAACATGATTTGAGGTGCATTTTGCCCACCCAGTTTCCACATTGGGAGCTACTTCAAGGAGGCAGCCCTGAGAAACCACTGTAGTATTGAGATCATCTGGAAACAGTATTCCAGTTTTTAAATAAAATGCTGATTTGTCATTAAATGGAACATCCTGCATTTCAAAAAACTGAATAAAATGAACATTTGAGCCAGTTAATTAGGGCATGGAGGAAAGTTCAATACAAGAACATTCTTTGGAGGTACTGCATTTTTATTCGATTATGAACAGGATTCATTTTCATTTAATTTGCCAACATGCCTCTCAGTGTTTTATTCTTAGATAAACAAGTGACTACAGACATGTTGAGCCAATTACTCTCATTCTGTCCCTAAATTGGCATTAATACGGTAGCCGGATGGAAATGGTCTCATGCTTGCTGACATATAAGTAATGACCAATGATGCAGAAAATATTGCTATGTCCATACTTCTTTGTTTCTGTGCTTGAGACCAATGGACTTGATCGATCCTATGCTGCATGTTGCTTTTCCTCTTCAGAACCCACTGTCAGCACACTTTTACAAACAGGAACCTCAGCTTCATATCTTTCAGCTCTGTTGGAGGCTGAGTTATGGCACAAATGTAACAAAAACTTTTTAATAATTCTGCATTTGTCCTGGATTTCCACTAAAAGTATTTAATGCTTGGGACAGCATGTTAACTGTAGTGTATTGTGACTTTTTGTATCTGAGGAGAGAGTTTTCATATTGGATATATTCTATCAACAGGCCATGTCCTTAAGGGACTTAATGGTCAAATACTTGATGATAATTCTTTTGCAGCCCTAAAAGCTTAAGACTAAAATTTCAGCACTGAAGTTAAGAACTCAAGCCCTGAAGTTAGAAACATCTCGAATTTAGTCACAACTGTTCCATGTAATAGATGTGTTAATTTGGACATATTACTTAAATGTCACCTAAGGTTTATCATATATAAATGAGGATTAATCACATTTTTATAGGGTTGTTATAAGAATTAAATGAGATAACTCAGTCTATATCATCAAGTTAACCTTCATGTTCTCTCTACTCTTACCTAAAACTTTGCATACAGCAATTAGAATTTTGTCTTGTACTTGGCTTTAAGTTCCCTCTTGATATAATTGATCATGGGATTCAGCTGCCTCTACTCAAGGAGTGTTTTGAGTCTGTGCCTCATTTTCATGTATTTTCTCCCTGAAAGTGTGTTCCCATGTTGTGTCCCCAGTATTACTAAAGATTCCATTTCTGCTTCTCTTGGCCTTCACAGGTGCTGTTCCCATGAGTATTCCTCAATATATGCAAATCAGCATCTCAGAGTTTGCTACCTGGGGAAACTATCTAAGATGGTCCCCATCTTTTTGGTTGAACCCTTTTATAACAGCTATCTCCCTGCTCAGGTGTATATTTTTTATTACTTATATTTATTACTATCTTTGTGGGTCCTTAAAAACAGATCTTATGTTTCACAACATCTATCAATTAAAGTACCTATTACCAATCATTCCTAATATTTGTTCAAGCCTTCTGACCCAAGCATTGTTCTAAATGATTTATAATTTTATTGCCTCATTTAATTACCATGATGATTCTATGAGGTGAGTGCCATTATTATCCCCATTTTTCAGATGAGAATGTTGATGCCCAGTAAGTAGAGGAGCCAGGATTTACAATTTAAACCTCACCTCTCTGACTCCTAAGGTCACACTCTTCACCACTTTGAACTCCTATGACCATGAGGCTGACTGTTCCCCTCTCTGGATTCCTGCAGGCTTCCCATTTCCAGATACCATGAGTCTTTTCCAGATGACTAGTTGAAATACTCTTCAATGTATAATTAATACTTCTGTGCTTCTCTGCAGAATCTGGCTGAGGCTGGAATTTTATCTCACTTGGCTTCTTCTTCACTCTCCTGATTCCACAACCTTATGGGTCTCTCCTAAGAGCACTTCCCGAGTAAATCACTTGCATACAATCCTCATCTCAGGCTTCACTTCTGCAAAAGTAGGCTAAGAACAAAGGGTTAATTATTAGAGGGGATTTTGAGGGAAATTAGAAGACATTAATCCCAGAATTGTGAACTTCCAGTTGGTTAGTGATAAGCATCTCTAGAGATGGAAGTATTGGCTTCCATCTTCCATTCCATATGGCTGTATATTGGTACCTGAGGACATTGACAAAAAATTGACACAGTGGAAGAAACCCAAGAGAAATAAATAATTGCTGAGCATTTCAAAAGGCTCATATGATGTTGAATATTATGTATATAATGGGAGTTCATCTAATTTCACAATTTTATTACACTGTGCTCAGCAGCTTAACAAAAAGTTTCAACAACAGGAAAAAAATCTCAGTAGGTAAACAGCAGAGGATCTGCCTGTCAATTGGCGTCTTGAAGATGTAGCAACAAGGAGATTTTTATTTTCCAAACTAAAATTTGATAAAGTCCCTTTACATATACTTTATTTAATTTTCACTGAAGCAGCAAACAAAAGTGGAAAAAGCCAAAGTATATTTAAGAGATAGTGTATAGACTTATTTGATTGAAAAAAATGGTTTGTATGGGGAAATGTTGGAAGATAAAGATAGAAAATGAAGCTGATTCCTGATTCCAGAGGATCATGCATGGCCACTTAAGGAGTTTTTAATTTTCTTTGAATTTTTATAAAATTCATTTCGGTATGGAAATGACAATGATGAAGGAAGATTATTTGTGGGCTGTGTATCTTTAGGGATATTGGTTAAGGGACCTCTTTAGTAATTTCAGGGGAAAATAGTAAAGACTTCTTTTACACTAGTGCTACATGGGTAAGAAAGGTAAGAGAGTTCTATTTTGAAGAAAGACAATTATAAAACTAAACAAAAATCCCAATTAAAGATATATGCTTACCTAACATTAGAAATATTACTGAATACCTCTTATGGAAAGGCCTCCAGGAGTACAAAACAATTATCAGAAAAAAATTTTTTTTTATTTGTCAAGGAGATTACAACCTACTTGGGGAAAGGAAGGAAAGCTATAAATATAATTTAATATTAAATTATATTTTTTATTAGTAAGTTTTGCTCTTTCACTGTTATTGTTTTTTCCTCTCCCCCTTTCTGCTTACACAAACTTATGTGTCTCTCCTGAGAGTGTTTTCTTAGTATACCACTTGCACACAGTCCTCATTTCAGCCTCTGCTTTTGGCAAACACAAGCTTAGCATATTAGATAAAGGTTTTGAGGAAAAGAGAGGATATGAATTGTGAGGAAAATATCAGACATCATATGATTTCAACTATAAATATTTTAAGACATAATGATATGCACTTATCCTTATCACATGTAAGATAAATTAACAATACATTTTAACAACATCAAATATCCACTCTGTTCAAATTTCCATTGCCTCCTTACATTTATGAGTTTCTATTTGTTTGAATCAGGGTCCACATAAAATCCACACAATGTAACCGGTCAATGTTTCTTTAAGTCTCTTTTCTAAGTTCTGCTCAATTTATTTAACCTTGTGATTTACTTGTTGAAAATACTCGGTTGTTTGTTCTGTAAATTTCCCCCAGTCTGCATTTTCTTGGTTACCTTCACATGGTGCAGTTTAATTAATATGTTCCTCTGTAAACTGGGTAGCTGTTTATAGAGGCTTGATGACATTAAGTTTACTTTCTTCTGGCAAGACTACTTCATTGGTAGGTAGTATGTTCTACCATTGGGAAACACATAATGTCTGATTATCTCTTTTTTGTTGTTGTTGTTGTTATTAATGGTTCCTGATGATCAGTACCTGGACTAATTAGTTCAAAAAAAAAGTTTCAAAATGATAACTCCTAATTTTATAGTGTTTTCTTCATTTATCAGATGAAAATTTCTATAAAGGGAAAATTCACTTCATCTCATATGTGGTTTACTAGTTTTATAGTTAATATCAAAAAGTCAATGTAAATGCCTGATTCTTCATTTATCAGTTTCAGAATAATGAGCTTGTTCCCTAGTATCTCCCAATGATGACCAGTTTCTTTGCTTATTTTGTTTTCATTATGAATTCATGTATATAATCATATTTAACATGTTTTACTCCATATTTATTATTCTTATTAATGTACAAATTGTCTCATCCTTGGTCAATGGGATCATCTTCAACTACTTTTTGATAGCATGGTTAATTTCTGGTATGATAGGATGCTCAAGGTACATTTCCTGCCCCAGAATTGGAATCACCAGTTCTCCAAGAAGCCCTGGCTCTCTTCCCCAGTTCCACTTAACTTTTAAACCCTTTTATGAGTTGCTCCCATCCTGCTAAAGATTAAAACTCTCCTCTTAAAGATGACTGATGACCTTATGGCTTTTAAGCTAGTGTCTCTCCAGTAGTCATTCTCTGGGGTTTCCTTTAAATTTTCTCTTTTTTTGGTACCTCTTAATGTTGACACTTCTCTTTCTTTTTTCCTATTCTCTCCTTATTCCTCTCCTTTTCACTGTTTTTTGTTACTTTTTCTCTTCTAGCTGATTAAACAGAAGTTATATACACACATAAACATATGTAAGCTTATATATATATATATATATAAAAGATTATGTCTTAGGATATATGTGTGTGTGTATCTTAAAAGAAATAAAATAGTAATTGATGGCATCTCTGGTGGTTATTAAAGGGAGTCATTCCTTTAACAAATACATAATATGTATTGAGAACATAATATATATGACACTTTTAGGTGTTACAATAAATCAATGAATAAAACAAAGTTTCTGTTTATGTTTCAAGAGATAGAGGATTAAACAAAATAAATACACACACACATATATATACATGCTTGTACATTGGAAGTTGATCATTTCTATACAGAAAATTTTAGTTGGAGAAATGGATTTTGAGTACCAATGAGGCCTGTAGTTTTAGAGATTGAAGCCCAGAGACCTCTCAGAGAAGCTGACACTTAACCTTAGTCCTAAGGAGGTACAGAAGCCTATATATACCTATTTAAGAAATACGTGCCACAGAGAGGGAGCTGCAAGTGCAAAGGCCCTGAGGAAGGCCTGTGCCTTGTATGTTGGAGACATAGTGAGGAGCCACCTGTGATGGGAGGGAAAGGACTCAAGAAAGGGAAGTAGGATTTAAGGTCAAAACAATAAGGAGTGGAGAAAGCAGAACATATAGCACCTTATAAGCCATGAGAACTTTGGCTTTCATGGAGTGAGTGGGAACTATTTGAGTTTGTTGAGCAGAAGAGTGATGTAACTTAACAAATTGAAGGGATATCTTGGGCTGACATATGGCAAGTAGATTGTAAAGGGGCAAGAGGAGTAGCAGGGGAACTTGTTAGGAGATTATTGCAATAATCTCGGCCAAAGACTAGAGCATGAGCAGTGCTGGTGGTAAGAAATGAATAGATGTGCTTAACTGAGAACCCACTCCCTGCCAACACCAGCACCTGGAACATGGCCTGATGTGCCAGTGGGAGCCAAATACACTGCATCCAGGAGGCACTACATTTTAGATAATTCTATTCTTTCCAATTAACCCATTCTTGCCTCCTCCAGCAAGCTGTATTCTGTTGAAGGAAAAGGTGCTCATCATCACTTGTTTTGTCCACCACACTGCATTCATCTTTTAAACACACCAGAAGACAATTCTGCTCATGCCATAAGAATGCTGCAATCTGCAGGCATAACTCTTTTTTCTGCAGCCCCCATGTCCTACATGGTGGCCAGCCAGCTCAGCTTGCCATCCATTTCTACACTCAAGATTGTCTATTCATCCTTCCTCCTCCAACCCTTCAGCCCATAGTAACTTCTCCCACATCTTATTCCTCATCTTTGATATTTCCAATCTGTTCCTATGTTGGGCTTTGCGTTAGAACCTGCCAAATTATTATCATTTATTCAACCATCTCATTCTGTAATTCAGAAAAAGTGGTTCACAATTAGACAAAAGTTCATGAGTAAAACACAAGCTATATCACGAAGATCAGGGCATATGTTGACCTTTATTATTCAGTCTCCTTGACCTTGGCTTAAGAGTCCTGGAATTGAAACAGTTTGATGGGAATCCTAGAAAAGAATTCCCTGAAGAGAAACAACAAACAAATAAACAAAGGCTTTTTGCCTTAAGATGATTACTAACAGGGTGCAAAAGTGTCTATTGTCACCCAAGAATGAATGTCATTAATTCAAAATAAGATGAAGAAGAATAAAACTAGGAGTTGTCAAGAATGCTTTTTATCTGAAGTTAATAGTTAATATCTTAAATAAATAAACAAAGCCATACAACATGTAATATAATAAATTACACATATAGTCACATACCATAAGGTAAAGTATACCAAATATTGTCATCAAACAGCCCACATTCAAGAGTTTTATTAGCCAACTACCATAAGCCCAGTCTACCTCTAACATAGACAGAATGGAAATGAGGACTTGCATATACACTTGTGTACCTTAAGCTCATATCTAAGTCCATAGATCTTGAAAGTTGTTGTACTCAGCTTCAGAAAGTCCCAGATCCCTACTCATTTTATTTGTTTATTTTTTTCATTTTCCTGATTAATAATATATAGGAAAGGAAAGAATGCTACATATTGTGATAACCAGGCCTGGGTCAGTAAAGAGAGGGGAACAGAGGGAATGTTGCTGAGAGAGACATAGCTGAATAGGGTAATACAAAGGTCAGCTCAAGGGAACTTAAAAAAAGTCAAACATTTCAAGCCCGTGTTACTCAGTCTGCCCTCTGTCTCTTTGGCTTCTGTTTTTGTGAAAGAAGTGGGTATCTGATGTAGTCTGAGTACCATTTACTGCTTCTTCCATAGAGGGCGTCTTGAAGTTTGGAGAGCTTAATCATGGTCCAGAGAAGTGGTTGAGAATGCAGTGGCAGCAGAACAACAGGGTCTAGTAATCTGGGTTAAATCCCTTGATGAAAGAGACTCTCACAATGATGGCTGTTTTTCCAAGTATTAGATCATGATCTAAACAACACATTTTTGAGACGATGATGGCCAGTCCACCTTGTTGCACTTTTAGTACAGCTAACTCCTCAGTACCATATAATATAGATAATATTTGTTTAGTTAAAGAAAGAGCTACTCAATTCATACTGGCTTACTCTAAAAAGAGTAAGATATAAAGGAGGTTCTTGGATTCAGAGATCAGTGGCAGGAGTGTATCTTGGCTTGAGAAACCAATAAATTCAAGGATTCAAACAACATTAGGACTTTTCTTTATCTTTCTCTACTCTTTTCCATATATCTCTTTCTTCAGCCCCTTGCATCTGTAGAACATCTTCCTCCATTTCAGTTTATGAAGCAGAAAACATAGCTGTTGTTGTCTCTCTTGGATCCAAGTGAGAAATCTTGAAAAAGTGTTTCACAGGTTTCAGCTTGGGGTTGGTTCCCAATAACTGAAACAGCCATTTGGGCTGTTTCAGTGGTACTGTTGTCCAGGGTATTCTTATTATCAGCCAAGTGAACCATGTGTCTTCCTAGAAGATAGATCAACTCTGGCCAAGGAAAAAAGGCATGTTGTGGGAGTTCCCTGCCTGCCTAGTGGTTAGGCTTCCAGGCTTTCATTGCTGTGGCCCAGGTTCAATCTCTGGTTGGGGAACTGAGATCCCACAAGCCATGTGGCATGGCCAAAAAAGAAAGAAAAAAGAGAGAGAGAAAAAAAATTAAAAAAAAAAAAAAAAAAGACATAAGGATTCCCTGGTGGCGCAGTGGTTGAGAGTCTGCCTGTCGATGCAGGGGACATGGGTTTGAGCCCCAGTCTGGGAAGATCCCACATGCTGCAGAGTGGCTGGGCCCATGAGCCATGGCCACTGAGCCTGTGCGTCCGGAGCCTGTGCTCCGATTGGGGGAGGGAAATATAATTCTTAGAAAAAGAGGTGCTAGAGGTAGATTAAAATAAATGCATATCCTGTATTTGCCCCATGTCCATGTTCTTTTCCCCTTTGCATATTACATATTATAGCCTCCCAATATCTCTTTGTATATGTACAATTGGCACTATACCTTCCCTACATATACATTTAGCCATGCTGTCAACCTAAAAAATTAGAAAATTTTATGTACAGAAGAATTTGGAATGATTTGATGCCATTGTAGTACAACCTATCCTTTATTCTTTTTACACATAAAAAAGAACTAACTGTACTTCAAAAAACTTGTTATAAAAATTGTTTGTAATAATTTTTTGTTAAAAAAATTGTTTGTAATATCAAGTTATCCTAACTTGATAATAATTGGTTTAAGCAGAGAGTCAAACAATAGACAAATGGGATGTCTCTTCAGAAAAATAAATGAAACAAGGACTATAGAGATTAACTTACCATTTTTATTACTGTTAGATATACTGAAATGTATTTTAGTGCTCTTTAACATATCAGTATTGGCTGAACATCTCTTTCCGCTAAAATTAGTTTTCCAAGGACAAGCAATACAGCATTATTGAAAGTTGCTTTTTTAACATGGATTCTCCTCCAAAATAATTTTATAGTTGCTAAGCAGTTCAATTGCCAAAGTGCATACTAAAATATACATAGTGTGAATACTGACAAGAAACAAGAGTAGGCAAAGGTGAGGAAGAAACACAATGATTTATACTCAGTTGGAAAAAGAATTGATAGCTGGCAAAGTGAGTATGATAGAAAGCTACACCATCACCAGCAAAAAATTGTTGCAAGACTATTTTCTGTGTATAGCATTTTCATTGTGCCATCTTGGGAAAGCTTTTAGCAACAATATATATGAATTTTACCCTGGCAGTTAACACAGTTATGATGGGCTCATTCAGGCCAAGAACTGGCTCAGGTGTGCTATTATGAGGCTGAGATGTTTCCATGTTTACAACTGTATTTTCAATATAGAGGAACACCCAATATTGCTACTAAGTCATAGATAACACAAATTCCCTGGGGATGAGGCATAAAATTATGCAAAACTCTGTATAAGTTTGGTGACTACATGTCACCTTCTGGCTGATCCTTACTACCAAGAGTCATTAATAGATTAATTCCCCTTGGTTCTGTTAATTGTGGAAGTCTGAGGCTAGCTGGCATCGATTGCTTCGGGGGAAGACGTAATGGAATATTTTATGACCCAAAATGGACAGATCTAATCAAATCCCCTTTGGTTAGCAGAACAGGTCCCTAAGAAGGAGGTACACCAATTTCTATGAGTGAGAGAGTGACAAAATACAAAACAGAAATGATAGCAAGAGGAGTCCAGACTGGCGGTGACTGGTGATTCAGGGTCAGACCAAGATCTATGGTTTCATAGAAGAGGCTGGATATGGCCCTGAATATTGCTGATGATGAAGACCTTCTGGAGATAGACACACTAGTGCCATTGGTTGAGCTTGTGGTTTGGTAGATAACACATGTGTATCAATATGTTCACCATAGTTGAAGGAGTGGATCACGGAATTTGAGCGTGCAAATGAGAAACTTTAAAAAATATCACTGCATGTTCTATGCACAAAAGTATTTTAAAAATCAGAAGTTTTTGAGAAAAAATATAAACTTTGGAGGAAAAGATTAAGATTTATGCACTGTTCTTACAAACTCGTGGCAATTGGACAAATTACAGTTGACACTCAAACAATGTGGGAAGTGGGGAGGTTTAAGAGCACCAACCCTCTGCTTAGTGGAAAATCTGCCTATAACTTTATCATCAGTCCTCTGAATCTGAGGTTTCTCATCTACGGATCCAACCAACCCTGGGTCATGAGGTACTCTAGTAATTATTTACTGAAAAACATCCCTATGTAAGTGGACCTGCAAAGTTCAAACCCAAGTTGTTTAAAGGTCAACTATACTTGAAAGTTTTGCCTTAATCTAACCCATTAGTTTATAGTGAGGTTCAAATTTGCTGCCATAGGACCACATAGGAATATAAAAGTACTCAGTACAATGGAGTGTGATTTTTTGTTTATCTGTCTCTAGGCTGTAAACTGTATGAATAAGGATTTACCAAATTTATTTTTGAGCTCCAAAGCGCAGTAGTCTCTCACTGGTTATTGAATAAATGAAAGTGCCTTCTCAATAGCAAAGAACACCACTCATCCTTAATATACAAATTTAATTAAATCATGGTCAGTTAATTCATTGGTGGTTTAGGAATGTGCTTGTCAACATTGCTGAGCCTCAGGGCATTATTACAAATATTCAATATTTCTGTATTATTGATTCTTGGTTGCATTAGATAAGAAAATTACAGGAAAGAATGATAGATAAGCTAAATTTTCTTGTTTTATCCTATAAAGGAAATGGACCTTAATTTTTCTGTTTTGAGGGGAAATAAGCATTTTACATCATAAGATACTTTAAAACAGAGTTCAAATATGTAGTGTTCTTCTTGTGAAAAAATAGTATCAAGCTTGGCTTTTAAAACTTAAATTTGAATTATAGTATTGCTTTAGCATACATTGAACATAGAAGTGTCAATGATAATGAATTTATCAAGAAAACCTGCTTTTCTCCCAATCTTCCCATCTCTGTCTATGATACCATTATTCCAGCAACACTCAGGATCTTCTACTTCTGAAATCATCTTTCCTCCATCTTCCCAAATTTATTCATCCTTATCCCCAGTTGGATAAAACTATTTCCAGGCTTTTAATTATGTAAAATAACATGAGTTAAGTTTAAGTTATTATTTTTTTCTCTCTCTTCTTCCTTCTTTCTCTTCTTTCCTCTTTAGAGGAGGAAAAATTATTTTTCCTCTACTCTTCCAGGCTCTTGGCTGATACACCCTTTGTAATAAAAGACAGATTAACAAGAGAAAAGCAAACAGAAGTTTAATAACAAGTATACGTCCTATATACATGGGAGATACTCAAGAAAACTGAGTAACACCCCAAGATGGCCTAAACTACCACCTTATACCATCTTCAGCAAAAAACAAAAGATATTGAGGGGAAAGGGAAAGCCAGTTATGGGAAGTTACCAGTAAAAGCACTGTGAACAAGGATATGGTTGTTATGCAGCTTTAAGTCTTGCCTTCTCTGTTGATAAGAGTTTCTAGAGATTTAGCTATCCATCTTCCTAGTCCAGAGAGGGAGACACCATTACAAATAAAGATTTCCTTTAAAATTTTTCTTGCAAAAGAGTAACTTCTAAGTTTTCAGAGCTTTTCCTAGGTCTGTATTTTTTAATTAAAAATAACCAACTAAAAATAATCAATATGCAAAAGAGGCATATATTGGGGTGGTATATTCTTCTTCCCTTCACTTCCCTCCCTCTCTTTCTTCTTTATTCTTGTTTCTATCCTCTTTTCATTTATTTCTTCCTCTTATAGCTGAAAACATCCTAAATTACTTTACCTTCAATAACTCTGTATTGTTGGGGAGAAATAATTTTTCCCAACCCTCTAAATGTTATTTCCATTGGTCTAGTAATCAGATTGACAGAAGAAAATTGTCCTCATCAGTTTATTTAGTCCCATGTAATTATTCTTGTTCTGTTTGTTTTGTTTGTTATTCTTGTTCATTAGTTTTGGAAATTTTAACCCAGTTCATTTTTATAATCTTAAAGATATCAGAAACTTGTATTTGTCAAAAGTCCCTTCTGTGAATCTCTCTGAAGATGAAATATATTTGTAACTTCATCAGAGTAAACAATAACTGTAAAGAGATTTAAAAATGGCCATGGTTAAAGATCTGATAACAGCTTATTGTAATGCAATCGGCAAGGAAATTTCATTATCTCTGTGACATACAATATTTTAAAATAATAACTAGACTACGAGTAGTAACATTATACCAAGACATACCAGATTTCTAGGAATTTCATGTTATTTATGAAACACTTATATTAATAATATAGGTTGACACTAATATAATCTAAGAAGGTTTTAGCATCAGTATTTGACAATATCTCCACATAATTTAACATACCAAATAAGCCTAATTAGTATACCATCTCTCTTTTTATAAGGTGAGAGAGCAAATCTTTTGAAATGCTTTAGGGTCCCTCTGAGAAATCTCAAAGTTATCTAGAGAGCAAAAGGACTTAATTAGGAATTTGATTTGGGGATGTTTGTCAAAAATATCAAAAGTTTTAGACACTTGACTAAATAGGATCATAGATCATTATGAAATATTACTTAATTATATATCTGACCAAAGTGACAATAAAAGATTTCAAAGGCAAATACAAAAGGTTGCATAGTTATAAGCAAAACTTAGCTCTTTTAATACTAAGAAGATTCAGTTTCCCAAAGTAATCAAAGACCTAATAAAGACAAAATTATTTTGATAAAGCACAAAATCTTTGCTTTCTAGGCAGATTAGTTAAAAGACAAAAAAAAAAAAAAAAAAGAAATATTCATTATCTCTTATCAGAAGCACACCAAGAGTCCAATAATACTTGCACTTTAAACAGATGAACAAAAATTAAGTTCTAGTTTCACATAAGTCCACTATTGATATTAAAGCTTAATGCTTATGATAAATTCATCAAATTTTATTCAGCTTAACCATCCAAGACTTTCTCTCTCCCTCTCTCTCTTTTTCAGCAAAAACACATGTCATTTTTCATGACTTCTCTTAGAAAACAAAACATCATACTTTTTTTGCATGAACTGTTCCCCTATTATTTTCCCTTCATTTCATACATCAGTAAGAATTCTTAATTCTTAGAAACCTTAATTTCTAGAGAAAACTAAGAAATTAGTAATTGTAAGCTGTCTGCTACACATTAGATTTGCAAATTTATGAATACATTTCATAAGTTCCAGAAACATTTGCCCTTTTTAATATTACAGTCTTACAATGTGACACAAAACATGTTTACTAAGAGATGCAAATTTATTTTTAGTTTCCCTGCAATAGAAAGCCAAAAGAAAATAAACCTGTATTCAGAAATCAATGTTTCTGTTATATTAATTAATTAATTAATAATTTATTTAATTTAGTAAAACACTAAAGGTGTAAGTTAACAAAGAGATTTGGTAAACTATTTAAATAGACATATCATGAAACAATCATTCCTAAAAATTTACGTAAAAACTCTTATTTCATTTACACCTATTTGATTAATTTGTTCTTCTGTTAATTTATTTTTCATTTGTATCTTTTTTTTAACATCTTTATTGGAGTATAATTGCTTTACAATGGTGTGTTAACTTCTACTGCATAACAAAGTGAATCAGCTATACATATACATACACCCTCATATCTCCTCCCTCTTGCATCTCTCTCACACCCTCCCTATCCCACCCTTCTAGGTGGACACAAAGCACTGAGTTGATCTTTCTGTGCTATGCAGCTGCTTCCCACTAGCTATTTGTTTTACATCTGGTACTGTATATATGTCCATGCCACTCTCTCACTTCATCCCAACTTACCCTTCCCCCTCCCAGAGTCCTCAAGACCATTTGCTACATTTTTTTTTTTTTTTTTTTAGATTCCATATATATGTGTTAGCATACGGTATTTGTTTTTCTCTTTCTGACTTACTCCATATGACAGACTCTAGGTCCATCCACCTCACTACAAATAACTCAATTTCGTTTCTTTTTATGGCTGAGTAATATTCCATTGTATATATATGCCACATCTTTTTTATCAATTCATCTGTCGATAGACACGTAGGTTGCCTCCATGTCCTGGCTATTGTAAATAGAGCTGCAATGAACATTGGGGTTCATATGTCTTTCTGAATTATATTTTTCTCAGGGAGTATGCCCAGTAGTGGGATTGTTAGTCGTATGGTAGTTCTATGTTTAGTTTTTTAAGGAACCTCCATACTGTTCTCCATAGTGGCTGTATCAATTTACATTCCCACCAACAGTGTAAGAGGATTCCATTTTCTGCATTTATTGTTTGTATATTTTTTGATGATGGCCATTCTGACTGGTGTGAGGTGATACCTTGCTGTAGTTTTGATTTGCATTTCTCTAATGATTAGTGATGCTGAATATCCTTTCTTTTGTTTGTTGGCAATCTGGATATCTTCTTTGGAAAAATGTCAATTTAGTTCTTCTACCCATTTTTGGATTAGGTTGTTTCTTTTTCTGTTATTGAGCTGCATGAATTGTTCGTATATTTTGGAGATTAATCCTTTGTCAGTTGCTTTGTTTGCAAATATTTTCTCCCATTCTGAGGGATGTCTTTTTGTCTTGTTTATGTTTTCCTTTACTGTGCAAAAGGTTTTAAGTTTCATTAGGTTCCATTTGTTTATTTTTGTTTTCATTTCCAATTCTCTAGGAGATGGGTCAAAAAGGATCTTGCTGTGATTTATGTCAAAGAGTGTTCTACCTATGTTTTTATCTAAGAGTTTTATAGTGTTTGGCCTTACATTTAGGTCTTTAATCCATTTGAGTTTATTTTTGTGTATGGTGTTAGGGAGTGTTCTAAATTCATTCTTTTACGTGGAGCTGTCCAGTTTTCCCAGCACCAATTATTGAAGAGGCTGTCTTTTCTCCATTGTATATTCTTACCTCCTTTATCAAAGATAAGGTGCCATATTTGCTTCAGTTTAGCTCTGGGCATTCTATCCTGTTCCATTGATCTATATTTCTGTTTTTGTGCCAGTACTACACTGTCTTGATTACTTTGTAGCTTTGTATATAGTCTGAGGTCAGGGGGCCTGATTCCTCCAACTCCATTTTTCTTTCTCAAGATTGCTTTGGCTATTCAGGGTGTTTTGTGTTTCCATACAAACTGTGAAATTTTTTGTTCTAGTTCTGTGAAAACTGCCATTGGTAGTTTGATAGGGATTGCATTGAATCTGTAGATTGCTTTGGGTAGTATAGTCATTTTCACAATGTTGATTCTTCCAATCCAAGAACATGGTATATGTCTCCATCTGCTTGTATCATTTTTAATTTCTTTCATCAATGTCTTATAGTTTTCTGCATACAGCTCTTTTGTCTCCTTAGGTAGGTTTATTCCCAGGTATTTTATTCTTTTCATCGCAAAGGTAAATGGGAGTGTTTCCTTAATTTCTCTTTCAGATTTTTCATCATTAGTGTGTAGGAATGCAAGGGATTTCTGTGCATCAATTTTGTGTCCTGCTACTTTACCAAATTCATTGATTAGTAGTTTTCTGGTAGCATCTTTAGGATTCTCAATGTATAGTATCATGTCATCTGCAAACAGTGACAACTTTATTTCTTCTTTTCCAATTTGTATTTCTTTTATTTCTTTTTCTTCTCTGATTGCTGTGGTTAAAACTTCCAAAACTATGTTGAATTATAGTGGTGAGAGTGGACAACCTTGTCTTGTTCCTGATCTTAGAGGAAACGGTTTCAGTATTTCACCATTGAAAATGATGTTTCTTGTGGGTTTGTCATATGTGGCCTTTATTATGTTGAGGTAAGTTCCCCCTATGCCTATTTTCTGGAGGGTTTTTATCATAAATGGGTGTTGAATTTTGTTGAGAACATTTTCTGTATCTATTGAAATGATCATATGGTTTCACTTCTTCAATTTGTTAATATGGTTTATCACATCGTTGTAATTGCGTATATTGAAGAATCTTTACATTCCTAGTATAAACCCCACTTGATCATGGTGTATGATCCTTTAATGTGCTGTTGGATTCTGTTTTCTAGTGTTTTATTGAGGATTTTTACATCTATGTTCATCAGTGATATTGGCCTGTAGTTTTCTTTTTTTGTGACATCTTTCTCTGGTTTTGGTATCTGGGTGATGGTGGCCTCATAGAATGAGTTTGGGAGTGTTCCTCCCTCTGCTATATTTTGGAAGAGTTTGAGAAGAATAGATGTTAGCTCTTCTCTAACTGTTCGATAGAATTTGCCTGTGAAGCCATCTGGTCCTGGGCCTCTGTTTGTTGGAAGATTTTTAATCACAGTCTCAATATCAGTGCTTGTGATTGATCAGTATATATTTTCTATTTCTTCCTGGATCAGTCTTGGAAGGTTGTGTTTTGCTAAAAATTTGTTCACTTCTTCCAGTTTGTCCGTTTTACTGGCATATAGTTGCTTGTAGTAATCTTTCATGATCCTTTGTATTTCTGCAGAGTCAGTTGTTACTTCTCCTTTTTCATTTCTAATTCTATTGATTTGAATCTTCTCCCTTTTTTCCTTGATGAGTCTGGCTATGAGTCATTTCTTTTTAACTTATTTATCATCTGATTATTATGATTTCTTTCCTTCTGCTAACTTTGAGGCTTTTTTGTTCTTCTTTTTCCAATTGAATTAAGTGTAAGGTTAATTTGTTTATTTGAGATGTTTCTTGTTTCTTGAGGTAGGATTGTATTGCTATAAACCTCCCTCTTAGAACTGCTTTTGCTGCATCCCATAGATTTTGGGTTGTCCTGTTTTCAAAGTCATTTGTTTCTAGGTATTTTTTGATTTCCTCTTTGATTTCTTCAGTGATCTCTTGTTATTTAGTAGTGTTTTGTTTAGCTTCCATGTGTTGTTATTTTTTAGTTTTTTTTCCTGTAATTGATACCTAGTCTCATAGCTTTGTGGTTGGAAAAGATATTCAATATGATTTCAATTTTCTTAAATTTACCAAGCTTGATTTCTGGCCCAAGACATGATCTATCCTGGGGAATGTTCCATGACCACTTGAGAAGAAAGTGTATTCTGTTGTTTGTGGATGGAATGTCCTATAAATATGAATTAAGTCCATCTTGTTAATGTATCATTTACAGCTTGTGTTTCCTTATTTGTTTTCATTTTGGATGATCTGTCCATTTGTGAAAGTGGGGTGTTAAAGTCCCCTACTATCAGTGTGTTACTCTCAATTTTGCCTTTTATGGCTATTAACATTTGCCTTATGTATTGAGGTGCTCCTATGTTGGGTGCATAAATATTTACAATTGTTATATCCTCTTCTTGGATTGTTCCCTTGATCATTATGTAGTGTCCTTCTTTGCCCCTTGTAATAATCTTTATTTTAAAGTCTACATTGTCTGATATGAGAATTGCTCCTCTAGTTTCTTTTGATTTCCATTTGCATGGAATATCTATTTCCATCCCCTCACTTTCAGTCTGTATATGTCCCTAGGTCTGAAGTGGGTCTCTTGTAGACAACATATATACAGGTCTTGTTTTTGCATCCATTCAGCCAGTCTATGTCTTTTGGTTGGAGCACTTAATCCATTTACATATAAGGTAATTGTTGATGTGTATGTTCCTATTACAAGTTTCCTAATTGTTTTGGGTTTGTTATTGTAGGCCTTTTCTGTCTTTTGTGTATTATGCCTAGAGAAGGTCCTTTAGCCTTTGTTGTAAAGCTGGTTTGGTGGTGCTGAATTATCTTAACTTTTGCTTGTCTGTAAAGGTTTTAATTTCTCCATTGAATCTGAATGAGATCCTTACTGGGTAGAGTAATCTTGGTTGTAGGTTTTTCCCTTTCATCACTTTAAATATGTCCTGTCACTCCCTTCTGGCTTTCAGAGTTTCTGCTGAAAAATGAGCTCTTAACCTTATGGGGATTCCCTTGTATGTTATTTATTGTTTTTCCCTTGCTGCTTTTAATATATTTTTCTTTGTATGTAATTTTTGATAGTTTGATTAATATGTGTCTTGACATGTTTCTCCTTGGATTTATCCTGTATGGGACTCTCTGCATTTCCTGGACTTAAATGACTACTTCCTTTCCCATATTAGGGAATTTTTCAACTATAATCTCTTCAAATATTTTCTCCGACCTTTTTTTTTTTTTTTCTCTTCATCTTCTGGGACCCCTATAATTCGAATGTTGGTGTGGTTAATGTTGTCCCAGAGGTCTCTGAGACTGTCCTCAAATCTTTTCATTCTTTTTTTCTTTACTCTGCTCTTTGGTAGTTACTTCCACTATTTTATCTTCCATGTCACTTTTCTGTTCTTCCTCAGTTACTCTGCTATTGATTCCTTCTAGAGAATTTTTAATTTCATTTATTGTGTTGTTCATCATTGTTTGTTTGCTCTTTTGATCTTCTAGGTCCTTCTTAAACATTTCTTGTATTTTCTCCATTCTATTTCCAAGATTTTGGATCATCTTTACTATCATTACTCTGAATTCTTTTTCAGGTAGACTGCCTATTTCCTCTTCATTTGTTTCTTCTGGGGGAGTTTTACTTTTCTCCTTCATCTGCTGTGTATTTCTCTGTCTTCTCATTTTGCTTCACTTACTGTGCTTGGGCTCTCCTTTTCACAAGCTGCAGGTTTGTAGTTTCCATTGTTTTTGGCATCTGCCCCCAGTGGGTAAGGTTTGTTCAGTGGGTTTTGTAGGCTTCCTGATGGAGGGGACTGGTGCCTGTGTTCTGGTGAATGAGGCTGGATCTTATCTTTCTGGTGGTCAGGACTGCATCTGGTGGTGTGTTTTGGGGTGTCTGTGAACTTATTATGAGTTTAGGCAGCCTCTCTGCTAACAGGTGGGGTGTTGTTCCTGTCTTGCAAGTTGTTTGGCATAGGTTGTCCAGCAATGTAGCTTGCTGGTTGTTGAGTGGAGCTGGGTTTTCACGTTGAGATGGAGAGCTCTGGGATATCTTTTGCCATTTGCCATTACATGGAGCTGGGAGGTCATCGATGGACAAATGTCCTGAACTCAGATCTCCCACCTCAGAGGCTCAGGCCTGTCACCTGGCCAGAGCACCAAGACCTGTCAGTCACATGGCTCAGAAGAAAATGGAGAAAAAGAAACAAAGAAAGAAACAATAAATAAATAAAATAAAAGAAAGTTATTAAAATAGAAAACAAAAAAATATTATTAAAAATTTAAAAATTAACAAATAATAAAAGAGAAAAACAGAAACAAAAAGAAAGAAAGAAGAGAGCACCCAAACCAAAAAGAAATCCACTAATGATAACAAGCTCTAAAAACTATATTCGATAAAAATAATAATAAAACCAAAATAAACAGAGCCATAGGACAAATGGTTAAAGCAAAGCTATGCAGACAAAATCACATGTAGAATCATACACATACACACTCATAAAAAGAGAAAAAGGAAAAAAAAATATATATATATAAAGGAATAGAGCAGCCAAATCAATTAGCAAATCTACCAAAGATAATCAGCTCTAAATACTAAACTAAGATAAACATAAAGCCAGAAACAAATTAGATACAGAAAGCAAACCCCAAGTCTCCAGTTGCTCCCAAAGTCCACCACCTCAATTTGGGGATGATTGTTGTCTGTTCAGGTATTCCACAGTTGCAGGGTACATCAAGTTGATTTTGAAGATTTAATCTGCTGCTCCTGAGGCTGCTGGGAAAAATTTCCCTTTGCCTTCTTTGTTCGCACAGCTCTTTGGGTTCAGCTTTGGATTTGGCCCCACTTCTGCATGTAGGTCACCTGAGGGCATTTGTTTCCCACCCAGACAGGACAAGTTTAAAGTAGCAGCTGATTCAGGGGCTCTGGCTCACTCAGGCTGGGGGGATGTAGGGGTACGGAATGTGGGGCGAGTCTTTGGTGGCAGAGGCTGGCGTGACGTTGCACCAGCCTGAGGTGTGCTGTGCATTCTCCCGGGGAAGTTTTCCCTGGATCATGGGATCCTGGCAGTGGCGGCTGCACAGACTCCTGGGAGGGGAGGTGTGGATAGTGACCTGGGCTTGCACACAGGCTTCTTGGTGGCTCCAGCAGCAGCCTTAGCCTTTCCTGACCATCCCTGATGTACGCACTGATAGCCACGGCTCGCGACCATCTCTGAAGCTCAATTTAAGCGGTGATCTGAATCCCCTCTCCTCACACACCCCAAAACAGTGGTCTCTTGCCTCTTAGGCAGGTCCAGAGTTTTTCCCAGACCCCCTCCTGGCTAGCTGTGGCACACTAGTCCCCTTCAGGCTGTGTTCATGCAGCCAACCCCAGTCCTCTCCCTGCGCTCCGACCGAAGCCCGAGCCTCAGCTCCCAGCCCCCGCCCGCCCCGGCGGGTGAGCAGACAAGCCTCTCGGGCAGGTGAGTGCACCGATCCTCTGTGCGGGAACCTCTCAGCTTTGCCCTCTGCACCCTTGTTGCTGCACTCTCCTCCGTGGCTCTGAAGCTTCCCCCCACCCACTCCCCCTCTCTACCAGTGAAGGGGCTTCCTAGTGTGTGGAAACCTTTCCTCCTTCACATCTCCCTCCCAGAGGTGCAGGTCCTGTCCCTATTCTTTTGTCTCTACTTTTTCTTTTTTCTTTTGCCCTACCCAGGTATGTGGGGTGTTTCTTGCCTTTTGGGAAGTCTGAGGTGTTCTGCTAGTGTTTAGTAGGTGTTCGCAGGAGTTGTTCCACATGTAGATGCATATTTGATGTATTTGTGGGAAGGAAGGTGATCTCCATATCTTACTCCTCCGCCATCTTGAAGGTCCCTCTGTTCTTATGTTTAGATTACCTATAAATACTTTATTCAACACAGACAATGTCAATCACCATTCTAAGTTATTTTTCTGGCTGACAAATTTTGTAATAGTTATAACATGAGCTTATTTGACTTTTAGTAAACCTGGAGGTAGAATAATGGTATTATTCTTAATGAGGATAACTCTAAAGATATGTCTGTATTAATTAAACCAATAAACTTAAACTCGCTTTTACATATATACATATATATATATATATATATAATGTATATATATACACACATACTTTGTTTAAACTAGTTAAATAGAGCTCTTTACAAATTAATTTTGGCAATTCCTTGTAGAGGTAGAAAAATAGCATATCTTTAATGTACATACATAAACATATGTTAAACATACAGACAGCAAAACAGAGATCTTATAGTTTTCATTTTTAAAAAATTGGGGGAGAGGGCATGAATGAGGTATAAGAATAGAAACCACACAAGTTATAAATAACAGTTGGGGTCTGCTCAGATGGCTAAAACTGTTTCTACCAATATTTGTGGAGAAGGCACTTAAGATTTATGTTTGTCCTTGAATAAGATTTTGGGCTAGTGTGCTTCTGTAGCAATTTGTATTTTTTAAAAGACCACTTTTTCCCTTTTTTCTTTCAGTCTTTGAATTGGGGACAGTCTAGAAAAGAGTTCCTGGAGATGTTACAAGCCTTTTCCAGAAATGCATTGCTCATTTTGCAATGCTTTATAAGGACAGTTGCCTTTAATTCCTCAAAGAACTGGGTTGTAGCCTAAATGACTTCATAGGGTGATCCATCCATCTAACTATATCATTCTCAATTTGCTTCTTTTCCTCTGGGTACATAATTTCATTTTAACTTAAGGGAGAAGGCCTAAAAAAAATTTTATTCTATCTATATGGTCTCAGGTCTCAGCTATGGTCCTGAGTTCAGTCAAACCAGGGGCCTCTCATCTTATTTTCTGCTCTTTTTATTTATCCACTAATCTCAGGAAGTAATCCATTTACAAAAACTTTAGAGGATCCTCCCTGGTTTTAAGAAATTCTTTAACTATAGTCCTTAGCTTGGCCTTTGACCAAGGAGGGAAAGGTATCTGAAGAGGATTTTCCATAGCCTCAGGTGGTCTTATTTTAAAAGGTAACTGTTTAATGATCTCTTCAGAATGAAAAGGCAATTCAGAGTGAATCAGTAGAGTGAGTACTCAGGAAAATCAGGATACAGGAAAGAAGTAAGAGTCACATCAGTTTCAGTGTGCTCCATTTTATGTATCTTCTGTGTCTTCAACTTTTCGTTAGCCTTTTTACAACAGATCTTTCAATGAAAATATTTTGTAGTTTTGAAGTCTTCTAGAGGCTCCTGAATGTCAATTAAAATAGTTATCCCATACATGTGTTTGATTCCGAAGGCTTTGCTTTTAGATTACTTTTTAAGCGATCTTATCTAATTGGAACACTTCTCATAATAGACACTGTAATTTTAGGTTGTAATTCCCCTGAGTACTGATAGCAGTTTGATAGGTCCTTAGCTGTAAATAGAGTTCAACCCACATTTCTGCCTGGCCATATTTTGGAACCCCCAACCTGATGGTTACAAACTGAGTTCTCAGGCCACAAAATAAACTTGGTAGGATTCTGCCATTTTTGGGGTAAATATTTATAGCTTCTTGGACTCACAGTTCTTAGATATAAAATAAGCAGGTATACTGGAAGATGGCACAATTAACTCTTTAGATTTTTAAAAGGGGAAATTTTATGTTCAATGTCGAGTTTAATTTCCATTCATTCATTTTGTTAAGAGAGTTCCTAAAGCTACCTCTTATACTTTTTTGTGTTCACTATTTAACTTTGTCTTTCAGCAAGGCAACTGTTTAAGATGAAAATTCTCTAAAAAAGTTTACTTTTCAAATATGGTCAATTAAAAAGATCCATTGTTTGGCCATTGATGAGTAAGATCTATTAATCTCAGTAGCAACTCAAAGGAATAGCCTTTTCATGGAAAGATCTAGAGGTAACTTTCCAGGCTGAGAATAAATCTTTATCATGGACACAGAGGTATCTCTGGCGCGGGTGCAGATGATGTTGCTCCCAGGCTCCAAAGATTCATTTCCAAATACAAGGGGCCCTGTTTTTAAACAGCTGTTCCAAAGCACAGGAAATCATGTCCACTCCCCACCCTGACTCTTGAACAGAATAAGGTGACTAACCAAGCCAAAAGTTTACCCATTTTTTAGATTCCCTAAGCTTAGCTCCATAGCTTATTTAGTTGCCCATCAGATACATATACATACTCTGATTGGCAGAGACCAGAGAGAATGTTTTCTCTGGTCAGAAAGTAGACTACCTCTGGGAGGAAAAAGATCAGTGAAGCACATGGGTACTCATACCAAGTAACCAGAGTCACTAAGACAAAAAACTAGTTCACAAATGTTTTTCTCCTGCTAATCTAAATTTAGAAAAAAAAAAAAAAAGGTTTTTACCACTCTGCCTCCACCAGACTCTGCAGCTAGAGATCTAGGAATTTGACTTGATAAGAATTCTTATCCTTGGCAAGCTTTTGCCAGAAGGCCCAGGATCTTTCTACTATAGCAGCTTTAGGGTGAGCAGTGTCCAGCTGGTAAGGTCTCTTGTCTGGCTCACCAAAAATGCTGAGGAGAAAGAATAAATGTTCTTTCCATTGGTCTAATAATCAAATCAACATGAGACAGATTAACTTTTCATTCTGGAAATACCCCCAAATTAAATTTTTTAGGTAGTTGAGAGAGGGATAGAAGGTTTTCTTGAGTCCACAGGGTCTCAGTCACCTTTTGTTCAAAATAATCCATGTGCCAAAGTGGCACATTTTGGGGAGGCTCATTATAAACCTCTTCAGCATCAATCAATGTATATTTATCAAGTCTCTTCTCTAAGCCTCCCTAACTCTTCCATGTAATATTAAGGATTCTGAAAAGACAAAGAAGAAAGGTTTCTTACCTTACTATGTTAATCCTTCTTTTGTATCACCAAAGTCCAACTTTTGCCTTTAGTACATTGTGTGTTTGTATAGGATGAACATTTTTGGTTCTTTTTTACTTTATAGAAATCCTAATAAGTCTGGTGAATTGTGTTCCCATTTACAGATAAGGAGCACAAGGCCAAGATGCTTTAAGTGTCATTCCTAAGGCCACAACAATAATTAATGATAGATTAGAAACTAATGTAAAATTTTTTCATTGGCTTCCACCATGTAAAAGCTTTAGGAATTGGAATTAAGGTAGCTTGACATAAAGATCAATACAGAGAGGGCTTCCCTGGTGGAGCAGTGGTTGAGACTTCGCCTGCTGATGCAGGGGAAGCGGGTTTGTGCCCCGGTCCGGGAGGATCCCACATGCCGCAGTGCGGCTGGGCCCATGAGCCATGGCCGCTTAGCCTGTGCATCCGGGGCCTGTGCTCCGCAACGGGAGAGGCCACAGCAATGAGAGGCCTGCGTACCGCAAAAAAAAAAAAAAAAAAAATACAGAGAATGTGTGTGAATAGATGTTTTGTATTGTTTTAGAGCAATATCCAGCTGTTAATGATCATTGCCATTACTGCAGTCCTTATGAATCTTCCACTGTCTAACTCAATGTATAGTATATATTAACAATGAATGCCATGTTTCATGAATCAGTCTACATTTTTAAAAATACGCTTTTCCCCTAGTCTGTCTGTTCCTGCTAGTCATCTGCCTTGGCATCTTCTTCTTCTGGTGCACCAAAGCACAAGCAGAGGTAAAATTTTTAATCAATATCTGTGGATTAGCTGTTTGAATCAAGAAAATCTGCTTGGTTAAAAATCTCCCCCAGGTCACACAACTAGCACACAAACACATATCTGTCAGACTCCAATTCCCATCATGTTTTCTTTTGCAGAGCATAATACATAAAGGTATCTAGAAATTAATCTTTTTGCATAATGATGGAAAATCCTTGCAGCTGTTAATTACTCAGTTTAGCTAGAAATCCCTCTACCACATGCCCCAAAAAACCCTGTACACACATCTATAACAAAACGCAGAAATAGAAGTCTCAATAGAAAGAATGTGTTGATGTGTGGGAATGGTTTTCACATTCCTTTTTTACCTCCTACCCATTCCATTAAATTTCTTTTCTTTGCTTAAGCCTCCCCTAACTCACCTAAACTAGGCTACATTATCAGGTAAATATCTGTATAATATGTTGGCATGCCATGATGCTGATCACAGCTTATTGAATTTATTTAATGTTTATCTTTGCTGCTAAACTTCATACTTTTAAAGACACAGAATGTATTTGCTCTCTTTGCTATTGTCACCCAGTGCTCAGCCCAGTTTTCAGTACATAATAAATGCTCAGTAGAAATTTGGTAAATGAATGGAGAGCTGACCAAAAGGGAAGCAAGCACTACTTCCTCTCTTCTTCCAATTAATCACTCCACCAACACCAAACACACACACACACACACACACACACACACACATAATATATACCCATATTCATAAAGCACATGCAGCTATTAAAGGTAAAACTTGGTCTTTGGTGATATAAAGGGATTAAGAGTCTTTTATATTCAAGCTATTCTTGCTGTCTGTATATTTAAAATATGAAAGTGTAGCAAATTTTGACACAATTATGGTTGAAGAATAGGGATGTTGTTATGTCAATGTGCACTTGAAATATCAATATCACAGAATCTCTCTAGCATTATTTCTTATGGATGTACTACAGAGATTTGGAAATATAATGCAGAAAAATTTATAACCCAACACTTTATTTATTGAGAAACATCTCCTATGTTTTATTGCCATGGTACTACATTTGCTGTAATTGCCTAATGTAACCTTAAATATACTTAATTGACTTTTGCTACCCTCTTTCCACTGGTAAAACTGTGACATAATTACAAAATACAAACATAGATAGCAGAAAGGAAGGTTTGCTTCAGAAAGAATGTGCTATTTTACTTACTAAATAAAATAACACACTTATTAATTCTACCTCTTCTGCATCTTAAGTATAATATATGTGTTCTGAATAAAAAAATTATAAAATAATAAAATAAAATGTTTTATTTTCATATAGGATGGTGTGGTATAGTAAGAAACATATTTGGTCTTTGTCCCAGGTTCCTGGCATAAAGCTCCTAATACCCTTGGAATATCCTGAGTGAGGAGTGACTTTTGTTATTCATCATGAGCCCGTTTCAATCACACCTGAGTTCAAGCTAATGAGGTGACTTACAGTGGAGCCACTAGATAGCCTTAGGATGGGGCTGGTCACCAGAAAGACCATGGGGTTAGAGGACTGGAACTTTCAGCCCCACCCACCTGCATCTTCAGGGAAAGGGGAATGGGTTGGAGATTAAAGTTCTATGAACACTATTGAACGAGGTGAATTGATGAGCTTCTAGACTGGTGAACCCATTCTTATGCCAAAGGGTGATGCATCCCAGTTCCATGAAGACAGAAGCTCTTGTTCTCAGGACGCTTCCAGACCTTGCCCTATGAATCTCTTCATCTGACTGTTTATTTGTATCCTTTATCTTATCCTTTGTAATAGTTGGTAAATATAAGTAAATGTTTCTCTGAAGTCTGTAAGCCTCTTTAGCCGATGAATTGAACCCAAAGAGGGGGGTTGTGGGAATCATTGATTTACAGTAGTTTGTTGGAAACTCAGGTAACAACCTGGACTTGCAACTGGCATCTGAAGTGAGAGCAGTCTTGTGGGACTTAGCCCTAAACCTGTGAAATACGACACTATCTAAACCTGTGAAATATGACACTATCTCCAGGTAAATAGCATCAGAATTGAGGTAAATTCATGGGACACCCAGTCAATGTCCACAGAGAATTAAAGAATTGCTAGGTACTGTTGGAAAACACAAAGCAGAGATGGCTATGCCATAATGGATGCTCAAAATTTTGTTTAGGCTATTGATGAACTTATTTAACACCCATGCTTACAACATCATAAGAAAATGCTGTTTATCATATATTGTGCATTTTTCTACACCTAGCAACTTTTCTCCAAAACTATAGAACAAATATCAATATTATTCCCATTTTGCAGATGAGTAATCTGAGCTCAAATATTGCTTTAACAACTTACACCTAGTTACACAGCTAGTATGTGGAGGAGGTGGCACACATGCAGGTTCATCAGACTCCAGTGTTCATCCTCTGAGTCACTCCCATCATCCTGAACAGTTTGCCTTTTCTCCTATTGTATGAAACTTTTTCTTTGTAATTAAATTAAATCTCCTAAAATATTTCTCCAAAATATTGAAAGAACTAAAGCGAATCAGGAGAGTTCCTTCTAATTCTTACATATTAAGAGATGAAAATTTCCTAATCTTGACTTCTCACATCTCTAAGTCTAGACCAGGCACACTGTGGCCGAGGATTTTTTAGCTCACTGAATATCCAAGAGCTATCCTACACTTTCCAGCCTCTCGTTGTTGGTCCAGGTCATGTGTCTAGCTCTGGTCAGGGATCTGTGAATGGAAGTTACCATAATTTTGAGGCAGTAAAATGTTTTGGGGTAACCCCCTTGCTCTCTTCTCCTCATTCAGTCATGCTGGAAATCATGCTTCTAGATGGCAGAGCCATACAGTGGAAGAATGATGAATCCCAAAATCAATACTTAGAGTTTACCTGGAAATCCATGGGAGCTGTAGTAGAATTATATAGATGGAAATAAATTTTGGTTTATGCAGCTTAATCTGGTTCATGCAGGCATAGGAAAGAGGTCATAAATATATAGTGATTGATCCAAAATCTTGAAGTTGAAGTTAATTAGTATGCTTTTAGTTTTGGATATTGGAAAATCTTACTATAAATTATTTTAACCATGGGATATTTATTTTCTTATATAGAAATGTATTCTGGAGGTAGATTATTCTAGGACAGTAGCTTAGCAATGTGTTAACAATGACTATAGCAGGTCCAAGCGTCGTATTATGAACTTTAATATCCAAGGTTAGGGAGAGGTACGTTTTATTCTCATGGCTCAGTTTTAAGGGAACAAAACTTTTCGATTATCATTTATTAACCTCCCCCCCCACAAAATCTTTATATCTAAGGGTCCAGTGTTGTATCAAATTCCACTGCCTAAACAAATTACTATAATTGTTAGATTTACTGGAATTGGTTCCTTAGTCTAATCAACAGTCATTATCTAGAGCTAAGAGATTTCATGAAAGGAATGGTCACCCAATTTCTGAATAAACTCAGAGTTCTGCTAGCAAAAAAAAAAAAGTAAATAGTGACTACTGAGTAGTTGGCAGTGTCTGACAATAGGAAAGTTATTCAGACAGTGAGGTAATATGATCTCTCAACATTATGCAATGCACTGAGGGGGGGACTAGAATTTGCCACCCCAAAATATGCTTCTTTGGCATAAGGATTATTTTAGACTGATTATTTTTAAGAAAATAGCAGACAGTAAAATCTTTGAAAGCAAAGTAGAAGTTACCCTTTTGTAAGCAACATTTAACATTTATAAGGGAAATCTCTGTTTGTAAGGGTGTCTCCCTCTCTGTGCCAGGAATGGAAGGATGACTAAATCTCTAGAAATTTATTGATAGAAAAGGCAAAACTTCCAATCTGTATAACAACCTTTTTATGCTTTCCCTGATAACCTCCCATAACTGGCCTCCCCTTCCCTGCAACATCTTCTGTCTTTAGCTGGAGAAGGTATTTAATGTGATGGCTTAGGCCATTTCAGGGAGTTACTCAGTTTTCTTTGGTATCTCCCATATGTACAAGAGGTATACATTTTATTAAACTTCTTTTTTTCTCCAGTTTATCTGTCTTTTATTACTGTGGTGTCACAGCAAGAACTTAGAAGAGCGTGGGGAAAATGTTTTCTCCCTTTCACACTCAAATTTGAATTTAATTTTAAATTCAAAATATGGCTAATATTAATTTCTTCTTAAATTTTCTATTTTTTCCAGCTGTTCAAAGTTTTATAGCAGTTCCAAAAACATTATCACTGAGTTTATTAACCCAACATAGAGTAAAAATGCTTCTAATGAGAGTAAAACTTTCTCATAAATGCTCAACTATTAATTTAGACTTTTTTTAAATCAAAAATTGGCCTTCTATTGGGTTGCTGGCTTAAAAACATTATTATTTTTAGTTTCTCTATTTGAAACTATTTATGTTGGCATCAGGTAGACAGTACCAAATTTGGAAATACTTACTTTTGAATATTAGAGCATGTGGATATTTTTAGGCAAGGACCAATTCTCGGTCAAAAACAGATGCTTCTTACCCACCAGTAGGCTGCCACATTAACCCAACTTGGCCAAAGAAGATATTTTGTATTTAATGAAAATACTGTTTGTTTAATGTAAACTCAAGTTCAATTACATATTATGACCATGAAAAGAGAAGTTCACCCACGGAAACGTTAATATAATTGTAAAGGTTGGTCAGGAACTAAAGTAAACTATTCTGTTTTGGGGCTCCAGATTTCATCACTTTCTGAGATGATTTGTAAGAGAATCAATCCACTATAAAAGTCCCCAGTGTGCATGCTTTTTAAGAATTTGTATTAGAATCTCCACCTTTCTGAAGCATAAGTTTAAATGATTGGCGCTGATGTGCACATAGGATCCGATGGGTTTTTGGCCCTTTGGAAGCACCGGAGCGAGGAGTTGAATGATGTGTGAAATGAAAAACTCAACCCAAAGCTCGCAGGGAGTTCAGAGAGGACTGTGGGTCGTCAGGGCAGGGCCTGGTTAGCATGATGATGATAATCACACAGCTGTAGAATCAAAGCTCCCTGAGTTTCAGGGCGGGGACTGGCAACGCCTGCGCTTTAATGAACCTTATGCCCCGTCTTTGTCTCAGTACATATTTCTTATCTTCCGGCTACTCAAGAGTTGTGACAATTAATAGTCTCTATTTCAAAGTGAAGCATTAAGGTGAGAAAATTTCCTGGACCACTTGAGCCGAATGGCTCAACTTTAACTCCATTTTCAAGAGATATTAAGATGGAAAAAAAAATAAAAAAGAATTGGGGGATGGAGTTGAACTTTAGGAATACTAATTTCAGTCCTTTACATATTATGTGGAGGCCTAAGGCATAGATTTAGAAGAATTACATCCAGATCTTCACTAACCCGTGCAAAATAAATAAATAAATAATAAAATAAACACACACATACACACCCTATGCATAACAATAATATAATATATAATATTATATGCAATAATTTTTTGTAAGACTTAATAACATGTGTAGCATTCCTCTCAAGAGTTTCCCTGTCTCTGCATATAGCAACCAGGTCACACCACTGCTAACCCTGATTCTATGTCATTTTATTCACAACTGCCATTACCATAATAGCAACCATTTTTTAAGTGTATACCATGTGCAAAGCACTGAATTAAATGCTTTAATTGCACTATTTCACTGAATCCTTAAAACAACTCTGTAGTAGACACTATAATTATTCCCATTTTCCGGATGAGGAGACTGAAGCTTAATGATGCTACTTTTTTAATCTCATTCCTCTTAGCAGGCTATTTTGTCTTCTGATATTTCCACTTCCCTACCTGTATTTCCTATACATTAATAATACAAATAAGAATATCATATAGGGAGGGTGGGAGGGAGGGAGACGCAAGAGGGAAGAGATATGGGAACATATGTATATGTATAACTGATTCACTTTGTTATAAAGCAGAAACTAGCACACCATTGTAAAGCAATTATACTCCAATAAAGGTGTTAAAAAAAAAGAATATCATAATAATAGCTAATATTTATTGACCACAACTATGTTTAGGGCACAGATTTAAGTGGTTATGTAGATTTACTTATTTAATACTAACAAAAAACCCTGTAGCAAATGCTAATATTATCCTTGTTTACAGATGAGAAATGGAAGTGGAGAGAGGTAAAACAACTTCTCCAGTATCACGTAGCTATGCAACAGAAGAACTGGGTTTTGATGGCAGGCGTTCTAGCCACCCCAGCTTCCCAACCCATTCTCAAGGAACAGTATTTGTACTTACCTTCAGTTTCAGCTGTGGGGTAGGATAAATACACTAGAATCAAGGTAAATCAGTTACTCCCCATTGGAAACTTGCCTGTGAGGCTTAGACAGAGTTGTTAAGCTCTGGAATCTCTGTTTCTGTTCCATGTGTCTGTTCTACATACTAAATTTACTTGTAGGAAAGAGGGAAGGAAAAGAAAAAAGAAGATGGGTAAAGACAGAAGAAGGAAGGAAAGAGAAATGAAGCAGAGACAGTTAAATTGATCTTAGTCTCCACTGATGCTTCAAGTCTTGGATATATTTGGAGACTTAAAAAATTAAAAGTTTCGAAGAGCTTCTTGTCTAGGTTGGCCTCAGTGTTCTGAGAAATTCTAAATCAATGGTGAGCTCTGTCACAGAAGCTCTAAAGACAAATCTGTTTAATGAACTGAACTCTTCAATTACAAAATATCTAGAAGCAAAATTATGTTCACATTGTACTTTAAAAACACTCCATTCTCAAATCCAGCCATCAGTTTAATCCCATGAATATAAATAAAAACCGACATGACTAAACTCTCTTCAATCAAAATTGTTAATATAGTTCCAAAGGCATATAGTTATTTCGTAAAGTGTTTTCCAAAGTCTTCCTTGTCTAAAGTACTTAATATTTTATCTCTACAATTTTCTCTACCCTTTACTATGGTAAGAGGATTTAAAATATTCATAATGCAAAATATGTGATGAATTTAACATGGTGCTATAGAATAATTAACATCTAGTTTAAAATTTTCAGAGATTAAGGATCACAACCTAAGTTGTTTGCATGTGCGTTCTTTACATAGTTACGTAGGAGCAATTCCATACTCTGCTTTCAGTTTGACAAAAAGACACTGGCTCTTCCATTCAACCACCATTCACCTCTAGTAAACCAACCAGTAATGCAACATTTAGCTCCACTTACTCAGCTGTGCTGTTTCTATATTCCATGAAAAATAATATTTGATATAAGTACTGACTTTTAAATTATTAAATACCCAAAAATATAGTGATAACCACTGATAAAAGTTATTTAAAAATAAATTATAATGCTTTTAGTCTGTGGTAAATGGTGTTATAAGCTACTAAAACAGAAGGCAACTTCTTTCATTTAAGGCTTCAGGCAACCTGGCTATGTTTTACCTTAGGCTGTTTGGAAATAGCTGTTATTAAAAATTGGATCACAGTAGTAAACTACATGGGAAAGGAATCTGAAAAAGAATAGGTGTATGCATATGTATAACTGAATCACTTTGCTGTACACCTGGAATTAATATAACATTGTAAATCAACTATACTCCAACATAAAATAAAATTTTTAAAAATCTGATCAGTTCAATTGCTTGAAGTGTACATGTAAGATACATCCACTGATATTAGGATACAGACGTCCTAAGGAATAGATGATATGCTTAGTTATTTTGCAAACGCACATTGAGCTTTCAGGAAACACATGATAAGGAGGTACACAAAAATAGGCACTACAATATTTAAAACAAGAAGAACAATGATAGCAAGTGTTAATAGAACAGAAGACAGCCACTGTGTTATTCATGCTTTCCCTGAATTAAATTTTATAACTTAAAGAGAAACTTGTAATTAATATGTAATCCATTTTAAAGATGAGAAAACTGAGGCTAAGAGAGTTCATGGTTTTTACCCAATATTATTCATCTAATAAGTATTAGAGCCATGATTCCAATCCATATCTGCCTGCTTCTAGGGTCTGTTCTCTGAACTGCTAGGCTTTGCTTTTCTAGTAGCACCATGACAGGCCTGGTGAAGATGCAGAGAGCAGAAAATATGACCCTTGTAAGGATTTTGCATCACTGATAGCCAATCATGAATTACACACATGGGAAACACAGGAAAATATAATAATTTGTTCTTTATTTGTTATAAATATGAGAGTGCAAAGAACATAGCAGTTAAATTCAATGTGAAAAGCTTTATTTTGTTTTTTTAATTTTATTAAAGTATAGTTAATATACAATGTTGTGTTAATTTTTGCTGTACAGAAAAGTGACTCAGTTATACACACACACACACACACACACAGATACACACACACACACACACACACACACACACACACACACACACACATATATATATATATATTCTTTTTCATTATGGCTTATCACAGGATATTGAATATAGTTCCCTGTGATATACAGTAGAGAAAAGCTTTATTGTTCACAGCATTTCCTTCCTCTCAGTT
Source organism: Lipotes vexillifer (assembly GCF_000442215.2). Lineage (NCBI taxonomy): Eukaryota > Metazoa > Chordata > Mammalia > Artiodactyla > Lipotidae > Lipotes > Lipotes vexillifer. The sequence continues at coordinate 286,364 of NW_006794988.1, forward strand.
CTTGGACATGGTGGCATTTGGGCAGATGGAGGATGGGAGGAAAGCATCACTAACTAAGAAGAGTCTTAAACAAGATATAAAATAAAATGGACACTTTTATAGTCTCTTAGAGTTCAAATAATATGTCCATGTTTAACATTTCTTGTACCTTTCACTCCATTCCTGGAGGATACGTGAGCTGGAGATAACCATTTTGATTTTAAAGAAAAATTTTTGAGGTTCAGTGAGGTCCAATCAGTGGAAGAGGCAAGACTGAAACTGAACTTTTCTGCTGACCAGCAGTCTTGCTAAGATATTATCATCCAAGGTGGTAGAATAAGCATGTCATGTGTGATGAGAGGTAGGAGATGGGGAAAAGTAGGTAAAGGAAAAAGATTGAATGAAGTTTCTTTGATGGTACTAGAAGAGATAAATGTAGATATAAGAATGTAGCCTGATAGGTGTTGAAGAATACTTTTATGAGTTGAAAGGTGATTGAAATGGCAAGAGGGAAACAGTGTGGTTTGTGGAGGATAATAGACAATATCCCACAGTGAACTTTGGTGTCAAACCTGGGATAAACATGGCAAGCTATTTAATGTCTCCAGCCCTGAGTTTCCTTATGTTTAATGTGAGAATATTAACACCTACATCACCAGAGCTTTGATAGTGACAATAAAGAATAAATGCAAAAAAGTATGTGAGATGCACACAGAAAGCTCTTTGGGAAGAGCAGTGATTGTGATTATAACTCTGAACACAGTGAAATAGAAACTGTTTGAAGTTGTTGAACCAGGAAGTAATGTAGGAAAGAAAACATTAAGACCTTGAGACATAACAGGGAAGACATAACATGGCATCACTTTAACATATAAAATTCTACTCTCCTCCATAATATCCTTTACTGGTTTCCCATTAAATTGGTGTTAAAATGATCAAACAAGGAGGCATTAGACTGAAGTGGCTCTAATGCTTTGGTCTACATGAGCAAACCTAAACCTAAGCCAGAGTCAATTCCTGTAAATGCCTCAAAGTTAAGAAGAAAACCAATTACAAAGAGCCAACAGGCTTTCCTAAATAATGTAACCTTAAGCTACAGCCAATCAAATAATTTCCTTGTTTTGATTCTCTGTCTTCTCTGTGAAAACCTTGCCCCAGTCTTCCATGGGTAGAGTGCTAACAATGATTTCTAGTTTGTTGCTGCAGATTGGAATCGGTGTTTTCTCAAATAAATCTAACATTTTTTTTAACGTCTTTATTGGGGTATAATTGCTTTACAACGGTGTGTTAGTTTCTGCTTTATAATAAAGAGAATCAGTTATACATAAACATATGTTCCCATATCTCTTCCCTCTTGCATCTTCCTCCCTCCCACCCTCCCTATCCCACCCTAGGTGGTCACAAAGCACCAAGCTGATCTCCCTGTGTTATGTGGCTGCTTCCCACTAGCTATCTACCTTACGTTTTGTAGTGTATATATGTCCATGCCTCTCTCTCGCTTTGTCACAGCTCACCCTTCCCCCTCCCCATATCCTCAAGTCCATTCTCTAGTAGGTCTGTGTCTTTATTCCTGTCTTATCCCTAGGTTCTTCATGACATTTTTTTCCCTTAAATTCCATATATATGTGTTAGCATACGGTATTTGTCTTTCTCTTTCTGACTTACTTCACTCTGTATGACAGAGTCTAGGTCTATCCACCTCATTACAAGTAGCTCAATTTCATTTCTTTTTATGGCTGAGTAATATTCCATTGTATATATGTGCCACATCTTCTTTATCCATTCATCCGAAGATGGGCACTTAGGTTGTTTCCATCTCCGGGTTATTGTAAATAGAGCTGCAATGAACATTTTGGTACATGACTCTTTTTGAATAAAAGTGCCTCACTTTATCTTTTAATACTAGAATAAAATTCAAAATCTATAGGCTGTCCTACAAACAGCCACATAATGTAGCTTCTGCATTCTCCTGTAGGATTATCTCGCTGGGATTTCCTCTTGCTCTTTGATCACCAGCCACAGTGGGATTCTTTGATTTCCTGCTTTTCAGTCTACCTGGAATATTCTTTCCCCAACTTCTCACCTGGTCTCAACTTAAGTGTTTCTTCTTCAAATAATATCACCCAGACCTTCTATTGTCCTCATTAATTAATGATTAAAACTTGCAATTATATACTTATTTGTATGTTTGTATTCAAGCAATTGAATAGAAAAGCATTGATTAACGTGAACTGAGCTTCTCTGAAGCTCTAAGTGCTCTAGAGATCATAAAGAAGGTAAATATGGAGACCTGCAGAGGGAAAAGAACTATTTATGTAACACTTCAAGATATCAATACCAGAGATGCCAGACATGGCAGTGAGTGATTACTTGCCAAATGAAGGGGAAAAGAAAGCATCTCTATGTGTTGGAGTTGGAGAAGGCATGAGACTCTTGGCTCTTCTAGGAACTGTCAGAGAAACCATCAAAGGATTTATCATTTTAAAACTCTGTATCAAAGTCAAAAAATGCTATATTTCATTTATTAAAGGACTGTGTTGATTATCTTATTTTTCATGAAAATTACAGTACTGTTTTTCCTCAAATCACAATTAGATGGAGTAACTGTTAATACCAAGAAGATTTTATCTTTGGAGGGAGAGCAATCTCTTAATCTTATTTATAATCATTCATTTATGCTGTTATTCAGTCATTCATTCATTCCCATATTAACATTTCTTGAGTGGTTAGTGTCTGTCATTGTCTTACCAGGTTCTATGACAGATAGGTCCCTCCTTCTAGGGAATCAGAATTTCATAGGCAGAGAGGTCATAAAACCAACATATACCAGAGCAATGTGGAACTGGAGTTGTGCACAGTGAACTATGAGAGCACAAGACCCTCACCTGGCATAAGTAGTCAAGGAAAGCCTGGTAGAAAAGAATGGACAGCCGAAAGTAGGGGTTAGGTCTGGCTGAAGGGGTCATCTGAATGGCAAACAGGGAAAATCAACTTACTGGTATGAGTGGTCAGGATATATTTAGGAATGAAACCAGAGGGGTAGACAAGAGTCAAATTACAGTAGGACTTTCATGCCCTGCGTGCTACAGATACCATACATTTAAAGCTACCTATCGTCCAATATGACTGAAGCTGTAAGGATGCCCCAGTTGTACCACATGAAGCAACATCCTACAGAAAGCCCTGCTGGCTGTGTGAGAAGCTATGTCTGTCCAGGTGACTGTACCATCTGGTAGTAAGAGGGCCAACATGTCCTCACCTTTACAGATCAGAAACTCAATTTATTCAGCTCATCCAGGGTTCTGGTTACTTTAGGATGGCCAAATTCACAAGAGACAGATAATATTGGGTCTAAATATAAAAGAACACATGCATCCACTTGTCAGTCTATTTTCTCCTGGGCATGAAGCCTACAAACAGAACAAAAGAGTTGGAAAATTTTACTGATAAAGATATTAAAATAAGTTAGCATAACAAATCCATTCATCTATGGGGAAAAAAAAACCAGAATATAAAATTAATTATGTGCAAGGTCAGAGTCATTTCAAAGGACTAAAAATAATTGCATGTACCTTGATCTTGGAATCTCCTTTTCTAAATTTCTAGATCACATACCACTTTTCCTTAAAGATTCTTTAGATAGCAGTAAACTTGATTAGACTTAGAGTTCTTAAGTTTCTATAAGGGCATACATTTCCAAAATAAAAGTTAATCAGATTATAAATGTAACATAAATCCTTCCAAATATTTACTAAAAATAAAAACATGAAGGTGGAATCACTTTTTCCTCTAACCTCTATTGATACTTATTAGAAATCTTTGCATCTTTTGATATATGTAATGTACACATAAACATATATTGCTTTATAAAACTTTTTTATTTAATGATATATCATTAACATCTAGTGACATCAATTAATATGCCTCATATTTTGTGTACAGCTATGCCCATACTTTATATATTCAAACCTTTTTGGTAGAAATTTAGATTATACCTACCATAATTTTTTCCTTTATTTATAAGTTTACTGGAAGAAATATCCTTGCATATGTATATATGTTCTTTTTTCTTATTTTTATCATAGAATACATTCTTAAAAATGGAATTGATATGTCAAAGGTATGCATAGTTTGAAAATTTGGATTAAATATAAACTTTACTTCTTTCCAGAATTTAACTTTTAAGCAGTAATTGTACCACACTTTGATCAAAGTTATATTAGTATTTTGTCAAATTTTGTCACTTTGATAGGCAAATATATTGCATGTTTACATATATATATATATATTTGATTACTAGTGAAGCTGTAATTCTTACTAATTCTTACAATTCTTACTAATCTTTTGCTTTACTTTTTTAACTGTACCCTTATATTACTTCCCTATGTTCATATTGAGATGTCAGCTTTTGTTATCTTATTATTGATTTGTTGAATTCTGTTAATGCAACTGACACTGAGCACTGTATTGTACCAGACACACTTCTAGGCATCTACGCTTTAGAAGTGAGCAGAAATGACAAAACAAATGGCAACAAAAATAAATAGATAATTCATTAAGTAAATGTTCTTTTTTCCACTGAGGCTCAAACATTTGCTAAATATTTTTTTCCCAACCTTTCCAGTGATTATATATATATATATATATATACACACACACACACATATATATATATATATATATATATACACACACACTGTTTTTTCCTCTTTTTTTGGCCACACAACGCAGCATGCAGGATCTTATTTCCCCAACCAGTGATTGAACCCGTGTCCCGTGAAGTGGAAGCCCAGTGTCTTAACCACTGGACCTCCAGGGAAGTCCTTCTAGTGCTTTATATTTACAAACCACTTATTAAGCTAAATGCCTCTAAAATATTTCTGATTCTGATCTGAACATGATCTCATTCTGATTATTTTTCCTTTTCCAGAGAGTGATCTCACTTCCTGATTCTGGGCCCTACCATAGGATCGACATATATATATATATATATATATATATGTGTGTGTGTGTGTGTGTGTGTGTGTGTGTGTGTGTGTGTGTGTGTGTGTATTGTAATGCAGAAGAAAGATTGTCAGACATCCATAGGGTACAGTTGAGGAAAGCCTGAATACTGAAGCCAAGTTTTCCCTTACCTAACCCTGGGTATACTTTTATCACCATTACAGTAAGGAGTGACCACTGTACTCTGATCAAAGAGGGGCAGCATCAGCAATATCTGTAGGACAGGATGAGTTGTGGAGATGAGGGTATTTGCTTGTCTTTTCTGTGCCTGTTCTGTTTTAATCTAACTTGTAAGGACAGAATCTTGTTGGCAAACAAACAAGAAAAAGGAAGATAAGAAGATCTTAGCTCTGATATTCCATCTATTTGGAGACTTGAGAAATAGGACAGCCTGCATAGACAGGGGTCTTAGCTAGCCCTATCATATGTGCATTTTCCAGGGAGACATGATAAGTGGCTTTGCTATGGTAATAGATAACCAGAGTTTCCATCAAGACACTCTTCAGTAGTAGTGTATATATGGACATATATACACTACCAAATGTAAAATAGATAGCTAGTGGGAAGCAGTCACATAGCACAGGGAGATCAGCTAGTTGCTTTGTGACCAGCTAGAAAGGTGGGATAGGGAGGGTAGGAGGGAGGGAGATGCAAGAGGGAAGAGATATGGGGATATATGTATATGTATAACTGATTCACTTTGTTATAAAGCAGAAACTAACACACCATTGTAAAGCAATTATACTTCAATAAAAATGGTAAAAAAAAAAAAAACTCTTTAGACCTTCATCACAAATTTAATTTGAATCTTTTATGCCCATGAAATTTCAATATTTACTCTCCCACCCCACATTTTTTCCTTATTTTTGATTGCCTCTGCCCTTGCTCTTTCAAACAAGATCTAAATGGAAAGTGTCAGAATATTATATCAAAAGCCATTTAGATTGATTTTGAATGGAGTGCAGATAAGCATCCAAACTTCTGAGAGCTTGGTCTACCCTATTATGTCTTTCAACATGCCCTCAGGAAGCAGTTTTCTGGCTGTAACAAATGTTTCTCATGGCTGCAACTTGCAAATGAGTCTCAACACTGAGAGGTGTGGTGTAATTGACAACCTTAGGGATAAACATAAAGAATTTCAAGTAAACTGTTATCACCAAGGTTGATATTTGCTCTCCGCTCTGTTTCAGCCCCTGCTGAATAAGGAACTGAATACATCAGTTCAAGACCTGCATCATTTTGTGGGGAAGAGAGTCTGAAAGGTAATCTCATAGCAGTGTCAATGTTATTCTTTTGTGTAGGTTTGTATCATCACCTATTCAAAAACACTAAAAGGATCTTTCAAGTGATTGTTTAAAAAACAAGTGAAATTGAAAAATCTTCTCTAGGATTAGTCTTTGCATTTTCTGTTCAAATAAGGTAAATGGATGGTCTCTTGTGCCTAATTCAAGCCATTTTTTGAAAAAAATTAAGGGGCATTTACATATATTGACTACCTTGTCTATGATTTGCATATTTACATAGTACTTCAGGTAGCTTCAGAGGTTTTGTAAATATTAAATCTTTTAAAGGTCACTAAACTCAACAGTCTTAAGAGAGAGGTAAGAACTGTTTCTAAGGTACTTGAGAGCTATTCAGGATCAAACCATCTCCATCATTTCTGGGAACAAATGTCTATGATTGTATGGTGTTGAGCAGAGTTTGTTATAGCTGGACCACAGAAACAGGAATTCATGAGGTCTGTATCATTACCAAAAAACCAGATGTGGGGTTCAGCCATGAATGTACCCACTCTTTGTTTTGGAAAATTGGTTTATACTAGATACTACTAGAAAAATTTCAGCTCCTATCTCCGTCAAAGAACATATCAGTGGCCCCTGGCAGTTAGATAAAACACTGGGAGCTCATGTAAAGGGCTCAGCTCTTAATAAGTCCAATCTTGTCTCCCTCCCCAGTGCTTCTTGGAGCCAGGGTTAAGATAAGCCATGCTAGCTTGTGAACTGTCTCTGAGGAAGGACTCTAAATAATCATCAAATGAAAGCAGATCATCCTCAAATCAAGTGCTAACATTTAGCTTTCTACCTTTGAGACCTTTCTAGTATTTTCAAAACAAAAACATGAGCTTTCTGAATTTTGCTGCAAGGATTTAAAGCCTTTAAAAAGTCTACACGAAAAAGGGGAAGTAGCAAATTTTGCCTTGATCGAAAGTGATTTAATTATTTTGAAGTATTCATTCATTCATTCACCATTTCTTTATTCATTTTCCATTAATTTATTCATTCTGTGAGCACTAGAGCCAGGAGCTGTTAGGTTCTCAGAAGGACAAGAAGCATAACATAAAATCTTCCACTCTTATATGAGAAATAGGAAAGAAACTAGCTAAAATGCAAGGTGTTATTTGCTGCAAAGTTTAAAGAAGTGGTACCATGTAGAATTTAAGGGCTATGACTTGCTCTCTGGTCACCCTGGGCAAGTCATTTAATCTCTTAAAAAGCTTTTCTTCTTTATCCATTCATCTGTCAATGGACATTTATGTTGCTTCCATGTCCTGACCGTTATAAATAGTGATGCAATGAACATTGGGATACATTTGTCTTTTTGAATTATGGTTTTCTCAGGGTATATGGTACATATATACAATGGAATATTACTCAGCCATAAAACAGAACGAAATTGGGTCATTTGTAGAGATGTGGATGGACCTAGAGTCTGTCGTACAGAGTGAAGTAAGTCAGAAAGAGAAAAACAAATATATATTAACACAGGTATGTGGAGTCTAGAAAAATGGTGCAGATGAACCTATTTGCAAGGCAGGAATAGAGACGCAGATATAGGGAACAGACATGTGGACACAGGAGGGAGGAGGGGGACATGAACTGGGAGACTGGGATTGATGTATGTGCACTGCCATGTGTAAGAAAGATAGCTAGTGGGAACCTGCTGTATAGTGCAAGGAGCTCAGCTTGGTGCTCTGTGATGACCTAGATGGATGAGATGGGGTTGGGGTGGGATGGAATTCTGAGAGAGAAGTGATATATGTATACATATAGCTGATTCACTTCGTTGTACAGCAGAAACTAACACAACACTGTAAAGCAACTATACCCGCCCCCCCAAAAAAAACCTTTCCTTCTCTGAATATAAGGGAATAACAAGAGCATCAACCTCACCTTGTGGTTGTAAGAATTATATGAAATAATATCTGTAGTGCAATTAAACTATCATTAGGAAATTCTCAACAAATCTTAGTTGTTTTCATTGCTATTATTCTTTTAAAAGCAGTGTTCTTCAGGTACAGCACATGTAGCTACCAAGTCTTCATGAGGGAATAGAAAAGCACACAAAGTGGTATAATTTGGTATGAAATCCAGCCGCTTACTAGTTTCTTGCATATGTAGAAATTTTCTTTTTAGAAAGTCTAAACCTTAAATTTTTAATCCCTTCCTGGCCTTTGCATAATGAAATGCAGAAAAGGGAGCAATCATTTTTGGTTAAAGTAAGGCTTCACTCAATTTTGGGTATAAAATCACCATTAGGGAAATTTGTTCTCTTTCTTTTCTTTCTGGCAAATTGTAATGGGACATTAAATAATTGACTACATTTATTTTTAGAAAATAAAGTGTATGTTTTAGTCTTTTTCAGAAAAGAATGGGAACTTACACATGGAGTTAACACATTGCCATCAACCCTAGATTATCCCTTTGCTGGAGTTTCTTTTGAATTTAAACATACATACGTTACACTCCAGCTACCAGAGGTCTTTTTCAGCCGGATGTTTATAACTGGAAGTTTACCAACATGTCTATACTTCAATGCCCATAAACTTGACTATGATAACACAGTTGTGATATCTTTATAGTAATGAATGAAGATGTTTAAGAGTATGAAAAAGTCCTTTTTTGAGAGCTACTGAACCCCAGTCTTTAATGAGAATTATGATTATACATTTATATGTATAAGAGTGTTGGAGGATCGCAGTTTCTGTTGTCCGACTTAAATTCTTTTTTACAAAGGTCAGGTAAAACTTTTAACCAGGATAGCTAAGAGAATACTTTCATTACAATCTGAAATGTCTTCCACGCATCTCACAATATTCCTGAAGGAAGATGTATCCCTCCTGCTTTGATGTCCTGCCTTTGCCTCTACACTTATTCTATGTAAAGGCTGCAAGTACCTACTCTTCATTAATTGTGGAAAGCTTTGTATCTCTGCAATGTCTGTAAAATTCTCATGTTATTTGAGTGGTTATTAAACTGATTCTATTTTTACTCTCTTTTTTTAGCAACTCCAGCCTATCTGTGGGATTAGTGCTTTCAAATGTAGAGAAGGCACCAGATCTATTTAAATCTTCTCTTGGTGCAAAAGTTCATTCCCTGCCTGCCTAGTATTTTTTGTGAAAATAGATCCCTAATTTTTATGCAAATAAGAATGCCATGATAATCCCTAAGCAACACCATCAAACATGCCCATTGCAGCAGGACAATAGAAAACTTAGAGTTTAATCCTGCTGTAGGGGTATTTTGAGGGGGTGCATTTATACTACACTACTATGCAATTGTTACATAGCCTGGAAATTGCTCTACTTCCACATTAATCATAAATTCTCAACTATCTCATCAACTCACAGAATTCAGTAACGATGCTTTTATGATTCTACCGCCAAGGTAATAAAATATTTTCTTACGTTTTTAGGAACTGATTCTGAAGATGCTTTGCATAGAGGGATTTCCAAAATAGTTTGAGAACTGGGGAGCATCACAGAAAACTTCTAATAAAGATAGAGGTGAAAGCGTCATTCACCTGACAAATTGTTTTCAAAATCAAACACATTTGTTTGTATCCAAATTTTGTATAATGAATGGGGTATTTGATAAATTTCCCTTTCATTAAGTAAATGAATATTACATGAGAAACCATAATCCCAACTCAGTGGTATGTACAACCCAGAGATGATAATGTCCATCCCCTTCTCTTCTAGAGACTTCCTCTCCCTGTTCCTTCAATTGCCTACCCAGGAATTTTCCACAAAGCTTGTTGTTGATAAACCTCTCGTATCAGACTCTGGATGACTAGAATTACCTTCTTATAGGCTTATTCCCAACTGTGTGGTTTTATTTCATTATAATTATCCTCATAGCCCTGGCTACAGGGATCTGCTTAGTTTTCCAGAGTTAAAATTCTCTCTTGACTATGATTAAACTGTCTTTGGATTCATGGGCCTGGAAAATTTCAACAGTCCAATTTAATGAAAAACAATTTTCATAGCCATCTGGCAATGGTCTCTTTCTAGAAGTTAACTTTTTGCATATTAAACTTCTAAAAGAAATAATTATATCAGTTTTCATAATAGCCCACGTGGAGAGAGTCTGCTTTTTCTGTTCCCACCTGCCCACTGATTTGTGTATCTGTTATACTTCCTCAGTAGTTTTAGAGAGAAACAGATCATTTACATAAATTATAATCGATGGAGGTCTGAGTGTTGAGCATTTTGGAATAGCCCCTTGAGTAAGTTAAGTAGTTAGAGACTAAGAAATTAATCTTATCTGCTTGGGTTCTTTCATCAAGGCAAGATTTAAATCAATTAATTATAATTTAGGAAATTTTCAAAGCTAAAGAGCTTTCAGAATGAAATCATGTTTGGGCAATTACGAAGAAATTTCTTTCTATAGAAAGATAACCTCACAAAATGCCATTTTTCGGGTTCCTTAAGTTGTTTATAAACTTTTAAATTTTGTTTTGATTCTGTCTCAAGAAAAATGCCAAAATTGTGAAAAACATTTAACCATTTGTTGATTATAGCACTTGAGATTTCTAGGAGTGATAACTCAGTGTCTCAGAAACAAAGTAGATAATTTTGAATCCTTGAAGACTGAGTATAGTTTGTATAACTTAAATAATGCTTATGCTTTCCTGATGATTTCTGAAAAATCAAAACAAAACAAAAAGCACAACTGAGCTTAAAATATGATTTTTATGTAAATTATTAGTTGAGGGAGCTGGTTCATTATATCCCCTTACATATTTGACTAGGTCTTTTATGAAAGTGTGTCACACAAACAGATAAATAAAAATTCCAAAAAATTGTAGCCACTCAAATATCCCTTACTGGCAAACTCATCAGATGGTCAGGCCAGGTGGGAATAATGTTTGTTACATAGTAAACTTGATCTGCCTCTCTGCTATAATAATATCAGTAGAGATTGGTGGGTCAAATAACAATGTTTAAATGAAAGTATAGATGTAGGTCCTATGTACATAACCCTTTGAACATCATTCCATGGAATTAAGAATACTGTTAGATTTTTCATTCAAAAGTGTGGGGCTTCCCTGGTGGTGCAGTGGTTGAGAGTCCCCCTGCTGATGCAGGAGACACAGGTTTGTGTCCCCGTCCAGGAAGATCCCACATGCTGCAGAGCGGCTGGGCCCGTGAGCCATGGTTGCTGAGCCTGCTCGTCCAGAGCCTGTGCTCCACAAAGGGAAGAGGCCACAACAGTGAGAGGCCTGCATACTGCAAAAAATAAATAAATAAATAAAAAATTTTAAAAAAGACTATGGGGTGTATGTAAACAAAAAAAATCACTTGCTTTATCACCCAAATCTTGAAAACTTAAGGAGAAGAGAATGCATTCCATGAAGGCCAAATTTATTTTATCACTATTCTAAAGTTCTAACATTGGAGTTATTTGCAAAGCTAAACATTCACAGGTAGGCAATATCCACAGTAATGATAGTGATAAGTCTAAATCTCAAGGTACATTTGGAATCTTAATTTAAAGCAATACTAATAAAATATTTGATTGAGCTGATAAAACACTAGCTGTGGGCTTCCCTGGTGGCACAGTGGTTGAGAATCTGCCTGTCAATGCAGGGGACACGGGTTAGAGCCTTGGTCTGGGAAGATCCCACATGCAGCAGAGCAACTGGGCCAGTGAGCCACAACTACTGAGCCTGCACGTCTGGAGCCTGTGCTCCACAACAAGAGAGGCCACGATAGTGAGAGGCCCGTGAACCGCAATGAAGAGTGGCCCCCTCTTTCCACAACTAGAGAAAGCCCTTGCACAGAAACAAAGACTCAACACACCCAAAAATAAATATACATTTATTTTTAAATAAATAAATAAAGTCCCTCTTAAAAACTGCCAAAATATACACCCTAACGAATACTGCCTTTCAAAATGAATCTGAAAAATAAAACAATACAGTGTCTTCATTTAAAAAAAAAAAACAAAAACTAGATGTTTAAGTAATTACGCTGGTGCAATCAACACATAACTATTTAAAAAGTTAATTGCCTTTTACAAAAGAAACTAAATCTAGAGTTTTATAATATTCTGAAGGAACTATTTTTTGTTATTTTTCTTTTCTTTTCTTTTTTTTTTTTTTTTTTTGGGTTTTCCCTCTTACCAGGCTAGTGTTGCTTGGGAAGCCAAAAAGGACTTAATTCTCTTCCTGCTGTTTATCACTTCCCTGAAATCATAATCCTCTCTGTGTAACTATAATCATCTCCACAGGAATTAATTGTGATGTCACAGAAGATTATGACATTAAGTGAGAAACAGGCATCAGTAAACTGAAATCTATTAAGAGCAAAGATTTTGTTCTTATAAAAATATATGTTGTACATACGTCATGCACTTGTTCACACTGAATGAGTTAATAAATAGCTACGACTGTTAGGTTTCTTTACCTTAAATTTTTCAGACAATTTAAGGGTCAAACATTAGTGATTCATTAATTAAAGTCAGACTGGTTTTTGGCCATTATATCAAAAGCATAACATATTCTTTTCATTCTATTATTAACTGGTATCTATAATATATTTAATTGTACCACCAATAAAATGAAATGGCATATCCATCAGCAGTTCTGAAACTTAGCCACATATTAGAATCATCTGGGAAGCTTGACAGACTTCTGATGCACTTGCCCCACCCCAGAGCATCTGATTTAATTGACCTGGAATGCAGTCTGAACATCCAGAATTTTAAAAGCTCCCAGGTCATTCTCCTGGGCAGTGGGGGTTGAGGACCAGTGCTCTGTATCATTGTGCTCACAACAGAAAATTGTCATGGGAAACATTTATGTCATCTCTTGTGGACTCTTCAGTTAGAATTTTCAGAGAGAACTATATTTTCCAAGCATGATTTTATCATCTGAGCATATCTCCCGTTTGTATCTCAGAATTTAATTTCTTTAAAAGAAAAAGGCACACCAGAAGCAAGAAGAACTACAATCCTGCAGTCTGTGGAACAAAAACCACATTCATAGAAAGATAGACAAGATGAAAAAGCAGTGTACTACGCACCAGATGAAGGAACAAGATAAAACCCCAGAAAAACAACAAAATGAACTGGAGATAGGCAAACTTCCAGAAAAAGAATTCATAATAATGATAGAGAAGATGATCCAAAATGCCTGAAAAAGAAGGGAGGCAAAGATGAAGATGCAAAAAATGTTTAACAATGCCCTAGAAGATTTAAAGAACAAACAAACAGAGATGAGCAATACAAAACTGAATTGAAAAATACACTAGAAGGAATCAATGGCAGAATAACTGAGGCAGAAGAACGGGTAAGTGACCTGGAAGACAGAATGGTGGAATTCACTGCTTCAGAACAGAATAAAGCAAAAAAAAAAAAAGAATGAAAGGAAATGAAGACAGCCCAAGACACCTCTGGAACAACACTAAATGAAACAACATTCTCATAATAGGAGTCCCAGGAGAAGAGAGAGACAAAGGACCAGAGAAAATATTTGAAGAGATTATAATCTAAAACTTCCCTAACATGAGAAAGGAAATAGCCACCCAAGTCCAGGAAGTGCAGAGAGTCCCATACAGGATAAACTCAAGGAGAAACACGCTGAGACAAATAGTAATCAAACTGGCAAAAATTAAAGAAAAGAAAAATTATTGAAAGCAGCAAGGGAAAAACAACAAATAACATACAAGGAAACTCCCATAAAGTTAACGGCTAATTTCTCAGCAGAAACTCTACAAGCCAGAAGGGAGTAGCATGATATACTTAAAGTGACGAAAGGGAAGAACCTACAACCAACATTACTCTACCCAGCAAGGATCTCATTCAGATATGATGGAGAAAGCAAAACCTTAACAGACAAGCAAAAGCTAAGGGAATTCAGCACCACCAAACCAGCACTACAACAAATGCTAAAGGAACTTCTCTAAATGGGAAATACAAGAGAAGAAAAAGACCTACAAAAACAAACCCAAAACAATTAAGAAAATGGTCATAAGTACATACATATTGAAAATTACCTTAAACGTGAATGGATTAAATGCTCCAACCAAAAGACACAGGCTTCCTGAATGGATACAAAACCAAGACCCATATATATGCTGTCTACAAGAGACCCACTTCAGACCTAGGGGCACATACAGACTGAAAGTGAGGGGGTGGAAAAAGATATTCCATGCAAATGGAAATCAAAAGAAAGCTGGAGTAGCAAGACTCATATCAGATAAAATAGACTTTAAAATAGAGAGTGTTACAAGAGACAAGGAAGACCACTACATAATGATCAAGGGAACAATCCAAGAAGAATATATAACAATTATAAATATATATGCACCCAAAATAGGAGCACCTCAATACATAAGGCAACAGCTAACAGCTACAAAACAGGAAATCAACAGTAACAGAAAAATAGTGGGGGACTTTAACACCTCATTACACCAATGGACAGATCATCCAAACAGAAAATTAATAAGGAAACACAAGCTTTAAATGACACAACAGACCAGATAGATTTAATTGATATTTATAAGACATTCCAGCTTCCCTGGTGGCGCAGTTGTTGAGAGTCTGCCTGCCGATGCAGGGGACACGGGTGCATGCCCCGGTCTGGGAAGATCCCACGTGCCGCGGAGCGGCTGGGCCCGTGAGCCATGGCTGCTGAGCCTGCACGTACGGATCCTGTGCTCCGCAATGGGAGAGGCCACAACAGTGAGAGGCCCGCGTACCACACACACAAAAAAAATAATAAATATAAGACATTCCATCCAAAACCAGCAGATGACATTTTCTTCTCAAGTGCACACGGAATATTCTCCAGGATAGATTACATCTTGGGTCACAAATCAGGCCTCAGTATATTTAAGAAAATTGAAATCATATGAAGCATCTTTTCTGACCACAACGCTATGAGATTAGAAATTAATTACAGGGGAAAAAAAGTAAAAAAAATACCACAAACACATGGAGGCTAAACAATACTCTACTAAATAAGCAAGAAATCACTGAAGAAATCAAAGAGGAAATCAAAAAATACCTAGAGATGAATGACAATGAAAACACGATGATCCAAAACCTATGAGATGCAGGAAAAGCAGTTCTAAGAGGGAAGTTTATAGCTATACAAGCCTACCTCAAGAAACAAGAAAAATCTCAAATAAACAATCTAACATTACACCTAAAGGAATGAGAGAATGAAGAACAAACAAAACCCAAAGTTAGCAGAAGGAAAGAAGTCATAAAGATCAAAGTTAGCAGAAATAAATGAAATAGAAACAAAGAAAACAATAGCGAAGAACAATAAAGCTAAAAGCTGTTTCCTTGAGAAGATAAAAAATATTTGATAAACCATTAGCGAGACTCATCAAGAAAAAGAGGGAGAGTACTCAAATCAATAAAATTAGAAATCAAAAAGGAGAAGTTACAACAGACATGGCAGAAATACAAAGCATCCTAAGAGACTACTACAAGCAACTCTATGCCAATAAAATGGACAACCTGGAAGAAATGGACAAATTCTCAAAAAGGCATAACCTTCCAAGAGAGAACCAGGAAGAAATACAAAATATGATCAGACCAATCAAAAGGAATTAAATTGAAACTGTGATTAAAAATCTTCCAACAGGGCTTTCCTGGTGGCAGAGTGGTTGAGATTCTGCCTGCCGATGCAGGGGACCTGGGTTCATGCCTCAGTCCAGGAAGATCCCACATGCCGTGGAGCAGCTAGGCCCATGAGCCATGGCCACTAAACCTGCACGTCCGGAGCCTGTACTCTGCAATGGGAGAGGCCACAACAGTGAGAGGCCCACGTATCACAAAAAAAAAAAAAAAAAAGAAAAAAAATCTTCCAACAAACAAAAGTCCAAGACTAGATGGCTTCATAGGTGAATTCTATCAAACCTTTAAAGAAGAGCTAACACCCATCCTTCTCAAACTCTTCCAAAAAATTGCAGAGAAAGGAACACTCCCAAACTCATTTTATGAGGCCACCATCACCCAGATACCAAAACCATAAAAAGATACTACAAGAAAAGAAAATTACAGACCAATATCACTGATGAATATAGATGCAAAAATCCTCAACAAAATACTAACAAACAGAATCCAGCAACACATTAAAAGGATCATACACCATGATCAAGTGGAATTTATCTCAGGGATGCAAGGATCCTTCAATATACACAAATCAATCAATGTGAATACCATATTAAAAAATTGAAGAATAAAAACCATATGATCATCTCAATAGATGCAGAAAAAGCTTTTTACAAAATTCAACACCCATTTATGAAAAAAACTCCAGAAAGTGGGCAGAGATGGAACATACCTCAACATAATAAAGGCCATATATGAGAAACCCACAGCAAACATCATTCTCAATGGTGAAAAACTGAAAGCATTTCCTGTGAGTCCGGTACAAGAGAAGGATGTCCACTCTCACCACTATTATTCAACATAGTTTTGGAAGTACTAGCCATGGCAGCCAGAGAAGAAAAAGAAATAAAAGGAATCCAAATTGGAAAAGAAGAAGTAAAACTGTCACTGTTTGCAGATGACATGATACTATACATAGAGAATCCTAAAGATGCCACCAGAAAACTACTAGAGCTAATCAATGAATTTGGTAAAGTTGCAGGACACAAAATTAATGAACAGAAATCTCTTGCATTCCTATACACTAATGATGAAAAATCCAAAAGAGAAATTAAGGAAACGCTCCCATTTACCACTGCAACAAAAAGAATAAAATACCTAGGAATATACCTACCTAGGGAGACAAAAGACCTGTATGCAGAAAACTATGACACTGATGGAAGAAATTAAAGATGATACCAACAGATGGAGAGATATACCATGTTCTTAGATTAGAAGAATCAATATTGTGAAACTGACTATACTACCCAAAGCAATCTACAGATTCAATGCAATCCCTATCAAATTACCAGTGGCATTTTTTTACAGAACTAGAATAAAAATCTTAAAATTTGTGTGGAGACACATAAGACCCCAAATAGCGAAAGCAGTCTTGAGGGAAAAAATCAGAGCTGGAGGAATCTGACTCCCTGAATTCAGACTATACTACAAAGCTACAGTAATCAAGACAATATGGTACTGGCACAAAAACAGAAACATAGATCAATGGAACAAGATAGAAAGCCCAGAGATAAACCCACACACCTTTGGTCAACTAATCTCTGACAAAGGAGGCAAGGATATACAATGGAGAAAAGACAATCTCTTCAATAAGTGGTGCTGAGAAAACTAGACAGCTACATGTAAAAGAATGAAATTAGAGCACTCCTTAACACCATACACAAAAATAAACTCAAAATGGATTCAAGACCTAAATGTATGACTAGACACTATAAAACTCTTAGAGGAAAAACTCTCTTTGACATAAATCACAGCAAGAGCTTTTTTGATCCACCTCCTAGAGTAATGGAAATGAAAACAAAAATAAACAAATGGGACCTAATGAAACTTCAGAGCTTTTGCACAGCAAAGGAAACTATAAACAAGACAATAAGAGAACCCTCAGAATGGGAGAAAATATTTGCAAACGAATCAACAAAGGATTAATCTCCAAAATACGTAAACAGTTCATGCAGCTCAATATTAAAAAAACAAACAACCCAATCTAAAAATGGGCCGAAGACCTAAATAGACATTTCTCCAAAGAAGATATTCAGATGGCCAAGAAGCACATGAAAAGCTGCTCAACATCACTAATTATTACAGAAATGCAATTAAATACTACAATGAGGTATCACCTCACACCTGTTCAAGTGGGCATCATCAGAAAATCTACAAACAACAAATGCTGGAGAGGGTTTGGAGAAAAAGGAACTCTCTTGAACTGTTGGTGGGAATGTAAATTGATACAGCCACTATGGAGAACAGTATAGAGATTCCTTAAAAAAAACTAAAAACAGAATTACCATATGATCCAGCTATCCCAATACTGAGCATATACCCAGAGAAAACCATAATTCAAAAAGACACATGCACCCCAATATTCATTGCAGCACTATTTACAATAGCCAGGTCATGGAAGTAACCTAAATGCCCATCGACAGATGAATGGATAAAGAAGATTTGGTACATATATACAATGGAATATTACTCAGCCATAAAAAGGAATGAAGTTGGGTCATTTGTAGAGACGTGGATGCATCTAGAGACTGTCATACAGAGTGAAGTAATTCAGAAAGGGAAAAACAAATATTGTATATTAATGCATATATGTGGAGCCTAGAAAAATGGTACAGATGAACTGGTTTGCAAGGCAGAAATTGAGACACAGATGTAGAGGACAAACGTGTGGACACCAAGGGGGGAAAGCGGCGAGAGGTTAGGGGTGGTGGTGTGATGAATTGGGCGATTGGGATTGACAAGTATACAGTGATGTGTATAAAATTGATGACTAATAAGAACCTGCTCTATAAAATAAAATAAATAAAATAAACTTCAAACTTAAAAAAAGTCACATCATTTTATGGTGAACGTAGTGGGAGAAGAAGCTGATATATGATCTTGAGACATGAAAGTAAAAGCTTGCTAATTACCCAGGAAGAGTGGCAGAGCAGCAAAGCATAACATGCTATGATACTCCTGGGGAAAGAAGGTCTTCCCAAAAAGTGTCTTTCAACCCAACAACAGCAGAGCTGGGTGGGCTTGTTTGTGAGCATTTGTGGGACACTACCTAGGGACTTCCAAAAATACATGAGATGCAGGAAGTTTTAGAAGGGTTTTGTGAGATGAGAGCTGGGTTCACCCTTTAATTTATCATAGTTCATTTAATTATCTTCAGTGCCTACCATATAAAAGATATTTGAAAATATGTGAAACTGAAAAGGAGTGTAAAGAACATTTCTTGTGCTATCCCTCAAAAGTGAATATAATAGAATCGCTAATCATCAGGGAAATGCAAATTAAAAGCACAATGAGATATCACCTCACACCTGTCAGAATGACTATCAACAAAAAGAACACAAATAACAAATGTTGGCAAGGATGTGGAGAAAAGGGAACCCTCATATACTGTTGATGGAAATGTAAATTTGTGCAGCTACTGTGGAAAACAGTATGGAGGTTTCTCAAAAAACTAAAAGTTGAAGTACAGTATGACTTAGCAATTCCATTCCTGGGTATATATACAAAAACAAAAACATAAACACTAATTCAAAAATACACATGCACCCCAACGTTCATAGCAGCATTATTTACAATTGCCTATCAACAGATGAATGGATAAAGAAGATGTGATATATATATAAAATGGAATATTACTCAGGCATTAAAAAAACAAAATTTTGCCATTTGCAACAACATGGATGGACTTGGAGGGCATTGTGATAAGTGAAATAAGTCAGACGGGGCAAAACAAATACTATATGATATCACTTATATGTGGAATCTATAAAAATACAGCAAAATAGTGAATAAAACAAAAAAGAAACAGACACAGGTATAGAGAACAAACTAGTGGTTACCAGTGGTGGGGGGAGCAGAGGGGTGGGGGAGTGGGAGGTACAAACTCCTGGGTGTAAAATAAGCTACAAGGATGTATTGTACAACACGAGGAATATGGCCAATATTTTGTAATAACTGTAAATAGAGTGGAACCTTTAAAAATTTTATAAAAATTTTAAAAAATTAAGTGAATAGAGAAAACATGAATTACATACTCCACTGTATAACACACATAGGCACATGATAGGCAGAATATTCAAGGCCACAGATAAGCTACGAGAACCTCTGTATGGATGAGAAAATGTACCTCCTCTGGGAGGCTGCAACTTCACAGATATAGGGCCCATGGTCTGAAGTCCAAGTCACTCTCTAGTCTAGGTGACTTCATGAAGTTCACTGCAGCTTGACCTCTAGGTGCAGATCTGGAAAAGACAGGGATACAGGCAATTAAATAACCTCAGAGTTCCTAATTGGGGGAAATACTTTCCAAACCCTTGGGAACTCTGTCCAAGCCTGTACTCCTCTACCAAATTCAGGTAGGGTGGGGCTATTCAGGCAGCCCACTTTAGAACGCATGAGATCTGTAACAGAAAACTTGATAACACTCCCTCTGTACCATATTTCCAGCTGATATTTTGAGCTGCAACCAACAGAGACCAACTGAATTAGGCTACTTACGTAGGAATGATTTATTTTGCAATGAATATGGATCAAGCTTGCCTTATCACTAAATGTTAGAATCTGAGTCAAATACATTTATTTTCCTAAATGCAGCAGTGGAAACTTTGTGCTGTTGTTTTAACTAATTTAAAATATAGCAGTTCATCAGGGCATGTATATATACATTATTGTAGACAGAGAGCTGAATTGTTCTGCGCAAAAATTATAAGAGTTTTAGAATTTGGGGCTCACATCAAGACCAAAGATATGAATTGAGCCAGAAATGATAAGAGGAAAGGATGAGGATTTAAAAACTTGGAATATTTTTAGTACATGGATACCTTTTGCTGTAATGTACAGCAAAGTAACTATGTTATTACCCACAAAATATGATGACAACTAGACTGCAAGTAGTTGTCTTTGTAAATCATGTTTTGGGGAAATCAAAGCCAAAAATAATGTATTTGATTTTTGAGCCCTTGCAGGATGGAAAATTAGATAGCTAAAAATGTTAAGGAAAACAAGATTGAGAAATTAGCAAATTATGAAACTGGATTTGGCGGTGACTACCATAAACCCTACAGGGCTGTTGTCTGGATAAGATAATAGAGTCTAGGTAAAGCACTGACACAACACTTTGCATATAGACAGCATGCAATAAATGATAATTACCATCACTCTTATTTTATTGTTATTAGCGCCAATGGATGTTTATTGTTATAAATAATTTCCCACTTTATGGAAATTCATTTGAAGGGATATGATATTCCAACTTAGTTAATAGTGAGTTATGGTATGGTTTAATATTCTGGAATATCCTGGACTAATTGGAAGTATATTTAGTATCTAAAAATGCTTGTTTCCAAAAGTATTGAAAAAGTTTCTACTGATTTCTTTTGTTCAAGCTTCTGCTTATCTCCTTTAGCTAAGAAAAATAAAGTTTGACTTTCCTTGAGCTTGGTGTTGTGCTTACTAATAACAAAACAAACCATACAGAAGAAACTTTGTGTAGAAATCTAGATTTCTGAAGCCACCTATATTTTCCAATGTCAATGATTTTCCTTAAAAGGAATGAAAAAGTCAAGTAAATGAGAGATCTAGAGATGTGGATGGTGGTGAGTCCATTGTTCCAATTTATTCTCCTGGGCAAATATCTCTGGCAGGGTACATATTACTCTTTGCATTTTCTGCAGATTCCTTTTATTAAACAACTTTTATAATCCTACTTTTTGACATATTGAAACAATAAGGGTAAATCTACATCTACTACAAAGATAAATGACCTCCAAATCTAATCTAGAGAAAAGGCATTTTTTGCCTTCCTAATAACACTAGAAAAATAGCTAGTGATCAGTTTTCCTATTAGTGAAAATAAGCACTTTAATAAACTGCTCAGTATCTCCCAGGTATTGTAAATGGTGTCTGCTATTAGAACAGGTCTCAGTAATGTAATAGATAGCCATATAAACCCACCTACTTTAATGGAGCATAAATTAAACACAGTCTTTTGGATGGCTTTAACATGTAAATGCAGCTTTTTGAAAAATGTTTTAATTTTTCATTTAATGATCTTGCCAGTTTTCTACAATGGAGGATAGTAAACTCTCTATCCCTTCTGACCTTTATAAGATACAATATAACTAATAAAATTCTGACCTTTATAAGATACAATGTAACCAATAAAACTCATTTAAAATTAAATGAGTTTAATTTTACTCATTCTGAGGTAAAATCTCTTGAAACCAAGTTTCTTAAGACCATCTTGTGACATTATATGAGTGAAGCATAAATTATAATTCAGTTTATATAATCTTTTATTTTGTTTCCCTCTATTTTTATATTTAAAAAGTGGTTTAAAAAAGATATTTGTACGTGTATATAAGTGTGTATGTGTGTTTGCGTGTGTGTGTGTGTGTGTTTCTCTGTTTCAATATTAAACTACCTACATTAAAGTATCCTGATTAAGACACAGTTGGTAAATATTTGAAACATAAATAAAACAAATCAGAAAATGATCATTAATCATTTGAATGGTGTCCAACATTCCTGTTCTAATTATTATGCTAATATTTTATTGCAGCACTTATTTTATTACTAATATTTATTTCTTCTACAGATGATTATATGTATGTGTTTATATATTACATTTACCCATAAGAACATTGTAAAATTTAGTTGCTCTAAAGTCAGATGTTTATCACAAGAAATGTCAAGGGCATAGCCCAAAATTTTAATACCTGTATGAATTACACAAAGGCTTTTTAATCAAAACAATTTATCATCTAACAGTTATTATTAGGGAAACAAATTCAGATAATTGATGTTTTTAAGTCAAGAACCCCAGATGTTGACCAACAAAGTCTCAAATGTTTGGTTGTAAAATGTAGTACATTTTCTATAATAAATGCAATTATTAGTTATGTACCCAATTGCCAAGTAACCTAAACTTGTAAGATTAAATATGTACTAAATTGGAGCTCATTAAACTACTGAGGCAGATAAAGGGAAACATTTCATTATAACTGGATGTGGCACTACCTATACTGCTGGCAAAGGTAACATCTCTTAATCTTACTCTACCAAGGGAAAGTCTAAGAGGGGATTTTCCTTCAGGCTATCAGAAGTTTGTTAAGTAAATGTTGACATTATTTTGGTTTGCTATATTTTGATCTATCCTCTTCAATGGGTTTACCAGCTCTTTTGATACTGCTAATAATCTCTTTCTCTTTCTCTCTGCTTATGCAGACAAATAAAGCTAAAGTCCCTTTGATCTTTATGATTAAATATGAATATTATGGTAACAATAATATATCTGATTTACAACTTCATAACTAAGGAATTATGTAGAAATTGCTAAATGCATTTTTTAATTTGCAAAGTTGGAAATGGGACATTTTTTCATAATTGTTCCTAATAACCACTGGTTATGAAACTCAGTGACCTGTCTTTTGCCTGTGTGGTAACTGGTAGAATTGTGTAGCTCTGTCCCATCTTCCCTGGTGACCCCACTTGACCATCCCAAAATAGCCTATTTGATGTAAGATGATGATTTTCTCAAAGGAAAAATGTCAACTTTGATCTCATATATTGGATTATGCATAGTGATTTTGTTATTCAACATATATCTTAATTTTAAACAAAAGTTTATATTCATTAACATAAACTGTAGCAGCAGAAGATCAACAGTAGTATCACATTTAATTACAGTACTTCCTAAGAGAGAAAGGGAAAGAAAAAGAGAGGAATCCTATAAACAAATGTGAAAGTCACCAGCTGCATCATTTCTTTCCCATTAACCCTGGGATTTTCAGTGGTCACCATTTCCAGCTGTCCTCCCTTCACTCAGTTTTTGTAGTCCCACAGACCACTCTGTGAGCCTGACTAAATAATAAAGCTTATGAATCTTGTATTCTTACTCTGAAAACCTGTGTCTTACCAGGTGTCCTCTGCAGCGCCAAACTCCTATGAGTTGGCTATAGAACCAAGAGTAGAAAACCCCAGGATTATGGTATTTCTACCTTGTCAGCAAGTTTTTCAATTCCAGGGGTCACATTACTTTTCAATTCTGCTAAATCTATTAGCTTTTTCATAGTATTGCCTGATGAGGTGCTGAATGTTCTGCCTTTGGCGTTCCAGGAACAGAGCAGGGAACTTATCTTCTGCTTTAGCTGAATTCCACCTCTGTGCAGCTAGAAAACCATGACTCACATTAGAGGCAAAATTGATATTTAATTTAGACTTTAATATAGTCCTAAACTCCCTGTGATGCTTTCCATTTCCATTCTTTTCCCTTCGGATGAACTGACATAAGTTTCATTTTTAGAATGAAAAGCAAAGAACATATTCAGTTTAGGCTGTCACCACAGAGACAAAAATATAATTCAGAATTATCTTCTTTTAAAATAAGCCTTTGAATTGACAGTGCAGTATTGTATGCTACATAATATGAGCTTTTTATGTAGCATTAATATACTACCTTACAACCTTGACAATTCACACTGGCATTTTGCATTAACATTGCAGTTAACTATTTGATGATACCACACTCCTGGAATAAGAGAATATTTTAGTCACTGATTTCCCCCGCCCCAAGCAGTATTAATACAAGAAATAATAATTTGCTCACCATGTTATTTATTATACTGATATTTCAGGATCTTTTACTAAACACCAAAATGCATGATTTTATGAGGCTCTGTATTTGGTGAACAAGTGCTGTTATATATAGATTTACTTTTCTCTTTGACACCCAAAATGCAACATGGGCATATTTATTAATCAACCATTTAAGCATTCTAGGAAAGCTTTTTTTTGTGAATTTGTCTAAGTGCTAAGCTCTTTTGAGTCTTACCTGGAATCAGAAGTTTGCTTTTCATTCACAGAGTGACAGTGAAATTTTATTTTAAATTTACTATTATGACTAGAAAGTCATATTTTCTTACACAACATGATACAAAACAAAGGCAAGTAAGTCACTCAGCAACTCCAGGCTATCATTCTTTGACTTGATTTAAAATGATGATTTTTCTCAAAGCAAAAATGCCAATTTTGATCTCATGTATTGGGTTATTGAAGGAGACTTTGTGTTTCAACAAAATTTTGAATTTCAGACAAAAATTTATGATTATAAATATAAAACACAGTAACAGAAGATAAACAGTAGTATTGTATTTAATTATACATTTCATAAGAGAGAAAGGGAGAGAGAAAGGTAGGAATCTGATAAACTATGAAAATGTTTTGAGAAAGTAGAAATGCTCAAAGAAACCAAAACTCAAAACAAAACACAATACATATAAGCCAAATTTCAGCACTGATTTCCCCAAACAGTTATGTCTTCATTTGGCACAGCTTTGCTTCTTCAAAACAAGAATTATTCACTACTTTTGCTCTTCTTTCATTCAGACATGAATTATTTTGCAATTGTTTCCAGTTGGGAATAAAAAAGTCCATTCTATTTTTATGCTAGAGGATATTGGTCACAGAAGTCCTTCCCAATTTCAGCTTTAAAGCAACCATTCTTTACTGTCGGTTCAGACAGCTGAAGTTGACATTTAAAATAAATTGGCATTTAAAAAAAAAATCTTGCAAGGCATTTTGTCTTTCGAAAATTCTTAAAGATGCTCATTGCAGGATGTGGAGTGGATGTTCAGTAGCTTCGTCGATGTCCAGTAATGGATGGCTACCAAAAGACCACTATGCCCTCTCAGCTTGTGTGCCTCTACACTTATTAGAGATCTGATCTTTCAGTAATATCATGATGCATGCATTAAATTTCTAGACATAACCCATGTATAGTGCAGGTGGGCCAAGGGAGGAGTTCTCTAAGGAATGTTCCAAGGAAGAAGAATGTAGAGAAAAATTGTCAGAATGTGAAATTATAGAAAGATAATCAGCATCATAGGTTGTTTTCAAAGACAACTATAGAAGACAGAGAAAGAGAGAGTGTGAGAGAAAGAAAGAAGATGAAAATGAAGAGAAGATGACAAAGAAGAAGGAGGGGGAAGAGAAAGATGAGAAGAGAAAAAGAAGAAAAGAAGATAAGGTGGTGAAAGGAAAGATGATTCTCTTCATGGTGCAATTAAGAGCCTCTGACAATAGTTCTTAACCTATTTTTGATCAGGTCAGGGATTTTTTCTTTCATTCTGAAAATAATGTACTCACTTTCCAGAAAATGAATATTCTATTCTAGAAAAAAGCATTGCATAAAAATTTGTTTCCTGTAGACCTTCCAAAGTTGATGTACTCTAACTTAAGAATAATAATTAAAAACACTGGAAGATTGGGACTTCCCTGGTGACGCAGTGGTTAAGATTCTGCCTGCTAATGCAGGGGACACAGGTTTGAGCCCTGGTCTTGGAAGATCCCACATGCTGCGGAGCAACTAAGCCTGTGAGCCACAACTTCTGAGCCTGTGCTCTAGAGCCGTGAGCCACAACTACTGAGTTTGTATGCCACAACTACTGAAGCCCGCATACCTAGAGCCTGTGCTCCACAACAAGAGAAGCCACTGCAATGAGAAGCCTGCACACCACAACGAAGAGTAGCCTCTGCTTGCTGCAACTAGAGAAAACCCATGCGCAGCAACGAAGACCCAACTCAGCCAAGAATAAATAAATTTTAAAAAACAAAAAGGCAAAATAAACACTGGAAGATCATGATTTACATGATCTTCTTGTGGTAAAAGACATAGATCTGCCATGTTCACACTGCCTGCCTCACCCTGGAGGCTCTAAAAACTCTACTTAATCAAGTAACTGAAGGGTGCATACCTGGAGGACACAGAAGCAGTGATTTGGTTTGCTCTTAGATTTCGTGATATTCTTTAAATGCTTAATACATTATGATAAAACTTCTTCTGCCACCTCACAATCATCCAAGGTTAACTGCAATTAGCAAGTCGACCTTCATACCCTCTTCTTGCCTTAGGATTCTACATTGACAACCACAACAACAGTCTTCAAAATACTTTGCTTTCACTCTCCCTCAAAGAACTGTTCCCAATTATAAATGTTTCATCACAATTTTAGAAGTTTATTTTTGGTTAATGGAAGATAAGCATATTAAATATTTTGTGAGATGAAATTAGGATTTACTATAATTGGAATAAATAATCCATACTTTGATAAAATGAGTTTTAAATACCATTAGAATAATGTACACCCAATCTTAAAGAATCATGTACATTTTTTCATCCCTGGGTTTTACTTAATATAGCTTGAGAAATTTGGTCATCTCAGACAAAATAATCAGTTAGATTTAAGATAATCAGTTTCGGTTACTCCTAATGTAAGAGTCCTTTTAAATTCAGAATATCCCAACACTCTTAACATTTATATGCAAAGTGCAAGGAAAAGCAGGAAGGCCAATAAGTTTAAGTCATATCCATTAATGATTAATGGAGTTTCTAGAAAAATAATATATGTACTCTCTTTGTTCTGCGACTAAGTTTAGGGCTATGCCTTTCTTTTGTGAAGGAAGTGAAGGGCTATCTGGATCATGAGTGCTCTCATTCAGCTTTAGAAAGAGTCTATGTGGAAATTCAGGATCTCAAAACTGAGGATTTCAAAATGGATTTCTATAAAATTATCTCTGTCAGGTACTACTTGGAAAGTTTTTATGTACCTATCAGCTTTCCTGTCTGAAGACTGATCATCTCAATATAAAACTCAGGATTCTTAACCTGGCAGACGAGCTTTCCAGATCCTAGCAGATATGGCTCTGCCTACCCTTTTGTCAGTCTCTTCTCTTCTTCATTTTTTTCCCCCAGAAACCAAGTGCTTGAGATTCTTCACATACTATGTTATTTTAAAACTCCATCCCTTTGATCGCATCTTTCATTGGATGGGTAAGATATAGCTTTATATGTGCACATCTGTCCATCAGATTAACATTAATATGTAATTCTAATGAGTGCAGTGTTAAATCCAATTCACAAGATATTTATGAAATCCTATACATGGTGGAAATAGATTCACATTTGACTTTATTGTCATCTATTGAGGTTTTTGCATATTTTAATCCCATCCTAAGTCCTACAGTCATCACCAGCCCCAAACTATTACACATCAGAATGATCAGTCCTTGAAAATAATAACTGCTGATTCTCTACCTGCAGGACATTATTCAAAGTTAAACTTTAAAGGACAAAATATTCATCAGCTTCGCCTGTGTGGCACTTGGAGGCCACATCTTAATTACTCTCTCACAGATTAAAGTGATAGTGACACCTGTTTTTCCTAAATGTAGAAGAGCATGCTCTACAATATTTACCTGCTGCAGCTGGCTCTCAACACTGGGAACTATTTTTTCTCTGTTAAAACACAAGGAGGAATTGATGAGGGGTGGGAGGAATGGAATGCCCTGAACTTTAGAGGAGGGTTGATGGTTTATTTCCTCAGTACAGTTTAAACTTTTTCAATCCTAAATCAGTTCTATTTTTAGGCAAGATTTTTAATACTTGGAAATGTTATAGATAGATGGATGATAGATATATAGTTAGATAGATAGATAGATGATAGATCGATAGATAGATAGATAGATAGATAGATAGATAGATTATATAGATACAGGTAAAGTATACCAGAATCATTAGAGGAAAATACATGCAGTTGTGTTAGCTGACTCATTCCAACACAATTATGGCAAAGTGTCAAACAACTTGCAAAGAGGACTGCTTCTCTGAAAAGTGTGAAGAGTAACCTTTTACATGCACATTAACAAGAATGAGAAAACATAAATATTTTTTCCTCCTGCCTGGGGATATCAGTTGATCTACAAATGCAATGCACATGTGTTAGAAGTTATAATAATAGACTATAAATATAAGAAAAAAATCATATGGGTCACTCAAGATGATCCAATAATCTTTCTCCTTTGACCCACTATGGCCATCATGTGACTGACCATTATACAAAATGAAGAGAGAATTGGCTAAAAGTCACTTGAACCACCTTGCCCATACCACCAAAGTCCCCGTTCCCTGCTAAAGGAACACCTGTCATCAGTTTGGTGTATCCCCCTTCATATATTTTTTCTATGCATTTTCATATATATGTGTGTACCTTCATAAAAGAATAGTATTCTCCAAATTTTTATTTAAATATTTTTTCAATATAAACATGAAACCATCCCCTTACTATAGCCATACCTCAAAGACATTTCTGGTTTGGTTCTAGACCACCACGGTAAAGGGAATATCATAATAAAGTGAATACTGCAATAAAGTAAGTCACACAAATTGTTTTGGTTTCCCAGTGCATATAAAAGCATATGATTACACTATACTGTAGTCTATTAAGTGTGCAATAGCATTATGTCTAAAAAACTATATACATACCTTAATTAAAAAAAGAAAAACAACTTAGATTGGCAAGATAGCAGAGTAGACGGAGTCATGCTCACTCCCTCCTGAGAGAGCACCAGAATCACAACTAACTGCTGAACAATCATTGACAGGAAGACACTGGAACTCACTGAAAAAGATACCCCACATCCAAAGACAAAGGAGAAGCTACAATGAGCTGGTAGGGGGGTGCAATCACAATAAAATCAAATCTCATAACTGCTGGATGGGTGGCTCACAAAATGAAGAACAATTATACCACAGAAGTCCACCCACTGGAGTAAAGGTTCTGAGCTCCATGTCAGCCTTCCCAACCTGGGGGTCTGGCAATGTGAGGAGGAATTCCTACAAAATTGGACTTTGAAGCCTAGTGGGATTTGATTGCAGGACTTCAACAGGACTGGGGGAAACAGAGACTCCACTCTTGCAGAGTACACACAAAGTAGTGTGCACTTTGGGACACAGGGGAAGGAGCAGTGACCCCATAGAAGACTAAATCAGACCTACCTGCTAGTGTTGGAGGGTCTCTTGCAGAGGCGGGGGACAGCTCTGGCTCACTGCAGGGACAGGGACACTGGCAGCAGAAGTTCTGGGAAGTTCTCCTTAGAGCGAGCCCTCCTGGAGTCCACCATTAACTCCACCAAAAAGTCTGTAGGCACTAATGCTGGGTCGCCTCAGGACAAACAACCAACAGGGAGGGAACCCAGCCCCACCAATCAACATACAAGCAGATTAAAGTTTTACTGAGCTCTGCCCACCAGAGCAACATGCACCTCTACCCACCAGCAGCCCCTGCAATCTGGAAACTTGCACAAGCCTCTTAGATAGCCTGATCCACCTGAGGGCAGATAGAAGAAAGAAGAACTACAATCTTACAGTCTGTGGAATGAAAACCACATTCACAGAAAGATAGACAAACTGAAAATGGAGAGGACTATGTACCAGATGAAGGAACAAGATAAAATGCCATAAGAGCAACTGAATGAAACGGAGATAGGCAAACTTCCAGAAAAAGAATTCAGAATAATGATATCAAAGATGATCCAGAACCTCCAAAAAAGAATGGAGGCAAAGATGAAGATACAAGAAATGTTTAACAAACACCTAGAAGAATTAAAGAACAAACAAAGAGAGACAAACAATACAGTAACTGAAATGAAAAATACACTAGAAGGAATCAATAGCAGAATAGCTGAGGCAGAAGAATGGATAAGTGACCTGGAAGACAGAATGGTGGAATTCACTGCCATGGAGCAGAATAAAGAAAAAGAATGAAAAGAAATGAAAACAGCCTAAGAGACCTCTGGGACAACATTAAATGCACCAACATTTGCATTATAGGGTCCCAGAAGGAGAAGAGAGAGAGAGAACCGGAGAAAATATTCGACATGATTATAGTCAAAAATTTCCCTAACGTGGGAAAAGAAATAGCCACTCAAGTCCAGGAAACACAGAGAGTCCCAGACAGGATAAATCCAAGCAGAAACACTCTGAGACACATAGTAATGAAACTGACAAAAATTAAAGACAAAGAAAAGTTATTAAAAGCAACAAGGGAAAAATGACAAATAACATACAAGGGAACTCCCATAAGGTTAACAGCTGATTTCTCAGCAGAAATTCTAGAAGCCAGAAGGGAGTGGCACTTTATACTTAAAATGATGAAAGGGAAGAAACTAGAGCCAAGATTACTCTACCCAGCAAGGATCTCATTCAGATTTGAGGGAGAAATCAAAAACTTTACAGACAAGCAAAAACTAACAGAATTCAGCAGCACCAAACCAGCTCTACAACAAATGCTAAAAGAACTTCTCTAGGTAGGAAACATAAGAGAAGAAAAGGACTGCCAAAACAAATGTAAAACAATTAAGAAAATGGTAATAGGAACCTACATACCGATAATTACCTTAAATGTGAATGGATTAGATGCTCCAACCAAAAGACACAGGCTCACTGAATGGATACAAAAACAAGACATATATATCTGCTGTCTACAAGAGACCCACTTCAGACCTAGGGACACATACAGACTGAAAGGGAGGGGATGGACAAAGATATTCCATGCAAATGGAAATCAAAAGAAAGCTGGAGCAGCAATACTCATATCAAATAAAAAGACTTTAAAATAATGTTACAAGTGACAAGGAAGGTGAGCTTCCCTGGTGGTGCAGTGGTTGAGAGTCCTCCTGCCGATGCAGGGGACATGGGTTCGTGCCCTGGTCCGGGAAGATCCCACATACTGCAGAGCAGCTGGGCCTGTGAGCCATGGGCGCTGATCCTGTGCTTCCGGAGCCTGTGCTCCGCAATGGGAGAGGCCACAACAGTGAGAGGCCCACGTACTGGAAAAAAAAAAAAAAAGACAAGAAAGGACACTACATGTTGATCAGGGGAACAATCCAAGAAGAAGGTATGACAATGATAAATATATATGCACCCAACATAGGAGCACCTCAATACATAAGGCAAATGCTAACAGCTATAAAAGAGGAAATCAACAGTAACACAACAATGGTGGGGCACTTTAACACCTCACTTACACCAATGGACAGATCATCCAGACAGAAAATTTATAAGGAAACACAAGCTTTAAATGATATAATAGACCAGATAGATCTAATTGATATTTATAGGACATTCCATCTGAAAACAGAAGATTACACTTTCTTCTCAAGTGCACAAAGAACACTCTCCAGGATAGATCACATCTTGGGTCACAAATCAAGGCTCAGTAAATTTAAGAAAATTGAAATCATATCAAGCATCTTTTCTGACCAAAACATTATGAGATTAGAAATCAATTACAGGGAAAAAAATGTAAAAAACACAAACACATGGAGGCTAAACAATACATTACTAAATAACCAAGAGATCACTGAAGAATTCAAAGAGGAAATCAAAAAATACATAGAAACAAATGAAAATGAAAACACTATGACCCAAAACCTATGGGATGCAGCAAAACATTTCTAAGGGGGAAGTACAAAGCAATTTAATCTCACCTCAAGAAACAAGAAAAATCTCAAATAAAATATCTAAACTTACACCTAAAGCAACTAGAGAAAGAAGAACAAAGAAAACCCAAAGTCAGTAGAAGGAAAGAAATTGTAAAGATCAGAGCAGAAATAAATGAAATAGAAATAGAAATGAAGAAAACAATAGCAAAGATCAATAAAACTAAAAGGTGGCTCTTTGAGAAGATAAACAAAATTAATAAACCTTTAGCCAGACTAATCAAGAAAAAAAATGGAGGAGACTAAAATCACTAAAATTAGAAATGAAAAAGGAGAAATCTCAACTGACACCACAGAAATACAAGGGATTATAAGAGACTACTACAAGCAACTATATGCCAATAAAATGGACAAATTTGAAGAAATGGACAAATTCTTGGAAAGGTACAATTTTCTAAGACTGAACCAGGAAGAATTAGAAAATATAAACAGACTTATCACAAGTAATGAAATTGAAACTTTAATTAAAAATCTTCTGAGAAACAAAAGTCTAGGACCAGATGACTTCACAGGTGAATTCTATCAAAGATTTAGAGAAGAGCTAACACCTATCCTTCTCAAACTCTCCCAAAAAATTGCAGAAGGAGGAACACTCCCAAATTCATTCTATGGGGCCATCACCACCCTGATACCAAAATCAGAAAAAAGTATCACAAAAAAAGAAAATTACAGACCAATATCACTGATGATAAAATATCACTGATGCAAAAAACCTGAACAAAATACTTGCAAACAGAATCCAACAGCACATTAAAAGGATCATCCACCATGATCAAGTGCTATTTATCCCAGGGATGCAAGGATTCTTCAATATATGCAAGTCAATCAATGTGTTACACCATATTAACAAATTGAAGAATAAAAACCATATGTTCAGGCTTCCCTGGTGGCGCAGTGTTTGAGAGTCAGCCTGCCGATGCAGGAGACACGGGTTCATGCCCTGGTCCGGGAGGATCCCACATGCCATGGAGTGGCTGGGCCCGTGAGCCATGGCCGCTGAGCTTGCGTGTTCTCAGCCTGTGCTCCGCAACAGGAGAGGCCACAACAGTGAGAGGACCGCATATCGCAAAAAACAAACAAACAAAAAAATACATATGTTCATCTCAACAGATGCAGAAAAAGCTATTGACAAAATTTAACACCAATTTTGATTAAAAAACTGCAGAAAGTGGGCATAGACAGAACGTACCTCAACATAGTAAAGGCCATAAATGACAAACCTACAGCAAACACCATTCTCAATGGTGAAAAATTGAAAGCATTTCCTCTAAGATCAGGAGCAAGACAATGGATGTCCACTCTTGCCACTATTATTTAACACAGGTTTGGAAATCCTAGCCATGGCAATCAGAGAGGAAAAAGAAGTAAAAGGAATCCAAATCAGAAAAGAATTAAAACTGTCAGTTTGCAGATGACATGATGCTATACATAGAGATTCCTAAAGATGCTACCAGAAAACTACTAGAGATAATCAATGAATTTGGAAAAGTTACAGGATAAAAATTAATGCACAGAAATCTCTTGCATTCCTCTACACTAATGATGAAAAATCTGAAGGAGATATTAAGGAAACACGCCCATTTACCAGTGCAACAAAAAGAATAAAATACCTAGGAATAAACCTACCTAAGGAAGTAAAAGCCCTGTCCTCAGAAAACTATAAGACATGGATGAAAGAAATCAAAGATGACACAAACAGATGGAGAGATAAACCATGTTCTTGAATTGGAAGAATCAATATTGTGAAAATGACTCTACTACCCAAAGCACTCTACAGATTCAATGCAATCACTATTAAATTTCCATGGAATTTTTCACAGAATTAGAACAAGAAATTTTATAATTTATATGGAAACACAAAAGACTCCAAATAGCCAAAGTATCTTGAGAATGAAAAACGGAGCTGGAGGAATCAGGCTCCCTAACTTCAAACTATACTACAAATCTACTGTACTCAAAACAGTATGGTACTGGCACAAAAACAGAAATATAGATCAATGGAACAGGATAGAAAGCTCAGAGATAAACCCACACATTTATTGTCACCTAATCTATGATAAAGGAGCCAAGAATATACTATGGAGAAAAAACAGGCTCTTCAATAAGTGGTGCTGGGAAAACTGGACAAGTACATGTAAAAGAATGAAATTAGAACATTCCCTGACACCAAACACAAAAATAAACTCAAAATGGATTAAAGACCTAAATGTAAGACTGGACACTATAAAACTCTTAGAGGAAAGCAGAGGAAGAACACTCTTTGACATAAAGCACAGAAAGATATTTTTTGACCCACCTCCCAGAGTAATGGAAATAAAAACAAAAATAAACAAATGGGATCTAATGAAACAAAATAATTTGCACAGCAAAGGAAACCATAAACAAGATGAAAAGACAACTCTCAGAATGGGAGAAAATATTTGCAAATGAAGCAACTGACAAAGGATTAATCTCCAAAATTTATAAACAGCTCATGCAGCTCAATATTAAAAAAACAAACAACCCAATCCAAAAATGGGCAGAAGACCTAAATAACCTTTTCCCCAAAGAAGATATACAGACGGCCAAGAGACACATGAAAAGCTGCTTAACATCACTAATTTTTAGAGGAATTCAAATCAAAACTACAATGAGGTATCATCTCACACTGGTCAGAATGGGCATCATCAGAAAATTTACAAATAACAAATGCTGGAGAGGGTGTGGAGAAAAGGGAACCCTCTTGCACTGTTGGTGGGAAAGTAAATTGATACAGTTACTATGGAGAACAGTATGGAGGTTCCTAAAAAATTAAAATAGAATTACTATATGACCTAGCAATCCCACTACTGGGCATATACCCTGAGGAAACCATAATTCAAAAAGACACATACACCCCAATGTTCACTGCAGCACTGTTTACTATTATTGGTCATGGAAGCAGCCTAAACACCTATCGACTGATGAATGGATAAAGAAGATTTGGTACATATATACAATGGAATATTACTCAGCCATAAAAAGGAACAAAATTCAGGCAAACAAGTATTGTATATTAATGCATATGCTTGGAATCTAGAAAAATGGTACAGATGAACTGGTTTACAACACAGAAATCGAGTAACAGATGTAGAGAACTAACGTATGGACACCAAGGGGGGAAAGCGAAGGGGTGGTACGAACTGGGAGACTGGGATTGACATATATACACTAATATGTATAAAACAGATAACTAATGAGAACATGCTGTATAGCACAGGGAAACCCACTTTGCTGTACAGTAGAAACTAACACAACATTGTAAAACAAGTGTACCCCCAAAAAATAAATAAATAAACCCTCCAACTTGAAATGTGGTATTTTGTTGTTTAGATTTGCATTTACCTAGATAGTACTAAAGTTAGTACTAAAGTACTAGGTAGTACCAAAGTTCTTCTTAGTGTCTCGGCCATTTTCATGTCCTTCTCTGCAAATTGCCTGTTCATAGAAATTATCCATTTTTTACTGACTTGCACTTTCTTGATTCTGAGGGATGCCCTTTTGTATTCTGGAGAGTAATTGTTAGAATTTTTCAAATCATGAATATATTTTCCTAGTATACTGCTTACCTTCACTCTGATTAACTTGCCTTTTGTCATATAGAAATTTAAAAATCTCAATGTGGTGAATTTATGCTTCCGTTAATTTATGACATTATTTTGTGTGCTTTGTGTACAAAGACTTTCCCCAAAAGTCATAAACATATTTTATCATATTTCCTTTTAATATATTTATCATTTTGTTATTTATTTTTATTTTCTATTCCATCTAGGATTTGAGTAAATGGATTAAATATATACTTTTATTGTTTTTACATGAATATCAAGCTTTCTTGGCAATATTTATTGAATAATCCATTGCTGACTCACCAGTTTGAAATACTCTTTACCTATTGCCAAAATCCTGTACATATAGGTCTGTTTCTTGACTATGTGTTCTGGTTAAATCATCTCCTTGTCCAATTCTATATAATACCACACTGATTTATATAACAAATATTTTGGGATGTGATAAGGTGATC
The DNA here is from genome assembly GCF_000442215.2 of Lipotes vexillifer. Taxonomy (NCBI): domain Eukaryota; kingdom Metazoa; phylum Chordata; class Mammalia; order Artiodactyla; family Lipotidae; genus Lipotes; species Lipotes vexillifer. The sequence continues at coordinate 322,628 of NW_006794988.1, forward strand.
TCTCTCCCTCTGTCTCTTGCTCTCTGCTTCTCTCATAACCTTATAATCATCTTGTCTAGTATAATATGGTAAAAACAACATAAGCATTTGTAAATTATTTTCTCAGGTTCTATGAATAATATTTGGGAATTGACTAATGAGAGCAATGCAATACTTTTATTCTGCATTATCCCCTTTATGACCACAGTTTTATCCCACTGATTCAGTTTAAAAAAAAAAAATTCCTTCAGTTAAGTTGTACGTTTAAAAAATTGTGTTTGTTTTTATTCCCAGGTACTTTATAGTCTTATTACCTAGTAAAAGAAGTCTTTTTCTGTTATTTTTTGTGGTTGGTAGGTTTATTTGAGAAACAGGATTGATTTCTATGATCTACTTTTTTTTTAATGTAGTCCCTTTGTTGATAACTTATTGTTGGTTTGCTTGGATTTCTTAGGTAGACAATTATATCATCTGAAATAAAAAATAGTTTTGTCTTTTCTTTTTAGTGTTTAAAAACATATCAATGTCTTATCTGATTCAATTGCCTGGAAACAACCAGTATTATCCTGAATGGTCATGATAGTAAATTCTACTATCTCTTATTTCTTAGACTGATAAAATATTTTTAGGCTATACTAGTGAGTAAGTTGCTTTCCATTAAAGATACCCCCCCTTATTTCATAGCTTCTAAGATTTTTTTGGATTTAATTTCATCATAACTATTTAACTTTAGCTAAGACTTAATGGGCATGTGCTGGGATCATATTTTCCAGTTTAATTTATTAATATAGATAATTAAATTATATTATATATACATGTAGAATATATGTATTATGTAGAATGTATATGTAGAAAAACTCTATGCAGAATATATATATATATATATATATATATACACATATATATATATATACATATATACCCTTTGCTACTGAAACGTGTTTTTGTTTGTTTTTAAACTAGGGATAAATCATACTTTGCTCTATGAGCTCCCCTTTTACCATTTGATTCATTATCCTCTTATTCAGGAGGTATTCTTACTGTTTCCGTTTATTGTGCTATCCTAATCTGTTTGGCTATTAGAGTTTGCGGTGTTACTAGTAGATTGAAGGAGCTTGGCTCAGTAGGGGTGAAATTATAAAGTGGTTCCAGGGGTGATTGTTGTGCAGAGCCTGTAACTTACTGAATTACTAGCAGCAGTCTCTTATTGTCTGTTTAGTCAAGGCTCATATCAAAACTACCCTCCATTATTTGATGCAAAGGCAAGAGAGAAGGGGGAAGTGGCTAGTTCTCTCACTCTTTTCCTTGCTCTATCTCTTCTTCCTTCAGTTGGCTTATTTTTTGGCTCCTCTAAGGTCAGGCCTAGGGTGTAGTATTGGAGGAAAAGAAGTAGTATTAGGGAGTAGCATTAGAGGAAGAGAATAAATTCTTACATGACTCATCTGCTCATTCTCACATGGTATTGGGATCATCCTTGTAATAGTCTGTCTGAGCTCTGGCTTTTTCTCTTGTGCAATGCTTTTGTTGACTCTGGGAGTTTTTCATTATTCAAGATGTCACACTGATGTCATCTGTACAGGAGATGCCTTCTCTGGCTGCCTTGTTATGGCCTGATAGTTCCTAGTTTCCACCAGTTCTTTCTACACAGACTCTTTGACTTGCAGGTACCTTACTCCTCCTGATGACCCTCTTGAAAGGGATTAATTTCAGGCTGGGTGAGGCTTGGATCTTATTCTTGGGTCCATCCATGCCACAGAAAAACTCATGAGTCCTTGTCCCACTAATTTCTGGAAGCGGGTTCCAGTCTCCTGAGTGATCCAGTCTGCAGTCTGCTCACATTAGGCATCTGAAAGGTTATAGGAGGCTCATCTTTGCTGGGACAGCACTGGAGATACATGGTATGCTGTTGACTCTCTCCAAAGGAATTCTGACTAAGGAACACATCTGATCAATCTACTCACCTGCACTTTTAGGCTTTAAGATGGAAGATGGGCTAAAATTTCCACGAGTGTTCACAATATCTCAACGCATTCTGAAACGACAATCTGGTGACTATTGTTCTCCAGCTTCATGGTCTCTGCTGAAATCCCAAGACAACAGTAAAGTTGTCTTTATACATGCCTTGCAAAATGATTTGGAGAGCTTCCCACCTTTTTTCTATCTTCTAAACAGTTTTTATATAGTAGGAATTATTTGTTCCTTGAGAGCTTGATATCACTTACTCTTGAAACATCTGTGTCTTTACTTTTAAAAGATTTTTTATGACTTTTCATGCATCCTATAGTTTTTGTATACTCAGGTTTTCTATTTTGAGACAATCTTGACAATTTATAGCAAAGAGCTATAAATTTTCTGTAAACTGTATTTGCCTGCATAAAACACTTTCTCGTTTTGTAAAGTAATTTTAATTTCCAACTGAATTTCTTTTTTAAGCAAAAACGTTTAGAATTTAGCATATATTTACATATATATAGCATATATAGCATGTGTGTACAGCATATGTAAATATGACATACATATATAAATTTCCAGATACATGCATATTTAGCTACTTAAGATTAGCAATCTCTAGGTTATGAGATTATGATTATCAATCTCTATCATTACATGATAGTCATTGAACACGGCCAGCATAACATCAACTTTGAAGTATTGTTTTGTTTTGCTTTGTGGTTTAGTATATGATCATTTTTGTGGGTTTCATCTGCTTAAAAAAAGTCTTTACTGTGTTTTAGTCAGGTAAGAAGTTTGTTATAGCTTTATTAGCTATGCCCTTTCAGTTATGGTATTTAAAACTACTCTAATCTTTAATTTTGTTTCATTGCTTTACATATTCTGAGACCAGTGCATTTAATTATCATATAATGACTGTTCACCACTGCTATTTTCATCCTTCTTCTTCCTCCTGGGTTCATATTTTGTCTTGTTAGAATTCATCTAATATTTTTCTTATTTTGGTAAAATATGAATAACATAAGCCTTGTCATTTTGACCCTGTTTAACTGTATGATTCAGTGGCATTAATTGCATTTACAATGTTGTGCAACCATCAATATCTAAGAACACTTTTAGATAGAGTCAGGGTAGGTTAACTTGAAGAATTATTGCATGTCTGAAATGTCCTCATGTCACCAAGCTTGCCCTTGTTATAGATAGGTGTAAAGTATTTTCTTTCAAAAATTTGAATCTATTGCTCTGCATGAATATGCTCTGTCAGGCATCATATTCAAGCTCATGGGAGCCAGTTAAAATTTTTGCTAACTTTAGGTGTACATCCAAGAAAAAATAAAATACATATCCATTTTTCAGTAATCAATGTTTAGTGTGTTAGTATACTGCTAAACATCATACATCTTTGTTATACCAGAATTATGGGAATAAACACTGGGTAATAACAAAAACTGGTTGCTAATGCACTATAAACTTCTAAAAATTTTAGATCCTTCATTATTTTTTTCTGGTTTTCCATTTTCTTCCATCCTGGGAGGCAATTCTAAGAAAAGTTTAAGCTGCAAGTGTATTTTATACCTCTTTACTAAAAACCCACTGAGAGTTTATTTTAGAAAATTGAACAGAGAATTGAATATTATTAATTCCAGACCAGCTAAACATTTTGCCTTTCCAAGTTAACATTCAGAAAAAATAAACTAAAACAGAATGAAATGAGTTCAAAACATATTATTTGGAGATCTTCAGTCAATACTTCTTCTACCTCTCTGATGCCCAGAGGTAGCCATGATGGAGATAGGTGTATCCACACATTGCCAATAAAGTAAAAATATAAGCTTGCCAACCAGGGACTTCTGAAATTAAGAGACAAAGGAAAATAAATAAAACCAAACTTACTTTGGTAAAACTGGAAGAAAAAGAACTGAGGTAAAAATGGAACTCTCTAGACGCACCAATGTGAATCTGCGATACACAAACAGCCAAAAGGATAAGATGAAATGCTTTTAAAGTATCTTCAAATCTGCTACCCCAAGGGGTAGTGGAGGGAACTATGGATTCACTTCATGTAGATAAAAGTGTGGCATTTTGGTAAAAATACCTTCCTGTCTTTACTGGAATTCTGGGGAGTTTCACCTATTTTGTTGTTTATCATGAGCTTCTTAGAGCCTCAAAGAGGAAGCTATACCTCATTTACCTAACTATCAGGGTCTTAAAAATTTATATTAGATGGTATGAGGGAAGGGTTTGTAATATACTTATTATTCGTACAAAGAATTAGCAAAAGAATCCATAGGAAGACACAGAAAATAAATATGGGTAGTGCTAGAAAAAATTTTGGTGTTTCAGTATGCTAGTAAGGTAATATAAAAAGAAATGGCTTGGTGGTTTGGCTTTGAAATAATCAGGCAGGTATCCCAACATTAGTAATCAGTAGATAGGAGACGGGCATTTGATATAGGGTTTGTAAAAAAGACAATTTTTTTTTTGGTGGAGGGGATGTAACTGAGTGTGTTAATGGTACAGTGGTCGTACGTTGTTTGATTAAATCTCTGAACAAAAAGATTTTTCTGGGATTGAGAAAGAAAACTGTGTTCAGTTCCTAAAGACCTTTCTAGCAGCCGTCTGCCCCAGGAATTGCAAGTATTTAGGGATAGTATAAAATTTCAGTTAAAAACAAACAAACAAACAAAAATCCTGACATGGAATCAATATGTGACTTCATTGAATTTCATAGCTAATCTTCCCCATTAATCAATTTTATATGGCTGTGGACAAGCTGTATTTCAATAGATGGTCCTTTAAAAGTTTTTAAACAGATATAACTTTAAAGTACAGAAATTCTATATGTGTTTCATCTATATGATTTATTTACAAGTTTATGTAGAACTGTGCATTCGTGTGTATCTGTACATGTATACATATATTCCCAGTCTATGTGCAAGAGACAATGAAACTGCTTCTGGTGGATTTCCCCTCCAATAATTTCAGAAAGCACACAGCAGTGACCTGAATATGTATACAACTTCATTGTAAAGCAATCCCTTCTGATATTTCATGTTATGATAATAACCATCTTCAAAGCTGTAGCTTCATAGAGCAAAGCGCAGAAAATAATCTTAGCAAGATTTACAATTTCCGTATATCATATTCCACATCTATTTAAGATGTTAGACCACCTCCTGAGAAGCTTTATCCTATATTCCCACAGGCTTTGAAATAGCTAAGGCTTTGAGTACTACAAAAGAGCACATCTTCAACATAGCCTTAATAAGAAGCCCTCAATTTGGGGTGGGTTGGAGTATAAAGCCAAAATTGTACATTGATCTCATTCCAGATCCTTGTGTCCATTTTTCCTGGAGTTTAGACACCTGTAATTTCTGGCATGTCTTAAGATAATATTTGATCTAGAAATATCTGTGATATCTACTGATTTATTTGACCAAGAATTAAAGGTATTCTCCTTTACTACCACTGCAACTTCATAATCCTGATGTCATGATACGAGAATGCAACATATTTCTAAATATATTCATAAATTCAATGCATGTTTATTAAAGGACTATAATATTGTTTTCAGCAGTGTCATTTTTTAAAGAATAGCAAATCTGTGAATTAATCATGATTGCTAGAAAATAGTATTAATAGCTGAAACTTATGTTATGCTTCCTGTTTTACAGAATTTAATTTCAAAATTGTTTTCCAGGAATTTAATTTTAAAACCATATTCAGTAGTTTCTATTATTAACCCTCTCCTAAAAGAGCTGACTCAATTAATAAGTAAACAGACAAGGAGACTATTCCAATATATCTTATTTTAAATACAAAATACAGTGAAGCACCAGAGCAGTGACATCTATGGTTCTTTGGTATTCAGGGACGATTTAACACGAAATATATTATTTGGAGTGAAATCTGAAGATGAAAAAGAAGGGAAGGCAGAGCAAAGTGAGGATATATCAATGAACATCAGGGAGCACTCTGAAAAAAACCTGTAGGTACTATAGACCCACGACAAGATGTGGGAAGTACAAATGGCAGTAATTCTAGAATATAAACATGAAGGGGTGATGAGGTGAACTGTGCAGGTACAAGCCAGACTTTAAATGACTTTTATACCCTTTAAGTGATTTAAATTTGTACCATGGAGTTACTTGCCATTTTGAGTAGGGGAGTTATGTTGTTAGGATGGTATTGTCAGGGTGGAGAACATATTGGAGAGAATTAAACTCACAGGAAATTAACACAGAAGAGAAGCTATGGCAGTGGTTCATGCAAAATTTAATGCATGACAGAATTAGGAGATGGATTATGAAAATGGAGAAAGAGATACAGATTCAAGAGATGTTAAGAAGACAGACACAAAGGATGATGATAAATTGGATATGAGTGAAGTGGAAGAATTGGGAAAGAATATAAAATGTGATGAGAAGCCAGAACTCTGCATTTTATGACTTAGGAAACTGAAGTGAAGGAATTATCATTTTCCACAAATGGATACAAAAGACTGGCAATATGTTTAGGGAATGCATGATGACATTAGCTTTGAACATCCTAAATTAGTAATGTCTGTGGGATATGCTAGTGAAAAGATCTAGTAAGTCAATGGATACATGGGTCTGGAACTCAGCAGAATCTTTCCTATAACTTAAAGATAGATTTAATATTTATTATATAATTCTTATGCATGTCATGTGTAACCCTAGTAACAGTTGAAGGCTAAAAAAGAGTAAACATTAGAAGCGAGAGAAATGGAGGTTTGAGGGATTTGGCTTCAAAGTAAATGGGTTTTCAAAATTCAGGCCAGGAATGAAATTTGATAATCCAATAGTTGAGTCACATGAGCTAATAACAGCTATAAGTTGAGAACTAAAAAGTCAAACCATGCTAGGTTTAGCAACATGGAAGTCAGTAATGAAATTAAGAACAATTTAGTAATTAATTTTTTTTTTAATTGACAAGAAGAAAGTCAACTTCACTGAGTTGAGAATTGATTGAGCATTGAAAAAACTGAAAAGGTGAGTATACTGTTCTTTGTAAATGATTGATTGATTAAAAATATTAAAATAGGGGTAATGTTGGTCAGGCTGACAAGATGGTGAGCAAGCATAGATTTTTCAGTCCCTTCCATAAGACCTATTTCAGGAGAAACAAAAGAAATGAGAGGGAAATATATGAGTTAGGAAAACTGATGTTAAGAACTGTGAAAGTCCTACTGAGATATAAATTTTCAAACTGCTGTGAAGAAGAATTGGCAGCCTGGGATGGAGAAGTCCAAATGCCATGTTAAAAAGATGGGGTGTAGGGGTTTCTCTGGTTGCGCCGTGGTTGAGAGTCCGCCTGCCGATAAAGGGAACACGGATTCGTGCCCCGGTCCGGGAAGATCCCACATGCCGCGGAGCGGCTGGGCCCGTGAGCCACGGCCGCTGAGCCTGCGCGTCCGGAGCCTGTGCTCCGCAACGGGAGAGGCCACAGCAGTGAGAGGCCCGGGTACCGCAAAAAAAAAAAAAAAGAAAGAAAAAAAAAGAGTGGAGGAGAGCTTTTAGATTTTGTTCATTTTTCTCCTTTGAAAATGAAGGGAAAAATATTCCATGATCTTCAGAGAAAAAAATTGAAAACTGGAAGAAGAATAAAATCACATTGATATTGGACTGGTTAATAGTAACATTAGGAACATAAAGAAAATGAAATAATATATTTGAAATGTTAAAAGGAAATTATATCAAAAATAAAATTTAAATGTCATTTAAATGTGAGAGTGACATACAGATTTTCTCATTCATACCAAACCTCAGAAGGTTCATCATATAAAAATTACGTTTGGAATGACCCTTGAAGAGTATACCCCCAAAGAGGCAACTTTAATAAGCAAGGCACAATTTTATATAAAGAAGCACTGTAAAGAAGACAATTCAGTGTACTCTCTTATTTTCTTCAAAATCAAGACATAAATGATACACTCCTTGATATAATAAAGTACAGAAATAAAATTGAACTAATGAATTTCCACCTTTTCAAAAACTGTAACCATAACTTATATGTACATACATATTTTGTATATTTCTCTATATTCAGTGTTTATATGGTGAATATGAGTGTGCATATATATATGTATATAAAGGAATACATTTTAATAAATTTTCAATGTGTGTGCACATTAAACTTTCTTATTCTGGAATTTTCTTTTAATAGTTGCAACCCACTGAATTGATTTCTCGAACGAAAGCAGACTATGGCGATCAGCTTTGGTAACTGGAAAACAAAGGAAACTAATTGTGTTACATCATGAAGTTATCATATTTGGAGGGAAGATATAGACATCATTCATTATAGAGGCTAAAATGCTTAATAATATGTTTTTGTAAGTTAGAGATTAATACCATAAGAATGCAAATATAAGAGACTGAGAAGAACAGAAGGCATAAAAGGCAAAAAGAGCAATAGGTAGCTTATAAATCATAAACTAAAAAAATATATATATAAAGTTGAGAATAAAGAATTCAAAAATCAGGATTTCTTCTTTTAATATTGGTAGTCTACATGATTTGAATCAAACGTCCCTCCAAATATATTTTTTAAAGTTAAAGACACATCTTAGTAGCCTGAAAGATTTAGTAAAACAGTGAAGGATTACTCTTTCAGTATCAAGGCTAGTATAAGAACTCCAAAACACGAAATTGAGTTTGGTCTGTCCCCAAGATATTTGTCTGCTACAAAGGGCAGCCAGGGCTGAAAGAACTCTATAACCAAGTCTGATGACAGGGATTAGAGTCCTGAGAGCACAAGGGATGAAGGCCTTAAAGAATCACCCTCACCCTCTTTGTGGATTTACCCCATTGACTTAGACCTTGGGGCAAAGAGGAGAGCAGTTATTTTTCAGTTGATTCTAGCAGGTGGAGGGATGGGGTGGGACTGCAGGGCAAACCGAAAGTGCAAGTCCAGTGTGGCACACCTGCTTCAGGTAGAACGCCGGAAGGGCTAAACTTGGGAGTGGTGCTAGAGAGTCTACTCTGTTAGGACATTAGGGAGACCAGAAAACCCCAGCACTCTGGCTCAGTACAGCAAGAGACCTCAGGTACTTGGCAAGAGAAATAAAAACCCTATCTTGAAGAAAAAGCTAGTGTCCTGTGATGCAAGCACTGAGAAATATACATCACCTATTCCACTGCCTGAAAGGACAGCTTGAGTCCAACCATCAGGAAATAATTCAAAAAATAGATACTGCATTTTTCAAAACAACCAGATATTTTATGATACTAGCATGAGAGACAAAACGATGGAGAACTGTCCTAGATGAGAGACACTAGACGGCCATGAAAATTAAATGCAAAAAATGATCTCTGATTGCATCCTGAATTGTTTTTTAAGAGTATAATGCAAATTATTAGGACAATTGGTAGATTTGGTTGTGAAGTATATATTAGAAAAAAGTACTATATTAAGGTTACATTTTCTGAGTGTGATAGATTGTGTTTATATCAGAGAATGTGTTTATGTGTTTTTCTTAGGAGATATTTACTAAATGTTTAGGCCTGAAATGTCACTGTGTTTATATATATCCCTCAAACGTTTTGGCATAAAAGGTATGTGTGTATGTGTGTGTGATAGTACAGATATGGCAAAATGCTATCAATTAATCAATCTACATGAGTATATGGGGCTCATTGTACATGGCTTGCATCTTTTTAATATATTTGACATTTTCAAAATAAATTATTGGTGAGAAAAATAGGTTAAAATCATCATAAATCGTTTTGGTATATAACATGTATTATTTTATTTAATTCTCATAGCAACTCATTCAATGTGCCCTAGAGATCATACAACCGCAATATTATGTTATTTTGAATTTTGCCATTTCCAGATTAAGTTTTGAACATTTTGTATTTGTGAGACTACTGGATCATCCAGCTGAAGATGTACAGCAAAAACTCTAGGCAATGGAAAGGGTACATGCATCCTTTTTGGATAACTAGCTGTCTGTAACATTAAGAAGTCATGATACCAAGTTCTAAAAAATAACAATATATTTCTCATTGGCCTAAAAATCTTAGAGATTACTTTTGCCATTAAGGATTACCTCCTTGTAAATTAAATCCAAACCTCATTCTTAAATCCCATTAGATTATATTAAACAAAATATTTCTCAGATAAAGGGGAAAATATGAAGGGAGATAAAACAATACTTTAAATTACATAGAGAAAGAAATTAAATGAAGTAATCATTCCCGAATTTTTACATATTGGCACAGAGACTTAGTGTTGTTTGTTTTTATTATTGACCTTCCCTTTTCAAGTTAAAAGTGAAGCTCCTAATTTCTTGAGGGAATATTATTACCCTTAAGAAGTAATTTAGTGAAGCGCTTTGAACTCTTTCTGCATTAACAAATGAAACTGAAAATTAAGACAATACTAAAAATTCATCATGCCCTACTCATAGGTTAAAGGTGGATATATGTCACAAGCTAATGCAAACACATTAAGTCCTCAGATTGAGCCACAGTAAAATAAACAGCAAATGATGACCCACCAATGATTAAACAGTAGACGTTAAAGATCTTAAGAAAGATTTTCTCTTCTGTTCTTAGTATTAGCTATCAATTATATTCGGATGTACATAACTAACTAGCCATCAAATACATTAAAGGAAAAATGTTGGTATTTTATTTTCATTTTATCTTATAATTTTCTTTTGAAGGGCAATGTTGAAAAATATTTTAAAAACATAAAGAGGGAAATAAGGTTACTCTTTTAAAATTGAAACTTAGATCAACAAATTAAATCAACAGATGTAAACATATGTAAACATCTAAGAGTCAGGACTATAAAACTTGAGTAAAACTCAGTTGAATATATTGAGATATCTTAATAAAGAATATATGAACAAAAATTGGAATTGTACAAGTGAAAAAGCATAGAAGAAATAATCACAGAGGCAAACGAATGATGTGAAAACTCTGAGGGTGGGAGGAATCTTAGTCAATGGACTTTGAATGTTCTAGGTGAAGTCTTTCTTACAGTTTACACACATCAGTCAGCCCTCCTCACCCAAGTAACTGACTCTCCTTCTTCTGACACCATGTTCAACAAGATGCTTTTGCTGTTTCAGTAGTTTATGAGGCAGTGTTGCTGATTTTTTTTTTCTTTAAATAACAAGATACTAGATCCTAAAAGCCTCTTCTGTATGGTGTATTGGTTGAGAAAAGGCTATATGCTGCAATGGCTAAGATATGATGAATGGCATATTGAAAGTTTACTTCTCGCCCAGGCAGTGGACCGATGTGAAATTCAGTGGGCCACACCTATATGGGGATTCATGAATCTGACCTCCCTCCATTTTGTGTCCTGGAGTGGTAGACATTCAGTTAGCCAACTGGAAGAGAGGGTAGGGAAGGTGCACGTGATTTATACAAATTCCATTGGCAGGGACTGGTTACCTGCTACATTTAATTGCAAGGGTTACTATAACATGTGAAATTTGAGTTCAAGAGTATTTCTTGCAAATAAAAATTGTTCTATGCTTATAGAACTCAGAACAATGGTTGCCTGGATGGGATGGGGTGGGGGCAGGTAAGAAGGAAATTAAAATATGTCTGGAAAGGGACACTTCGTACCAGAAAGTTTTCTAGAAATGCTCTATGACCTAAAGGAGTGTTGGTTATACAGGTGTTTAAAATTGTCAAAATTCATCAAACTGTACTCTGAAATATGTGCATTTTTAAGTATGTAAATTATCCTTCAATAAATTCATATGGACCTTTAAAAGAAAAATATTCCAGGTCAAAATGGTGCATAACAAATTACTCAAGACTTCATTAGTGTACTTTATTAATCAAAGACTGTCAGGATTTAATGGCAAGGGGCATTCCAATTCTTAATGGGAGAAGTGTCAAAGAATTTGGGAACCATGTTTTGAAATCATTGCATTGAGTCCTCTGACCACAAACTATTTACATTCCTCTCACGTGCAAGATACCCCAAACCCCGTACACACACATACACACTCCCACAGTCTCACCCTTTTATGGCATTAACTCAAAGTCTGGAAATGTCAACATTTTACCTCTGAAACAAAATTTCTGTAGCAGTTACTATTGCTGGATAACAATTACTCCACGACAGTAATTAAAAGCAGCCATGTTATTATTCTTGCAGAATCATTTGGTCATGATTTCATACAGCGGGTCCAGGGGATGGCTATGCTCAGCAGGGGCAGCTGACGGGAGCACCTACATGTCACATCTCCCTGCAGCTTGGATTCCTCACAGCAAAGTGGCTACAGGATAGTCAGATATTCTTTATGGCAGCCCAGGGCTCCAAGTGTGAGTGTTTTGGTGACACCTTACCTTTTAGTACCCACCATCAGAGGACTCACTGTGCATCTTCTGATCCAGATGCAAACAATCAGAATAACAGCAATGTCAAAGAATTTGAGAGCTATATAATAAAACAGCCAAAAAAGTGGTTGTGATGTGGATGAGGGATATTTCTTCTGTAAAGCAGTAGACTGAATTGGTAATTCCCAGGGATGCCACCATAGTGTAATGAGACATTACTTACATGTCTAATGTGCCAAGATTGGCTTTCAGTTTCTTAAACTGGAGATAACTTCATCATTAGAAGCAATTTATCTGGACTATTACACGTCTTTTATTTTGATGCCTTTCCACTACTCCATTTCAAGGATTTTTGTGCTCACTATGAGTAAGTCTCCAGACTGGAGATAGATGGAAAACTGCTCAGGTCACCCGAAAGCACTAGGCACTTCAGAAGTGGTTACCAAGGAGTATACTCGTTTGTGGAAGAATATGTCTCTACCCCTTATTTTACTCTCAAAATAATATTACCAAGGAAATAGGAGAAATATTATTGCTCCCATTTTGCACTGGATGATGAAGCACTGAGAAGTGAGAAAATGCTGGGAAATGTTCAAGGGAGGGAGGTTTGGTTGTCCTATAAACCTTGGCACCAGACCTTGGGAACATTGATAATTAAAATCTGAAAGTACCTTATGTACGTGTTTTTTCTTTAATGTGAATTTACTTACTTGTGTTGTTAATAAATATCCTATTTATGGTAATTATGAGTCATTAGTGACTGAGAAAGTCCTTTCTCTTTCCTTGGAATTTCCGGCACTCATGCTTAGTCTCATTCCATATCACTGTCTGCCATGGAAACATTTGTTTCAACACCAGTATACCCCGAAATAGCACTAATTCTGAACTATTGTTCCCTAGTTAGATTACTTACTTATCTAACCTGCTCAGTTATCTACATGCTGCTTCTTGGTAAATAGAGCCTCAGACAACCTCGATCCTTTTGGTACTTCTGAGTGAGCGAAGGTCTGAATAATGCATATTGAAGAACTTTCAGAGTAGGTAAATAAAAAGACAGTTATTTGTCCAAAGCCCATGAAGGGCAATCTTCTTATGAGATTCATTAGTTTATTTTCAGCATAAAAAATAGTCACCATAGAAACACATTATGACAATATATACTATCATTTTCTGTGAAAATGTAGATTAGAGTCACCTTGAAAAGTTGAAGCTCAGGCTTTTGTAAGAGCTGTTCATATTTCCCATACTCTGATAAAACATTTAAAATAAATTTCTATATTTCCCTTCTGGTTTTTTTTTTTATGATTTCAATTAAATACAATAATAAAACAATTAGAAAAAAAAAGGATCGATCAGATTATTCAAGGTCAGGGTGATGTTATCAGAGAGGAGCCCATTAAGCCTCAAAGGTGAAAGATTTTACAAATCTCACTTTGGGTACATTAACTCTATAAGGAGGCACAACTTTTTCCCATATTTCATCACTTTGGGCAGTTTATAAATACAGTCATTTCATTGTTACATATTTAACTGTTTTACTATAGATTTTTAAAAATTTTCCTCCATAGCTTATGACTAATATTTTAATTGAGGGGTAGCATAATTTTTTCATTGTTCCAAAAATCACCTTCCATGCATTCTAAATTATAAAATAAACTTGGTGTGCATTTAGAAAATAGAGATAGTATCTTATAAGTAATATGGATTTAAAACTTGCATTTAATTTAAAATAACATAGAAATTATACTTTTCATGATTCTCACATTTCAGTATACTTTATTTTGTAAAGATTGCTGTCCTTGAGCTATAAACAGATTGAAAATGATTAAATATGAAGAGTTTCCTATACTGAAATATGAGAACAGCAAATACATTTGAAAAGTTTTAGTTTGAACAAATCATTAGAAATTTGATATTTATTAGAAATATCCCAATTTTGAATCTTTCTGAGAAATCAAAGCAGCAAACAAGCACAGATAAGTTTCCTGAGATCACAAATTATGACCATTTTCCCAAAGCTGATGCCCAATTTTAACACTTTGATACCATCTAGATGGTTCTTTTCTATATTATTCACGAGAATGCCTCTGGGAAAATACAGTTCCATATGCTTTAGAGATATATTGTTTTGAGGCTTTAGTGAAAACTGAGTGCTAAGACTTGAGTTCTAGTCACAGGATCAAATGCTTACTGGTGAGTTAGGATGGACTGTCTCACATCTCAGTTTTCTATATGTGGCAACCACAATTCTAACCTCATATAGGAATGGTATTTTTTAAAATTACTTTTAGAGAGGCAAACCTGGCGAACTCCACTCATACTATAAGCTTTGTGCTCATTTGTTTAGCAGTTTGTGGCTTCTTCCAGCTTAGGAACAAATCTCTGTGTTTTCTTCCTGTAAGTTGCCTGCAGAGGATTTTATTCCTTGTGTCAGGCCTGAATGTGCATTTCTTTCATCCTTTATCATAACTCACAGTAACATTTTAAAAGAAATGCTTTGAAACAAACTGATAATAAAAAAATTGAAGAGAATCTGTCATTCCACTGGATACGTCTATAATTTTCCTTCTTTCCAAATGTAGAACCCTAGCTTACAGACAAATTCAGGGTTAACCTATAGGATTCTCAAAACAATTTTTTATTTATCCTCAATTAAATGATGAGTCCCCATTATCAGCAGCCTATGCTATTATGTTCTGTATACATGATATTAGACATAAATAGAAGGCTAAAACACAGAGAGAATATAGTGCATAGTCTATCTGCTCTCACTGGTCAAACATTTCCTAAAATTAATTCTTCAAATGGTACATCACTATAGACTTTTATCTCAAGCTCTTTCACTTCATTTTAACCACTTAGAAGGAAAATAGTAGTAGCCTACTCAATGGAAAATCATTTAGAATTATATTTCTCAAAACTGGCAAAAATAAGATATTCCTAAATGTATAGAAATATAACTGTGTGTAGCAAGGGTAAATGAGGAAATTCGTGTAGCATACTTTGATGCACATATTCTACTACAAACTGTAAAGAAGAAAAATCCAACCTCAAAAGTAAGGTAAACATCTTGAGGGATTAAAACACAAAGTTGTGATCAGGATGAAATGTATGTCTTCTGGGTTCCATAAAAGGCAGGGGAGACTAGGATTTCAGCTCTGATCTACTGAGGAAGAAAAGTGCTTCCCAAGAGTTTGGTGACTGAACCAACAGACGAAGTTTGGAGGAAAGGCTGAAAAAGCCTGCTGTATAATACAGTCTGAAGCCATGACCTAGAGCAACTTCTGACTGAGGAAGTTGGGAGGACAAACTGGAAAATGAGATCTCAACTAAGACACCTATTAGTCAGGATTCTTCAGAGAAACACACCAGTAGAAGCAAAGGGATTTCAAAGAATTGACTCATGCCCATAGTGGAGGCTGGCAAGCCCAAAATTTATAAAATAAGATGTGAGGCTGGAAATCTTGAGCAGGAACCAATACTGCAATCATTTCTTCATTCTCCAGGATACCTAAATTTTGTTCTTAAGAACTTTCAACTGATTGGATAAGGCCTACCCACACTATCGAGAATAAGCTTTACTTAAAGTTGTCTAACTATATAATTTATCCATCTACAAAATACTTCAACAGCAGTACCTATATTTGTGTTTGATTGAATAACTGGGCACCATTGCCTAATCAAGTTGACACATTCAACCAAGCATCATAGATACCCTCTATGTTTTTGAGTAGATTGATGCTATTCAAAATATCTTAAAGAGCCACAAATTACCAATTAAAAAAAAACTGAAAGATAAATAAAATAATTTAATAGTATTATAACCATCAAATAAATTGAATACATAGTTTAAAAGACTTCAAATATCGGGCTTCCCTGGTGGCACAGTTGTTGAGAGCCCGCCTGCCGATGCAGGGGACACGGGTTCGTGCCCCGGGCCAGGAAGATCCCACATGCCGTGGAGCGGCTAGGCCTGTGAGCCATGGCCACTAAGCCTGCGCGTCCAGAGCCTGTGCTCCACAGCGGGAGAGGCCACAACAGTGAGAGGCCCATGCACTGCCAAAAAAAAAAAAAAAAAGACTTAAAATATGAAAATACCAGGCTCAAATATTTATAAGGTGGTTGTATGCAACATTTAAACACATAATTTCAATCTTCCACAAACTTGTTCAGAGAATTAAAAAGGAGAGACTGTAACCAAACATATATTAAGAGTCTTGACACTGGAAGTAAGCTTGATACTGGATTCCAAAGAATTATATTCAATCTGGGTTTATGCCAGGAAAACAAAATGCAATGTTGATTCAAAATTAGATACTCTCTCAATAATATTTGCTGTATCAACACCAGGCAAAACACCATATGAAATTTTCCATAAATGAAATGGAAAAGCACTTGAGAAAATTCTCAATCCATTGTTGATAAATTATCTTAGCAGCCAAGGAATTGATGGATACTATATTAACTTGACACAGCATAGCTAGAAAAATGTCTAGAAATTAGGTTATTATGATAGCAGCAAAAGGATAGAAAGGTAGAGCAATACAACATAGTAAGACTCCAGAAACTACACATATATGGAAAGTTGATATTTGACAGAACAGTGTAGGTCAGAGGAAAAAAAGGTGCCCTCTTCAATAATTGGTGCTGGAACAATTGATTATCCAAATGGAAATGAGTGAAATCAGATCCTTACTATATACCAGACATAAAGATCAATTCCAGGTGGTCAGAGGACTTAAATCTGAAAACCAAAACTTGAAAAAAAAAGAAATTGTTTAAGATATTTTCATATATTCAGAGTGGAGTTGAAAGTTATAAGCAAGAAACAACCAATGTAAACTGTAAAGGAAAAGATTGATCAATTAAATTACATTAAATTTGATTACTTCAGCTCATGAAAAAAAACTTAAAGCAAATTGCAGAATCATACATATAGTATGATATGAGTATGATAGAGTTATAACATGCAAATCTGTGCAATATATTACTTAAATATAAAATGTTATGCATAATGTATATATTATATACTATATATAATAAAGTAAAAACAAGGAAGTAACAACAGATATTTTGGTGGACTATTCACTTTTGGGGAAAAGAGTAGGTGGTACATTCAGGAACACACACAGAACTTCTGAAATATTATTAATGTTTAACTCATTAAGTTTCATGGTTATTATTCTAGGTATTTTATTTTAATATTATTCTTGATACCATATATATACATATATCTCATGATATTGTTTTACTGAATGATAATATATATATGTATATGTATATATATATATATATATATATATATATATATATATATAGTGAAATGCATACATCAAAGCTCAGAATCCAGAGAATTTTGAAAATTTCTTATACCTGTATAATATATACTATATCAATATATAAAACATTTTCATCTTTCTGGAAATATTCATTATTTTTCTTCCCAGTCCATCAGTGACCCCCAAGCAAATGCTGTTCTGATCTCTTATAAATTAGTTATGACTCTTCCAGAAACTCATATAAATGGAATCATATGTACTCTTTTTAATGCTGGTTTCTTTAACTCAACATAATGTTTTTGAGGTTTCTCAATGTTGTTGCATACATCAATAGCTTCTTCCCTTTTATTTCTGGGTAATATTTAATTGCATTAATATCCAAACTTTGTTTATCTAGTCTCTTGTTACTGGATATTTGGGTTGTTTCCAGTGTGGGACTAATATGAAAACAGCTTCTATGAACATGCTTAACTTTATAAGAAATTGCCTGACCAACTTCCAAAGTAGTTACAGACATACACATATATACTACAAATATCAGGTATGAGAGAAAGAGAGAAATCAGAGACAATTTCAAGGTTTTAGGTATTGCCAAGTGGAAAGATGGATTTGCCATTTGCTCATTTGTAGAAGATTATGGCAGGAAAGAGATGTAATTTCGTGTTCAAAAGGTTAATTTGAAATCCTTAAGACATTTCAGTAGATATGTCAGTGGGAGATACATGTCTAGAGTTCAAAGGAGAGGTTAAGTCAGGAGTTCCTGAGTCATCATCATACTGATTTACAGATTCATTCATTCAAAAATATATTTTATTGGATGAGCACATATATGTGCGAAGCTCTTGTATATACACATGGACCATATCCATTAATAAAAAAAATCTCTGCTTTTATGGAAAGTGTATTATCTGTGGCCTAGGAAACTAGATGAGAAAACTTAAAAAGAGAGTATGTAGAAAAGAAAAGGGGTTCAAGCACTGAGCCTAAGGGCAGTCCATTGATTAGAGATTTAGGAGATGAGAAATAGCTAAGCACCTGAGGGGGAAAAATGTTCTGAAATGCAACAGAAAATATGGGAATATGGTGTACCTTGTACAGTCAATTGTATTACCGGAGTCTTTTAACAAATTTTGTATTCATGTCCTGTTTCATGGAACTTCAAAATTCCTCCCATAAAAAGTGTTGAATATATTTTTCCATATCTTCAATTTATTTTGCCCAGTGGAATAACACAGAAAAGTCAGTGGGCCAGTTCCATTCCTAGACCTTGAGAGGATCTTCATGTTTCTATTTGCACTCTTGTACATCTGCCTTTCTCAAGAGAACATGTTTGCTTGTCCCAGGATGAAAAAGATGTGAAGTAGAGCTTTCTATCCTCCATTATTTCATGGCCCTTTTCTCTGTGTGTCAGTGTGTCCTCTCCTCCTCTTATGAGAACACCAGTCATTGGATTCCCGGCTCACTCTACATCCAGTGAGATACCATCTTGAGATCATTAAATTAATTACATCTGCAAAGACTCAGTTTTCATATAAGGCCACATTCACAAAACCAAGTGTTAGGAGTTAGATGTATGTTTTTAGGGGACAACATTCAATCTACTATAATATGTCATTGGTTTCCTTTTTTTCAAGGAAAGGAGCCATGTTTATTCATGTTTCAGTATCAAGTGTCCAGCAAAATGCCTGGAAATCAATAAATATTTGCTGAAACAAATGCTCCAAAGTATTTTAAAGAATAGAGCAACTATTTCTTTCATAAGTAATAGCTTATATTGTAATAATCAGGAACTTTTTTATTGCCATAGATTTAATACTTAAATCTACTGTCATAAAATTACTTGGATGGTATCTTCTTGCCATCATGTTCTGAGGGTTTCTTTTTTTCTTTCTCATCCTCAGTCTTTTGAAGCACATATTAGAAAATCTCATTGAAGTCAGATATGGTCTTCAATATGAAAGGAAATAACATATCAAAATAATTATCTAGGGCTTCCCTGGTGGCGCAGTGGATGAGAGTCCTCCTGCCGGTGCAGGGGACACGGGTTTGTGCCCTGGTCCGGGAAGATCCCACATGCCGCGGAGCGGCTAGTCCCGTGAGCCATGGCCGCTGAGCCTGCACGTCCGGATCCTGTGCTCCGCAACGAGACAGACCACAACAGTGAGAGGGAGACAGACCACAACAGTGAGAGGCCCACGTACCGCAAAAAAAATAAATAAATAAATAAATAAATATCTAAAATTTCTAATAATGATTTGCCCTTTTATCCTAACAGTAATCAACAGTACCCATAACAAAGAACCAGCCATCATAGTGTCTCTTTCATTAAACTTCCTTTATCGCAGAACATATTGCTTTGTGTGCTCTGTTGATTTATTTCCTCTCTCTCCAGAAAAGTTCTGTTTCTTTTCAGAAAAGATAATAGTGAGTTTTCTGTAACAGTGTTCTTGTGTTAGGTAATTATTCTGTCTGGAAAAAATATATAATAGATTTTTCACAGAAGAGCCATTCAACACAATGCATTTTTACTATGAAAATCAATAGTCTCAGGAAAATGGGAGAACTTAAGGCAGAAATGAGCACTTCTCTATCTACCTAGTTCTCTGCTACATTTCAGAAATATGGCCCATTAAACCGTTTAAGGAAAAGTGGAACAAAGGCATATAAGGGAAATTTTTCAGTCGACCACAAGTGAAACAAAATGAGTAGTGGTCAAACTAGTAAATTGCATCCTTTATTAGAATGCATTGTTATCTTCTCTAAGATGAGTCTATTTATGTGACAAACGTTAGCTAGAAATATGCTTCATCAGCATAAAATAAGACAATTGTAAAATAATACAGAAACAATTGTTTTTCCATTACATACATAATTCTTTTTCATTTCAGTTAAAATACCTACTAAATTCCAAATCTAAAAGTTCTTCCTAAAATGATGACACATACATATCTTCTAACTCATACATCCATTTATTTTAAAGATTGCATACTGCTTAGGAAGTTATTTAAATATGTTTTTCACAGAGAAAATAATTAAACATTAGAGATAACCTTGGCCAGGTCCTACCTGTTTTAAAACCTATCATGTAGGTAATAGGTTGTTATTTGTAATTTGAAATCCATAATGTATGGGTTAATAGTACATAAATATTCTGAATTTATTTTTAAAATATTTATTTAAAAATAATTGTGGACCTAAAGAAGTTGCATCAATACCACAGCAAGTTTCTGTATACACTTCATCCAGGTTCTCTCAGTGATAATATCTTACATAACCATTGTACATCCCCCAAAGCAGGAAATTGACATTAGTTCAGTACTATTGACTATACTACATACAGACCTTATTTTGATTTTATCAGCTTTGAAATAAAAACTCTTTTTTTTTTGGTGTATAAATATGTGACATTTTATCATATGTGTAGATTTGTATAACTACCACTCAATCAAGATATGGACTTGTTCCATCACAACAAAGAAAACCATTTATGCCATCTGTGCCTGAGAATGACCTCCCCTTCTCTAACCCCTGTTAACCACTGATCTATTCTCCATTGCTAACATTTTATTTCAAGACTGTTATATAAACAGAATCATATAGTATATAACCTTTTGAGGCTGGCCTGTTTTCCCCAGTGACACATTCTTGAAATCCAACCAAATTGTTGTCTATATCAATAGTTTATTCCTTTTATTGCTGAGTTCTATTCCACTGTATGGATATACTATAATTTATTTCATCATTCACCCATTAAAAGACATTTGTTTGGTTTGTTTCCAGTTTGGGGCTATTATAAATAAAACTGCAAAAAATATTAATATCCAGGGTTTTTTGGACATAAATTTTTACTTCTATAGAGTAAATACCCTAAAGTGTTATTACTAGGTTATATGTTAGCTTTAGAAGAAAATGTCTAGCATTTTTCTTATTAAATTGTACATTTAGCTCTTTAAGAAACTGCCAATTAATTGCTCCATTTTACATTCCCATCAGCAATGCATGAGAGTCGCACATCCTTATCATCAGTTGATATTGTCTGTATTTTTTATTTCAGCCACCTTATGTACATGTAGTGGTATCTCATTGTGTCTATAATTTGTATTTCTAGAATGGTGGATGATGAACATATTTCATGTGCTTATTTGTTATCATGTATCCTCTATGGTAAAGTGCCTTCTCAATTTTTTTGACCATTTCTTACTGTTGAATGTGGTGAGCTCTTTATATACTCAGGATTGAAGTACTTTGCCAGTTTGTATTTGCAAATATTCCCTCTCAGTTTGTAGCTTGTATTTTATTCCCCTTAAGACAGTTGTTAGCAGGGAAAAATGTTATTTCTCAGTTTATCTCTACAAATACATGGAAGCCTAAAGCAGATACTTGACTCAGAAAATATGCATTTTAATTATTTAATCTGTGTGTGTGTGTTTTTACATGTGTGTATATAATTTTTAGAAACAGTAAGGAAACATAGATAACTTGAAAAGAATAAAGAACATTCCTATGATTTTTAAAATGTTTAAAAAATTTACTGATTTTTTAATACAGCATGTTTTTCAAGGAACTTAAACATACTGGCTAATACTTTGTAGTGGCATCTTTGACATAAGCATGCGACATTTTGCCCGTTAATTACAGACTTTTTTAGCCAAATGGTTTTAATTATTTAAAATATTTAAACCAATTTTTCTCTTAAAAAAGGGCAATCTTCCTTTGAGAAATTATTTTAAGATACTGCACCATATAACTAATTATAACATAAGTCAGCACTGTTTAATTTGTGCAGTGTCACCCAACACAGATGTTTTGGAGGGATGAATAAGCAATATAAAAAATTACCCTTAAAGCGAGCATTATCAAACATATTTTACCTTGAATCAGGTGTCTTTAACAAGAGCACCCAAATAAACTATGTTTACCTGAAAACCTCAAATTGCGTTTGGCACTATTATATTCAAAGCAGGACAATGGAAAAATAAAGCCAAAACAGGTTATTGAAGGAAAGATTTAGAATGTGGTTGATTACAACATGTCTTAATTACAGAAGCAGTACATTTCAAGAGCAATCAATAGATTCAGAATAATGAAATCATTGTGCCTATACTCACAGTAAGGAGTAAATGAGGACAAAATTTCATTTTGTATGCAACCATTTAATTTCTTAAAGTAAAAAACCTGTAAGAGCAAAGTAAAAATAGCACATAATTAAATTGTTGATAGTTAATGGAAATTATTTGAATGTCATTTACAACTGATGTCTTCTTCTCCAACATGATATAATTTTACACATAGAAAGGACCCCAGAAATCTTCTAAATCAAACCAAGAGCAGAAACAGTGCATTTATATTAGGATTGAAGACTTAGGTCATATTCGAATGATTAATGAATCCACAATAAGGAAGTGGTACAACATTGAGGTTGTGAGCACATCATCTGGGTAAATTAATTAATTTTCCTGAGCCTCAGTTTATGCATCTGTAAAAAGGGGAGAATTGCATATCTATTCTCTTAGGTTTGTTGTAAGAATTATGTGTGTTAGCATGTGTAAAACATTTAGAAAAGTGCCTGGTATGCAGAAAAGCTATTTAAGAATTAATGGCTATAATTATTTCAAATCATCATATTAATGCAGCAGATTTATTCATCAGAATATTTCATGGACCTGGCCTGTCTTCCATGTCATTTCTATCAAGAGGATCATAGCATTGTTGCAATATATTGCATTAAAGTGCTTTCACAGAAAAAGGGTTTGAGGATAGAAAAAGGATTTTACTAGAGTTGCAGAAAAAGAATTTTAGGAGTAGCCCTTTATATGTAATCCTACATGTAAATCTTAGTCCAGTATTTGTGCACTACAGTAATAGGAGTTAAAATAGACAGGCAAGGTTGGGGAAGGAGGACCACAGCAAAAGTGGTCAGAGACTGAGGACTCATAGGTGGCCCTTGCATAAAGGGACTGTGGGATTTTGCTAAGGGACTCACCCTTATTGTGCCTCAGTGTCCATGTCTGTACACTTGAAGCAATAACAGAGTAAGGCAGCAAAGTATATTGGAGAAAAAATTGAGATCCAGCTCTACCACTGGGAGGATTTAGTTTTCTCTGAAATTAGCAGTTTCTATAGCTCTGTAATAACTAATAGTGATAAGTGGATTCAAGTTTGTGGAGCAATAAATTTATATAACTTGGGGCTCTCTTTACAGAAATGCAACAGGAAGACTGATAAATGTGTGGAGTCACTGATTACAAAAGGAAAGGGTAACTTCCAGAACACACAAGAAAAGGAGGGGGAAAAGGGAAAGTAAGAATGGAGCAGGACTTGGTATCCCAACTGAGAGCCTCCCAAAATCATTATTGACAATTCCTAATACAGGAAGGAAGTTTACTGTATGCAGAATTATTTGTTTAAAGTAGTTTGAGTCACAGATTGCTCATAAATTTTAACATGGAAAGATTTGGTAAAGCATAGCAAGCTCAGGGCATTAAGACAAGGATGGTTAGTGTCCAGAGCAGGAATACTCTTCCTTGTAGGCTGTCTGCCCTGTTTTAGTGGTCCTGTTCACATTCACAGGCATCACCTGGGCTGCCTACCTAGCAGGTTGGCCTCATGGGCATATGAGACATGAGGAGCCCCCTGCTTGGAAAGCTTCCACACCTGGTTTAATGATCTGCTGTCCCTGTCTTTTTTTTTTTTTTTTTGTGATACATGGGCTTCTCACTGTTGTGGCCTCTCCTGTTGCGGAGCACAGGGTCTGGACGCGCAGGCTTAGCGGCCATGGCTCACGGGCCCAGCCGCTCCACGGCATGTGGGATCTTCCCGGACCGGAGCACGAACCCGTGTCCCCTGCATCGGCAGGCAGACTCTCAACCACTGTGCCACCAGGGAAGCTCCTGCTGCCCCTGTCTTAAAATTCTTAATAATTTTCACAGTGATATTATACAATATTTGTTTTTCTCTTTCTGACTTACTTCATTCTGTATGACAGTCTCTAGGTCTAACCATGTCTCTGCAAATGGCACTATTTTGCCTATGGTTTTTAATTTGGATACTCTCTGAGTAGATTTCTTGAATATACTCCAATCAGCACAGTAACTTGTTTTAATATTTTAGACAACCTGAAATGCAAAATAAAGTATGACAATAAAGTAGCATTTGTTGACATCTAATCCATGCAAGTTCTCTATCAGCAGCCTGAATTGAAATCTCTCAAGATGTCACATCTATTAGTAACTTATTGCAACACATGCAGAGTGGGCCTGGATGGCAACCGCCCCCCCCCACCCCCCGTTTATTCTTCCAATGTATGTGGGACTGCTGGCATTTCTCTTCCAGGTCTCTCATATGATCCGAAGCAAACACATGTTGCCATCTGTGTTCCCTTTACTTTAATTCAGCCCAGAATTAAAAAAAAAAAAAAAATATTTCCACAATGAGACTGAGTTTTTCCTGAATAAATCCTTTAAATTTCAAATCCCAGTTAGGAACCTTAAAGTGAAAACCAGCATCATAGGGCAGTGAGGGAAAATAAGGCATGCCAGATAGAGCCTGTAGCCCTGTGAAACCACTGCGAGTCCCTGAATCTTGGTTTTGTCATCTGTAAATGGCAAATGACTCAAACCTTTGACAGGATTCTCATAAAAATTAAGGGAAACATCAATAAAATGATCAGTCCTTGTTGGTAGCTCCATCAAACATTTCTTATTTTTTTTATTTTGTTTTACTTTTGACTCTCATGTGGAATTCAGCTGAATAATGTGTTTACTTATCCCTGCAATGTATTGAGTGACCCCCAAATCATTCTATGCCCCCAAATACCTAGTAGAAGGAACAGCAAGTGTGTTGAGAAAATAGTTGACACAAATAGATGTAGAAAGTTTCACACGAATGACACTCTTTTAAGTACAGAAAGGAAAACACACACACATTAGAAGACTGTGACTTAAAACACACTTTTGAAAGATACTTTTCAAAGTTGTGACATAAAGGACAAAGATACTTTTCAAGTAACTTTTTTTGGTCTATCCCTACCTAAAATCTTTATTTTATCTTCAAAATAGATTATTTCCCTTCGTTCAAAATTATTTTGTTTCAGAATAATTTCCCCTTTTTCCAGTTTTCTCTAGAATCTGCTTTAAGACACAAAAATCTGACTTTATTACCATTTTATTTCCTTTATAGGTAAATGGTCTTAATATGTTTTTCAAGATTTCACTTTATATGGCCTTAGTTTATAGAATTCTATATGTAGGTCTGTCTGTTTTCATTCTGTTTGCTATTCAATGGGTCTTTTGAGTCTGAAGATGTTTGCCTTACTTCAGCTCTGTAACACTTTCTTTTATTATTGCTTTGATTATTTTCTTTCCTTTACTGTCATCTTCCTCTTTCTTTTGAAACTCCTATGACTAGGATTGTAGCTACACTATTGTTTCTTTTAACTCTCCAGAGAGTTCCTCAATTGTATTTTCAGCACATCTGTTTTTTTTTTTCCTGTAATTTTCGAGTCAGAATACTTTTTAATAGCTAGTTGCTTCTCTTTATTATTTGTTTACTCTTGTTCTATTGATTTAATATGTTCCTCTGAAGATACAGATCAGAACATATTTAAACGTTTTAGTTTACTTTTTGCCCTGTTTTCCTCTGTGTTCTTTTGTCCTTTTTGCTAGTCTTGGTCTTTCTCTTTTGTGCTCTGGATTTTCCTTAAATGGGTGTTGCTCCTTGGATGTCCTTTTGTATTTATCTATGACAGTCCTGGCTGATTTAACTAGTGTTGTGTATCCTCTGCTGCTATATAGGCAAGACCATTTCCACAGTTGGCCTCACTTTCTAATGGAAGAGCTGGCTGTAAGCAAAACTATTTCTGGACAGAAGGTGGCAGCTGTCAAGTATCACTGTGGACTGTGTGAGCTGAAAACAGTGAGGGCCTGTTCCAAATGCTAGAATGAGGCATAATAACTGGAGAAGCCCCAGCTATTGTTAGAGAGATAAAAGATTTTGTTATTTTTATTGTCATTTTTTCCCTATCCCAAGCCCTGTGGGTTAAATGACAGGTGATTGGGACTCTCAAGGGTGTAGTAAAGGGGTACTCAGTATGGAGAACTGTCCCCAGAACTGAGCCATTGTCAACTCCTCAAGGAACATTGCTTCTTTGTGTTCAAACATCTACTCTCATTCTGCACAGCAGCCAGTTCTGACTGCTGCTGACTTTGTAAATCAGTGCTAAGAAAACACTCCCAACTCCACCACAGGGATCTTCCCCATGCTACAGGGCTTCCTCATCTCTCTTTTATCTTGACTATTCTCCTTCACATGTCCTGTTTTCCAGAAACCCAGCAAATGCCTCTGACTTGCAATGAATCCATAATTCCCATACCCGCTCAAAGCAATCAAGTTCTCCTCACTGTTGTAAGTGGGCACATAGTTGGCCATTTTATTGTAATCTCGTGACTGAGGCCTGACAATACGTGGGCTCATTTTTTCCTGTTTAACCAGAAGCCTGAAAAAAAAGAGTTGTCTGAAATTCTTTATACTCAATCCCTATAAAGAGATACTATTTCAATATTATTCAACAAATATTTACTGACCTACTACAGGACACACAACACACACACGTACATCCAAATAATTAAATTAAGTGTGATACATAAAATTATAGAGTTTGAGAGGTTGAGAAAATAATGTTCAAGATGGATTTCTTGAAAAGAGGAGCTGTTCCATCTGGGTCGGGAAAGATAAGTTTATCAAACAGATGAGGTAATGATGGGGTAAATGGAGGGGGAGGGAACAATGTGTGCAAAAGTAGTGAGGTATGAACACATAAAATATTGTGGAAGTAGTAAAAATATACTAGCATGTTAAGTTTCATCTTTAGTATATGGCAAAATTCTGATGCTCAGGGTTGGCTTCAGGTTTTGGACAAAGAAACTGTCAGATACCCACATCAATGTCATTTCTGTCATACCTGATCTCATACATGATCAATTGCTGTGACTGCATTTTTAAGCTCATAATTATCAGCCCCCAACACTGAATACAATCAGAGCAACACATTTGGGTTTAGAGTTAATATTTGAATAGTCACATTGAAGTATATATTAGCATTCTGTATATAACTAGAGTAAAATCTCTTTTGGAATATCCTTGTCAAAATGATATCATTAGAAATATAAATATGTGTTTTTAATTGAAAAAAATAAATGTTCCAAAAATTGAAGGTTGTTGATTAACTAGGAAAGTAGTTAAATAACTTGGTAAATACTACAAATACCAAGAAGTTACCCCTAGCAAAGTAATCTTGGGAAGAAAAATATATCATTTTGGAGTTAACTATATTTAAATAAGTTTAAATTATAGCAAAGCTTGATGTAACAAAATTCTAGACTCTATACAAGTATTTATTGTTTTAGCATTTGTAAGACTATACATAACCTTTAAATATTTAATCATTTAATCATTGATTCCAAGAATTTTCAAGGAAAAATTATTTGAAAATAGAGAGTTCTTCCCATCTTAAGAGGATTAAGCAATATTATATCAACATTGTCACATAAAATTTTCACAAGAAGAACCCCAATATCATATATTATATCCATAAGAAATATTTTATCCAGTCTTAAAGCATAGAAAATATGAAATAGTGTTAGAAAATGGAAACAGAAAGAGAAAGAAATGGTTAGCATAAGACTGTGTTACAGAATAATCCAACATCAGTGGTAACAGTCCAATTACAATTAAAGCCTATTTCTTGCTTATATACTGATTCACAGAGGGTGTTTTAGCAGATGGCTCATCTCCATATGGTGGTTCAGCTGCCCAGTCTTTCCAGATTTTGGCTTCCCTCTTCCTCTAGAGACATGTCATTATCTGCCTCCAGCCAGGGAAAGGAGAGAGTGAGCATGGTTGAGGGTGAAGAGATACACTTATTTCTCAAATTCTTGCCCTGAAAATGATATACATCACTCCTGCTATATTTTTCTGTTGTGCATAAAATAGTGATATTTTAAAATACACCACCTCTTTATAACATACATCAAATATCTGTACATGTATAGAAAGAATAATTTTTTTTTTTAAGTTTGACAGTTTTATGGTCTAATGATGTTATGGACTACATGTTTGTGTCCCCCCCACCCCCAAATCTATATGTTAAAACCCTAACACCAAAGGGGATGGTATTAGGAGGTGGGGCCTTTGGATGTAATTAGGTTTAGATGAAGTCATGAGGATGGAGCCCCTATGATGCAAATAGTATCCTTATAAGAAGAGAGAGCGAGCTCACAGTCTCTGCCATGTGAGGATAAAATGAGATGATGGCTGTCTGCAAGCCAGGAAGAGGGTTCTCATCAAGAACTGAATCTGCAGGCACCTTGATTTTGGATTTCTCAGTCTCCAGAACTGTGAGAAATACATTTCTGTTGTTTAAGCCACCAAATCTATGGTATTTATTATAGTAGCCCAAGAAGACTAAAACAAATGATGAATCCACCTTTCCTCTTGCTTTACTTAATATCTGAGATAGCTGCCTATTGGATTTCCCAGAGGTAATAGGAGACTGAATTGGGGGGAAGGAGTATTTATATACTAGAAAATAAATGTAAAAAGTGTCATGTAATTGTTATTGATTATGAATGATTTAGTGATCACTACCATACAAAGTTTTATCCCTATCTTTCAGTTGACTTTTCAGAAAATAATTGTAAGACAGCTTCTATGTAACAAAATTAATCACCATGAGTAGAAAGATGGGTGACTACTTACAACGTGTTTTTTTCTATAGTCAAAGAAGAACTACATGACATACAGGACAGATTAGATGATGCTTGTTCTATTCTAATAAAAGCTTGTTACACCATTCTTCTGGTGGTAAGGAACATCAGGTTTCAACTGTGTTGCTTACAATTCGAGTACTTTTGCAAAGACCTCTCAGATTCTAGGGTTTTGGTCAAAATGTTATGATAGAATGCAATAAATCAAAGCATTTTATTTTAGGGATCCAAAACATTTTGTGTTTTTGATTCTAGATTCATGATTTTATTCTAGATCTTTCTTTATTTTTCCAATCAATGCCATTAAATGTCTACATTGAACTGGATACTAGAAGGCAGAAATGGATTCAGGAAAGCATCTCCCTTACAAGATTTCCATTTTAAGATACGCTTTGTAGAAACATGTAAGATGGGTTTTAGCTGAGTGAAAAATAAATCACATCTAGTGGTTTGTTCAAATGCTTATCATAGACACCATTTATTATTTTATAAAAAGAGAACATCAGTTTTGAGGAGTTTGGAAACATAGAGTTGAGAAGATAACCTTACTACTCTGAATTCAAGAACTTCTGTGATGAAAATGTACATGGTATTAGAAGTAGAAAAGTGAGTCGGAAAAACAAGGTAGAAAGGTAGAAGAAAACAGTACTCTACAGAAAAGGTGAAATGAAAGCAATTTAATGATTAATCATTTTCTCAAGAACTCATTTGAACTCCTTAATACTTTGTCCAACAAGACTCCAAGTCTCCCTACTGCCTCACAAAACTTCCTGACCTTACTCTTTTCTCATGGAATTGTGCCCATGGGTCTGTCCCTCATTCTTATCATTTGCCAAGCCAGCCATTCAGTAGTCACACCTCTGTCTATTTCCTGGTTGTAGACTATCTCAATGTCTGATGGATACTACTGCTGCCTCTCACTGGGTGGATTTGCCACCTCTAATGTCAATAGTAAGAAATTTAATTGTGTTTTGTCAGGATTTTGTGCATCCTTAGAATGATTACTCTACTTGTCTGATCTTTTGTTGTATAGAATATTCACATGATAAAATATTTATTTTGATATATTTATGTGTATATGTATATATACATACATATATAGATAGAGAGAGAGAGAGAGAGAGAGAGAGAGGCAAAACTTGGAATATTTTCCCAAATTCTGGTGTTTCCTCAGTGTAATCATGAAGTATTGGTTTGACAGCATTTTGCTTAAATAGTTATATTCATTTAGTCATGACTACCGTTTATTCATGAGTACAATTGTTTAAGAAAAATGCAGTGACTAGTCAAATCATATTATGCTTTTTAATTAGCCTACATTGGCCCCAGTTGAAATTTAAAGGTATGGCTTCAGATATGATTTGAAAACACTAACAATAATATCCCAAAATTTAACATACATTACCATCCAAAAATATATGATATCCACATGAAACTTATAAAATAGGTTTCATAATATTAAATAAAGCTTAATATAATCTAATACATGCTATTTGCCAATCTGATAAGGGCTAAAAATAGAATAATAGAATTGGTAGTTATCCATGTTAGACCCCAAATAAAACTTTAGATAGTCTTTGTAATTTTGAGATTTAAATAAAGTATTTATAATACATTCCTGATGAAAATAGTCTATGTCTCTGAATCGAGATATCAGAACAGATATATGGTCCCAGTTGCCAAAAAGTGACAGAGAGTTTCGGACATGCCACATGTCTGAATGATGGTTTCATCCAGCTTCACAGCATCTGCTTTTGGTAAAGGTCTTGTATTCTTGCAGCACATTGCAGACATTTCAGAGACAAGAGAGAATTCTGGTTAAAACAGAATTATCTGTCATTTTGTTGTAAATTATGTTTAGGATCCCAAGCTTTTTGCATATATAATTGCTAAGAGATTAATTATTTACTCAAAAATAATATTCCACTATGTGCTAGGTTCCAAAGTTCTTGGTCTCAGTGAACTTAGAGGTTAGTAGTGTAATTTCACAAGTAGACAGATAATTACAATACTGTATGGCAATAGATACAATACAGCTATATACAAATTACCATTGGGAGCAGAGAGAAAGTGTTCCCAGTATGGATTTTGAGACTCAATAAATAGTATCTAGAAAAGATAATCTAAAGCTAGTAAACACAACCAAAAATAAACTCATAGAAACTCAAACAAGGGACTCGTGGTAACATCTAGTTCAACCTCATTTTTTATATAATCACATTGGTGTGTAGAAAAATAACACACTATGTAACTTAACGTAGAGATTGATGATGGAATGTAGAACTTTATTATCAATTTAGTTCTCCTTGACCCTCTGTGTACTTAGTGGTGAGTTTCCTGAAGTTGCTCTGCCCATACCTAATTTCTGAACAGATAACACCATATTGTGTTGATGACTGGTCCAACCACCAGTGGTTTGGTAAGTGTGGAATCATTTCATACAAAAATGGCTGAGGCATGCTCTGTAGTTGTTAGGTGGTGTTTGGAAAGAGGATTTGATGAGCATATCGTACTGTCTCTGCTACAGAAAAGGATTTTACTGCCATCCTTGACTTGAGAACTTTTAATTACCAGAAATTTCTCTGCTACACACCAAGAGGACAAAAGTCAGGAGGACTTTCAGACAGAATAGTAGGACTTCACAATAGTGGGATAGAAACTCTTAATGGAAGACTTTGCCAAATTGCAGAGAATGGTATCCAAGGCAGTAAATCATTCCATAGATACCAGAGAAGAAAACTTTTGTAAAAGCACTTGGTGATGTCTCAAAGGAAAATTCTAGTTTTGCTTTATGAAATTTGCCTCATGTTGCTTGGCAGAGGGGACTATGAACAGGGAAAAAGAAGAGGAGAGAGACTGAGAGAAAGACCAGAATAGCAGCACTGTAAATGTCTTCTGGAGCACCAGTAATGATTAAAGCAAGTAAAATCTGCTTTCAACTTATTAGAAAAAAATGGTGGTGAGTAGCATCAGCAATTAACCTCCACGGCTAGGGATTCCAGTATTTCTACAGGTCTCAGAGAAAGCACCAGAGATAATGTACTACCAAGACTTCTGAGGTTATTATGTATGATACTGAGGGCATAGTCTGGATGAATAAAGTTAAATAAGGATTAATGAAGTGTCTTCCTTTGTAAATGAAATGCTGATGAGTATATGTGATATAACAAAAAAGTAGGTGTCATTTATTATAACAATTATTGGGAAAAACAAACAACTTGAACACATTTATATATGTTGCTATTTTTTACATGAGAAGATAATGATATAGGCTCATTGTAAGATTCACATTTGGTGCTGTTTTTCTAAAAGGAAGGAAAAAATGAAGGCATTGGGTGGGCCAAAAAGAGCCTTCAGTTTTTAAAGTAAAAATAAAAGACACAATTTTTCATTTTCACCAAGAATTTTATTGAACAATGTATTCACCTTTTTGTTCCACTACCTTCTGCCATTTTTCAGGCAACTTCATATTCCATCGTCCCAAAACTTTTTATCTTTTTGAGCAAAGAACTGTTCCAGGTGCCTTTTACACTCTTCCAGGGAATTGAAATTTTTTCCATTAAGAGAATTTTGTAAAGAGTGAAATAAGTGAAAATCCAAAGGTGCAATGTCTGGTGAATATGGTGGATGAATCAGAACTTCCCAGTCAAGCTGTAACAGTTTTTGCCTGGTCATCAAAGAAACATGCAGTCTTGCGTTATTCTTTTTTTTTTTTTTTTGCGGTACACGGACCTCTCACCGTTGTGGCCTCTCCCGCCGCGGAGCACAGGCTCCAGACGTGCAGGCTCAGCGGCCACGGCTCGCGGGCCCAGCCGCTCCGCGGCACGTGGGATCCTTCCGGACCGGGGCACGAACCCGTGTCCCTTGCATCGGCAGGCGGATTCTCACCCACTGCGCCACCAGGGAAGCCCAGTCTTACGTTATTCTGATAGAAGATTATGCGCTTTCTGTTGACTAATTCTGAAGGTTTTTTGTTGAGTGCCACTTTCAGTTGGTCTAATTGGGAGCAGTAGTTGGAATTAATCGTTTGGTTTTCCGGAAGGAGCTCATAATAAAGGACTACCTTCCACTCCCACCATATATACAACATCACCTTCTTTGGATGAAGACCAGCCTTTGGTGTGGTTGGTGGTGGTTCATTTCGCTTGACCCATGATCTCTTCTGTTCCACATTATTGTACAGTATCCACTTTTCATCCTCCATCACAATTTGTTTTAATAACAGAACGTTTTCCTCACGTTTCAGTATTTTCACATGCGGAAATATGTACAAGAAGGTTTTTTTCACTTAACTTACATGTAACCCAATCATCAAAGCGATTAACATAACCAAGCTGGTGCATATGTTTTTCAGTGCTTGATTTGGATATTTTGAGTATGTTGGCCATCTCCCATGTGGTATAACGTTGATTTTCTCAATTATTGTTTCAATCTGATCGTTATCAACTCCAACTGGTCTATCTGAACATAGAGCATCGTCCAACAAGAAATCTCCAGCACAAAACTTCGCAAACCACTTTGACACATTCAATCAGTCACAGCACCTTCTCCATATACTGCACAAATCACTTTTTGCATTTCAGTTGCATTTTTACCTTTCTTGAAATAATAAACCATAATAGGCCGAAAATATTGCCTTTTTTCTTCCATCTTCAATATAAAGTGACTACACAAAAATTCACCAATTTTGATAAGTCTTATTTTAAATGCACACTGATGTGAGAGTTGTCACATACAATCTAAGGAAATTGTTTTGAATAAAGTTAAAGATAACTAAGTGCTACTAGAGCCATCTTACAGAAAAAAAACTGAACGAAGAGTTTAGCCCACCCAATAGGTTGAAGTTAAATATTTCTGGAATCAAACAAAATTAGAAAGTAATTCCCAGAACTCATTATCTTTTGGGTTTATTACCATATCATTGTTTCCACTAATGAGCAGCATATCTAAAGAATATGTGGGTCAGGTTGTAAATTTTACTGTATATTCTGGGTAATATTATATAAATCTAATAATGATTCCAGGACTGATTATAGGACTCCATTTGCAAACTTGAATGCCTAGCTGTAAATCATTTTATTAAGAGCTCTATCACTATTCCTTCACATGATAATATATAAAATGGCAGTGTTACAAATGAAAATGGACAATTATTTAGGAAGTCAAAGAAAAAAAATAAACTTCAGAGAAATTACCATGTTTCTGAGGTGTCGTGAACATGAAAAAGACTCAGAGTGTTAAAGGATGCATAATTGATCATTATGGTTTAAGGGTTTTGAACTCTGAACTCAGACTCCCTTGGTGCAAATCCTGTGCCATCTCTTCATAGCTCTGAAGACTTAGACAGAGTATTTTTTTCCCCTAAATTCTTCAATTTTTTTGCCATATAAGGAAGAGAATACAATGACCTATCTTATAGATTTGTGTGCCAATTAAATGAGATATTTCTCATAAAGCATCTAGCAAAGTACCTGCCTCATAGAAGAGACCCAAGAAATCTTGGCTATCAATATTATAAGATTAAATGTTAGGAGACAGGAGTTGCTAAGTCCTGGCTTAATATTTACTAACCAGTAAATTTCACACATAGCAGAATTGGTTGGAGTTTGAAATGTAATCTGTAAATTGTTAGATGAATTGCAATTACTTTAAAATAATTTCTTCTGAGTTCTCAGATTGGAAGAAATGAACTTTTAAATAATGTCATCTGAGTTCTGAAATTAAAGAAATAAACTACCATAAAAGTATCATGTTTTCCTGACATATTGAGGTTGGTGAAAATATGGTTAATTGAATATATGGATAATTCAAATTTATCATGAACATATTTTATTTTTCTTCCATTCATATTGTGGAGGAAAATTGTAGTCTTTGTGGTTATTTCAATAAATACAGCCAAGTAAGCACTACTAAAATTTTCTTCAGTGATTCATAATCTTACAAGGCACCTTTAGGTTTACCCCAAGATCTTGCACCAAAGAAATACAGCATTACTAACAGGAAGCTCGGATATTAAGTCAATACACAATTTAGATGTATGCAAATACACTTAAAGTAAAAGAATTGTTGAGAATACTGAGGAAATCTCACTGAGTACATTAACACATACAGAGAAAGAATATTTCAATAAGAAAAAAGGGATTGGTCAGGAAAAGGAGCCTTAAAGCATGATTTGCACAGGCAAATATCAGTAACATCCATTCAAGTATAATTCAAAGGTTCTCCAAGAAAGAAAACCTTCACCAAAGTATTTATGGTGCTATTGGTAAACCATTCCTGGAGAGAGGAAGACTACCTTAAGTTAATTCTATTACCATAAACAACACATTCCTTTCACTGTAGGAAATTCTAATTATAGTGAGATTGGCATGAGAACACAGGCATTAAAGGATTAACATAAGAAGGGTCCTGAGCAAAATTTGATCTCATATGTAGAAATTCCTATAATGAAAATAGCAGGTTACTTTTGCTTTAAATATTCCTGTTCCATATGGCCACAAATATGAATTAATAAATTATGATTTTGGCTTCATATTTTAGTCTATGTGCACTTATTGGTGTGTATTTCCCTGAGAAAGGAATCAGTTACCAAAGTGCAGATATGTCAAGTTTCTGATCATGAATATCTGAGCACCAGTTCTTACCTGAGGTACACCCCTCAAGGTGGTTATGCTAGCATCTTCTGAAAACATATAAACCTAAGTTCTCATTAAACCATTCACATTACCCTAGCATTTGTGGAAAATCTATTGCCAGTGATTAATTATTATTCAGTCTGGTGGTTTTTAGGGTCCTCAATAAGCTATTATTCCCAAACCTCTATCATCAGCTCAAAACTCCTTAGCTACTGATTTACCCATCTGCACCTGGATGTCTGAAAACATCTCAATTAATCAGTTTAGAAGAGAACTCTTGATACACTCTCCAAATGCCCTGTCTCTCTTTTACTCTTCCCCAGTAAAGTAAATAACACCATCTCATTTAATTGTTCAAGCCTAAAACCTGGAAATCTATCCTTGATTTCTCCCTCACCCCTGACACAAACAATCACAGCAATTCCTGCCAACTCCTCATTCCAAGCATTTCTCAAGTCAAATCCTTTCATTCCATTAACACTCTAATCAGCTCTTGCTTTTACCCTAAGAGTTACTAACTGGCCTAATAGTCTCCCACCCTCCCTCTCTGTATAGATTGAACATTTTTGTGCCTCCCTCTCCCCCTGCCTTCTACTCCAACCAAATTCATATGTCAAAATTCTAACTTCCAATGTGACATTAAGAGGTGAAGCCTTTGGGAGGTAATTAGGTCATGAGGATGGAACTCTCATGAATGGGATTAGTGCCCTTTTATAAGGGCATTAGAGAGCTTACTTCCCCTCTCCCTGCTCACCACCATGTTAGGAATCAGCAAAAAATGACCATCTTCAAACCAGGAAGAGAGCCCTTACCATAACCTGGTCAAGCTGGTGCCATCCTGATCTCAGACTTCACAGTTTCCAGAACTATGAAAAATGAATTGCTGTTGTTTAAGTCACTCAGTTTTTGCTATTCTTTTTTAGGAATTCAAACTAAGAAATTCTCTTAATGATATCCATCACCCCCACAACAGCCAGCAGTCAGGGTGATCTTTGAGAAATGTCAATCAGCTCATGCCATTATCAGGCATCTAGGATGAAAATACACACACTGAATGCTGATTTGTGGGGCAGTCCAAGATTTGCCCTCTGTTGGCCACTCCAATCCCCTCTTGTCCATTGGTTCCAGGGCCACTAAGGTGTTTTCTCAT
This sequence comes from Lipotes vexillifer, assembly GCF_000442215.2. Lineage (NCBI taxonomy): Eukaryota > Metazoa > Chordata > Mammalia > Artiodactyla > Lipotidae > Lipotes > Lipotes vexillifer. The sequence goes on from NW_006794988.1 coordinate 359,717, forward strand.
TTTTGTTTTAAATTCTCAATTCTTGCACTTGTATATTCTCTGCTTATTTTCCCCCAGATCTTTTTTCTTGTCCTTCAGCTCTGAGTCTAAGTATCACCCTTTGAATGGTCTTCCTTGATTAGTTCATCTAGAGTAACACCCGGGCATTGTTTTGCATAGCACCACACTTTGTGTTCTTCATAACACACATCATTACTTCATAGATTCTCGTTGGTTTATTATCTATAAAACCAGCGATGCTGCTGGATGAAGTTATGATTATTTTCCCTCCACCTAGAAGGAAAAATGGACAAAACATAGCAGGTACTCGTAAGGGTTTGTAGGAAAAATGGATTGCACCAGAAATGTATTGATAGATCAGAGGATCCAGGGAGAAAAGGTATTTTTGAAATTATATGGTGTAGTATTTTTTCATTTTCAAAGTCTGGAACCATGTCAGTGATTAAGTTTGCCTACGGGCTCATTACTGGTTAATGATAAAATCAGAACTCAAGCAAACACTTTCTGACTTCTAGTTCCCAGCACATTTAATATAGCACACTAACTGTCCTATGGCACTACCATTTAGAGATACACATAGAATACATAGAGCTTTCAATAATTTTACTTTGCATTTATATTCCATCTATTCCTGTATACAATAAGTTTTTGAGATTGTTGACAAAAACTAAACATAAATAAAACCGCACTTGGGTTTAGACATACACACAATTTTCCATGTAGTTAAGAGGTTATATTATCTTGTATCATTTTCAAAAGAAAATGGAGTGGTAATTTTTCTAAACCTGCTTTTACAATAGATTAATATTGTTTAAATGAGCATTGCATACACATACATACACACTCACACAATCACACATAAATTTTGCCCCAAGTTTTTAATTCGATATTTTTATTTTGTCCTCAATGGGTTAAATATATTTTTGAGAGAAAATAACCCTGCATTTAATTGAGTTTCTCACAAATGGTTTGGCACTATAGGTAATCAAATGTTCAACATATGGTGTTACCCGCCATATTCCAGAGTTCATTTTTACAATTTAACTTCTGACAAGAGAAATAGCTTCTCAAGGGACCTAGGAAGGACCTATAAAAGGATGTCACTTCTGTCTACATTTCATTGGTACTTTTCACTTTAATAGTCAAACATCAGAATGGGATTTGGCCAGGAGAAGATAAAACATAGCAAAAAATAGAATAATTGTTCTTCTGTGTCTGTGATCTAAATTAAGAGGAACCCTAAAGCCAAAATCCACATTAGGCATTCTCAGTTCTAATTTTCTTTCTTCTTTTTGATGATTCAAACTACAGTTCATAGTTAAGTGATTTTTTTTTTTCTTTGCAGCTGACTTTTCTTTTTCTAAGGACTTACTTCTCAGATCCTGGATTAATTAAGCTATGGAACCCATTTTAAAAGTCTGATTGCAAAAAAGGCTGAGAAGAATTGGCTCCAGTAAAATGATCTGTCAGTCATCTCCTAGCCTCAGTGGCAGATTGCATGGTTCTTCACACTGTGAATAGTCTATATGGTTTTATTTTTATCCTTATGGTTTGACCATTGTCTACATTTCTACTGTTTTGTGGTTAATCAGATGCCTTCAATTTGAGTTCCTGAGACTATAATTGGTTCAGCTTTTGAAGAATCTTTGCCCACTGAATTGAATTCAATTCAACAGAGCTGGTCGGGAAGAGTATACAGGAAAAATAAGGAAAAAGGTTAAATACATCTGCCTATATTAGGTGTAGATATTCTGTCCGTTTAATGCCAAAACAACTGGTAAAAAGGAGAAGCGTTATTTGGTTCTCTCTCTTGTGCTACATAAAGTTTTATCTTCTGGCTCCCTCTCCAAACACATCCCTAATCAGTTGGGACCTCATAAATTGTAAATAGCAATTCATTGCAGCAGAATTAAGAGGCATTTCTGTAAATGATGTCTTTTAACCTCCTCAGGTTGTTTCTGAAGGAAATAGTGGGGAACTTAATTGTAGCCTCAAAAAATGTCCAGATAATAAATGTTTCTGTTGATATGGGTATGTGGTATTTCTTGTAAAAAGAAAAAAAATAGCACCATATATTTGCAGATCATCTACTAAGTTTGCTTAAGTTATATTTTCCCATTTACTAATAAATAGTTCACAGTGGTAAGGATATAAAAACACAACTAACAACTGGAAGAAAGGCTTCTGCAGTCACTCTACATATGTTACCTCTAACTGTCACAACACACTTTAAATACTTTAAAAACAAAAAAACGTGTTGAATTGAAAGCAAAAAAAAAAAAAGTGTTTTTGTTCCATGTTTATGTAAGCGTATTTGGAAACGCTAGATGACATCTTATGGTGTCCATCAATGTTCCCACTTCTCATTTATCATTGCTAAGGGGAATAAACAACTTGTCCTGATAATTCATAACTTTCAACTGTCCCTGCCCTCTGAAATCCTACAGCACCTTGAACCACACATGTGACACTTACCTTATTTTGTGTTGTCAATTTTGGGGGCAGTTCGAGTCACACATATTAGAGTGTTGAGTAATAAAGGATGCTTAATACCTGTTTAATTCATCTTTGTGCCAAATCCCAACCAGATTTCCCTGTTTAATAAATATTTTCTTAACACATAAACATGAAATCTATTCACACAGAAGAGTCATATAGCTTAAAAGGGCAGGTGAATGAGCTCCACATATAGATTCATTCTGTCTGCATCTTTTTGTTCACTACATTGTTATACAGCATTTGGGCTTCAGAATGTATTTTGAGATTTCCTGTCTTCCAAGCCATCAGCAATTTTCCAAATGATATTTTTAGCTTTCTTAGGGACAATGAAACCAAAAAATGAGTTACATGGGGAAGATAATGTTGGGTAGTTATTCAGAGCCATCTCTGCACAGTTCCATTTTTTGTGGGGGAATGAATTTCAATGATTCATTTCTTCTGAGCCATGTTTATGCAAGTGTATTTCCTGGGATGGATTAAATTGACCGAAAACTAATGTAAGCAGAGTGAAGAATTAACAAGGTTTTAAAATCATTTTATTTATTGGTGGAGGATAGTAAATTCAGAAGTCCATTTTCCCTCCATAAATCAGGACAGAGGTTTATCTTTTCCTGAGTCTTATGTGCATATAGTGTGAGAGACATGCATTAATATATTCAGAAAGATGTAGTTACATCAAGTAACTGTCAGATTACCTCTGATGATAATTTATATCTTTGACATCTACTAATGGTCATCACAAATTATGGAATACCATGAAAGCTTTTATTGAATAACTTTGATAACAGTAGATGCAAAGAACATAGTTTAAATGTATATACATATATACATAAAAAAACACACACACACACATATATATCTTTTGTAACATATAGGAGGCAAGGTATGAGATATAAAATTGTATGTGCTTACTGACCATAAATAGGGAACAACTGTTGTATTCTCTTAGAGCAGGGAAATATCCTTCCTTTGCCAATGATAACAGTGGTGAGAAGGAAGAAGAAATTCTACAGTATAAGAGACTGCTTTTTGGCTAATGTGATCGACACAGAGAAGTGGGTAGTGGGTGTACTGTGCATCTTACAATTTCAATCAGAAATAATGGTGTTTGGTTTAATGACAATCAGGGTATATGAAATACATTCCCCAAATTAATATAAAAGTGTAACTTTATCACACAGTCTGCCATTGGACTATCTTATAATACACTATGCTAATAGAAGGTAGTGCTGGTGGCTGTGCTGGGTGTCAGGCTCTGCTGAATACCTATTGAAAATGTGTGTAGACAGGACCATAGGAAACACTGGGTTTTTGAAAGTCTTATTGATACTATAGGAGGTTCTAGATTGTCAGGATATCACTGTGCCTGGCATAGCAACATTTTTTAATAGGCTGCAAAAAGTAAAATGTGGACTGAAAAATATAATCTCCTTCAGTGTTGTCTGATGCAATGAGATGTTAAATAAAAGACAGAAAAAGTCAAGGCACTCCATAATCAACAGAAGGCAAAGTAGAGCAAATCTTTACCTGAACTGCCCAACAGAAAATTAATATGAGCTAAAATATGATTGCATATGTAATTTAAAATTTTCTAGTAACCATTAAAGAAGAAAAATGAGTGAATTTTAATAATATATTCTATTTAACCACATATATCTAACATATCATTTTGAAATGTAATCTATATAAAATTATTAATGAAATATTTACATTATGGTTTTCATACCAAGCCTTGCGTATCTAGTGTGTATTTTAGACTTTGACTCCATCTCCATTTACACTAGACAATTTCAAGTGCTCAGAGACAGATGTGGCTAATAGCTTCCCAGATGCTTCTTGGTTTAGACAGACCTTCTTGTAATCAGCGAGAAATCAGAGGGAGGAAGGCTGATGCCATTCATTCTCTGAAACATATCATCATGTTTGAGGATACATATCTAAAAAGTGAATTCAGGGAACAGAGTCGTGCTGATGCCAGCTTCTTCTCATTTGGGGAAGAAGACTTCAAAATGAACAAGGGGAGATGGAAACAGGAATAAGTATATAACCCTAAGAATGCAAGATTAGTTGAGGTTAGGGATATGTAAGGAACCTGAAAACAAGGAGACAGTTAAAGAATCTGTGCTCTACTGAGCTACCTTTGGTTCCGGTGTCTCCGGTAAATTCTACACTAGATGAGCACCTAACAGACTTCCTGGGATCCAGATGATTTTAGAGTAAAGATCCATGTCCCCCACTCATCCTCTGGCACTGGAGATTCAACCACTGTACTGTATGAGACATTGATCATCTATGATTCAGAACAGAGGGGTTATGCAGAGGGTAAGTATATGTTCCAATCTGCCCAGGGCTGTTCACGTTTATGCTTATTGTAGCAGTGCAATTGTTTAAAGTTCATTTTTGCCCTCTTAAACCCTGTTTTGTTTTGGAAGAGAAAGTATATGTTCATTACAGGAGACAAACCCAGAAGTAAGGGCTCAGTGACACTCAAGAAGCCCAATGCTTAGTTATAGATGATAGATACATTCCCGTGGTCAGCACAAATGGGAAAACTTGTATTTAAAATCTTAATCCATTAAGAACAATTTGTAAGAAGAAACTAAGCTGACTTCTTTCTACCTAAGTTTATGTCTTTCAAATAAGAATATATTTTCTCTCTCCATGACTTTCCTTTTCTATGTAATTTTGTGATCATTTGAATCCCCAAATTGCTGTCACAATTAATAAAACTGAGTAGTTGAATACCACATATTAAGCACCCTGGCTGTTTCTTGCTCTATCTAGAGATTTTAAAAAATTATCAGACTTATTTATTCTGAACTTACAGTTTAAAAATATATCTGTAATGAAACAGCTCTAGATAAAGTGGTTTACTAAGATTTTCACTTTATATCTTATTTTTTTTTCAATAATTATTGTTACCTTTTAACTGACCTTTATATGGTATGAGCTTTAGAGGAGATATCAAGTTTCCAATTAATTTTGAATGTGACTAGAGCTTTATAAATGAGGAATGATTTAGGGGCAAATTTATGGAATGCAAATTTATAACATGTAAAAGATTATAGTTAACTATGTGATAAAGTAAAAAACCTAGCTATCTGAGATTGACATATATACAATAATATACATAAAATAGATAACTAATAAGAACCTTCTGTATAAAAAGTAAAATAAAATTCAAAAAAAAAAAAAACCTTAGCTATGTGGAAAGTATGTGTTTATAGAGGAACATAAACAACTTGTATTAGGGAAATTTGCAAGAATGTGAGGAATGATCAGAATGTATCTAATGCATTTATATGTGGATATAAAATATGTAATTTATTATACTGATTTTCTGCTATCAACAATGAAGCAATCACAGTAACTTCACCTTCTTTTTCAAGAAATCTTAGCGAGATATCTTTATTTTACAGTGTATCTGTAATGGCTGCATGAATCAGGATGCCTTGAATTTTATGATATTTTCTTTCTAACTTTTCTGGGAAAGCCATCAATAGGCAATGAAAAAAATTCTCATTGTCTATATTAAGAATAAGCAATAATTGAATGAAAAGAGGTACCTATTATTCAATGATAATATGTAGATAACAATACACAGTTTTGTTTTCTTCCTTAAAAGTGATTTCTAAATCCTGGATATTTTTAAAAGTCAATCCATAACGGTTGAGGATTTTTAGGAAGTTGACTGAATTAAGTTAGATGACATTCTAAGAATCACACCTTTTTACAGCTTTCAAGAATGCATACCCACTCATAAATCTGAGTAGTTAGCAGAATATTTCTTAGTAAATATATACTACCAAATCAGTTTAAATGAATAGATAGTAACTTTTAATGAACATTAATGATCTGGATGCTACTTATGGTAGATAAGATGCTAAGGCATTTTATTTAATATTATTAATTTATAGCAAAACTTTTTATTATGAAAAAGTTTTTGAAACATCCATAAATGTAGATAGGATGGCATAATAAACCCCAACCTGAGGTTAAAGAATTATCATTTTGTCATATTTGTTTATTTTTTCTTTGCTGAAATGTTATTTTAAAATTATTCCTAGAAAACTCATTCCCAAATACTTAAGAGTACAATTCTGAAAAATAACATTTTCTTAATTGACCTCAATATTGTGATCACACCCAATAAATATTACATGTTAGAAAATTACATGTAGAATATATTCGTACATGATCAGTATACCATTATGATATCTAACAAGATTAATGCAACATTTTAAATATCATCATTATACATGCCATCCATGCTCAGTTGCTCCTACCCCACATCTTTTTCACCATTTTATTATTCTAGTCAGGATCTAAATGATATACACAAATGTTATTTGGATGCTGTGTCTTTAGCCTCTTTTACTTTAGAACAGATCCCCTGCCCTTTTTCATCATACTGACTTACTTTTAGTTTTCCAGAATAATTTCACATTCTGGATTTGTCTGATTGTGTTCTCATATTACTGTTTATTTTGGTCCTCAAGACTTGGCATTTGGTTTAAACTGGAAGCCGGAGCCAAAGATTTTATTAAAATTAGATTCAGCAAGTTTGATACAAATAGTTCATTCCATGGTGCCATGGAATTCATATTTAATCATGTTAGAAAGAATGAATTATCTAGTTATTCCATCCATTTTCTTATCATTTTTAAGTAATTATGGAAATTTGCAAATATATTAAAAAGTAGAAATAAACAATATACTTGTGTATTATTTTTGCATGCACCTATATATGTTTATGTATGTGTTGTTTATATAATTGTAATTTGGGTCATAAAATAGGGTTATGTATTTCAATGAATGATATATCTCTTGAGCCTCTCTAAATATAAATGTCACACTTTTACATTTTTTGTTTTTTTCTTTTTGGTTGATGAGACCAGATTGTTATTCCTATAAAACTGCCCAGCGTGGATACTGCTGAGTGCATATCTTTAATACCTTTTATCATTCTCTGTTCCATGTATTTTCTATAAATTGGGAGTTACATTAGAGTCTTGGTCAAATTGAGGTTTGAATTTATTTTGGTAAAACTACTTCACAAGTAGTCACCATAAGGTACATAAATTTGATGTTATGTATTTTGTGTGACTTACTGTGTATGTGTGTGTATGATAACTTCTTTATAAGATATTAGCAGCCACTGGTGAACTTTGGATAGACACACAAATCCATTAGGGGGTTTTAAAATGTTACGCTAATTCTCTCATGTCTTTTGCTTATTAGCTAGAATACTTCTTTTAAGATAAATCTCCTCTCTTTAATTATATGCTCACATGAGGTACAGTTCATATAGAAAAGACAGCTTAAGGTTTTATTTCTGTTTCTTTTTCTAAAAAAATCACATTTCCTATCTCTAAAGTTTATCAATGATTTTTGAACTCACATATAATGTGTTTTAATCCCTTATAATCTTTTGCTTTTGGATGATCAAATTGTCCCATCTTTGTCAGGTGAGAGCTTTTTATGGGGCAAGAATCAACTTCATAACAATATCTGACAAGGAAATTTTAAGAAAATAAAATAAAAATTCGCTATTACTTGTATACATAAATACAAAATCCTTAACAAAATATGAACAAATCAAATCCCTCAATATATAAGTAGCTGATACATCCTGAACAAGATGAGTTTATCCCAGGAAGGAGAAGATGGTTTAACATAAAAAAATCAGGAGAAATTACATGATCACCCAAAGAGATGCATACAAATCATCGGAGAAAATTCAACACACTCATGAAAAATACTTTCAGCAAGCTAGGAATAGGAAGACATTTTTCCCTATCTATTGAAAGGCATCCACAAAGAGCCAAGAGCTAACAATATGCATAATGGTGAAACACTGAACCCATCTCCCCTAAGTTTAGGAACAAGGTATGAATCTCTTCCTTTATTATTTCTATTCAGTATTGTACAGGAGAACATATCTAATGTAAAAAGCAAGAAAAATAAAAGTATAAACATTCGAAAGGAAAAGTCAGACTCTTCATGCACAGAATTTTACAGTAAAATTCAGTGATATAAACAAAAATCTACTGTAACATATAAATGACTTTTAACAAGTTCACAGATATAAAGTCAACATACAATAATTATCTTCCTAGGAACTAGTAATGAGCAGTTGGAAAAAAATTGAAAGTGCCATTTACTATAGCATCAAAAAGTGTAAAATACTTAAGGGTTATTTTATTAAAAGAATGCAAGACTATTATAGTTAAAATTTTACAAAAACAGTGTAGAGAAAAATTAAATAAGACAATGCAAATTGAAAGACATATTGTTAAGATAATAATTTTCCCAAATTTGATCTGTAGATTCAATAAAACTTCATCTAAAATAAAAGGAAGAGCTTTGTTGTAGAAATTGACAAATTGATTCTTAATTTATTGGACATATAAGGGACATAGAATAGCAAGATAACAATCACTGCAAAGAGTAGCAAAACCAAAATAGGATTTATTTTAAACTATAGTAAATAAAACACTATAGCACTGGCATTTTATTAAAGAAACAAAATAAACATTCCAAATAACCATACTTACCTGGTAAATTGATCTTTAGGAAGGTATCAAAAAAGGAAATGGAATAAAAATGAAATGGAAATTATTTTCAATAAATAATGCTGTAACAACAATAATCCTTTGAAGATAAAAAAGAAAGAATCTCATACTTTATCTTATACCATATATAAAAGTCAAATTAAGATTGCACATAAACTTAACTGTAAAACTTAAACTATAAATTTCTAGAAGAAATTATAGGATAAATATATTGACATTCTTGCATTAATGCAAAATTTTCTTGACTCAAAGAATGAAAACCATACAAATTGATAAAATGGACTTCATTAAACTGAGAATTTTCTGTTCATTAAAAGACATCTTTAAGAGGTAAAACAGATGAGCCATATAGTAGAAGATATTTTCAATACACCTTCTGATACTGAATTTATATTTGACTTATATAAAGAACACCCAAAACTCAATAAAAAGACAAACAACCCAATAAAAATAAATTAGCAATAATTTGAAGAGACACTTCACAAATAAGATCGCCATTACATAAAAAATAACACTTAAGCACTTTAAAAGGTGTTCAGCATCATTAATCATGAGGAAAATGCAATTAAAACAATGATGAGATACCATTTTCTACCTACGAGAATGGATAAATTAAAAAGATTAATGCTAAGTTTTGGTGAGGATATAGAGCTAATGGAAACCTCATATATGGGGAAAGCTGAATATTGTACAAAAAATTTGAAATAAATGTTTGGCAATTTTTTACCTAAAAATGTCACACACATACTTTCCCTTCTACCCAGAAATTCTACTTCTAGATATTTACCCAGGAGAAATGAAAACAGGTATTCACAAAGAGACCTGTAGAAAAATGCTCATACAAGCTTTGTTTATAATGGCCCCAAACAAAAGGTTCATTTTCATAAACACAAAAGTGAAGAGGCAAATTGTGATATACTTATTAAATAGAATATAACTTAATAAAAAAGAATGTATTGCTTCTACACCAACAACATTGATGAATCTAACAAAATATTTATGAAAGAAACCACACCAAAAGAATAGGCGCTAGATATCTCCATTTCTATGAATTTCTCAAATGTGGGTAACTAATCTATGGATACATTAGTTGGAATAATGGTTGCCTCTAAGGAGGACAGGTGGCTGACTAGAAAAGTTTATTAGAAAACTCAGATGGAAATTTCTCAAACACATTTGGATGTGTATTTTAACATATATAAATTATTCTCACTAAAGATAAAATAAAAACTCATGTAATAGAAACTAGAAATACATGATGGCTCAAACATGATAGATTTCTCATGAAGCTAAATTTTATTTATATCCTGTATAGAGCCCATGAGTGCCCATGCATATGTGTCTATGGATGGAGGGAAGCTTTCCTTCCAGAAGGGATTCAGTGATTTTTGAGCCTCTCCCACATTTTTTTCCAGGTCCCTTCCATCTATGCTTCAGTTATCTTCAACTTGTTGCTTTCCATTTTCCTATTCTCAACTACATCAAATTAGCAGAAGAAATAGGAGAAGGAGAATTATGTATGGATGTTTCTTACAAATAAAGTTTGGGAAGTAGTGTCTATCAGTTCCATTTATATTCCATTGCCCCAAACTTAAGTACATGGCCAAAGAAAGAGAAAGTGCCAATCGGGAATGTGGTCTATCTGTGGTCCAAGAAGAAGAAGAAATAAGTTTGGTATGTTAGCCACCTCTGTTATATACAAAGAGTTCCTCAAGGAAATCCCCATTATTTTTTTTTGTCCCTGCTGACACAAGGGTAATATTAAACTCAAGTTTCACTTTATAACTGGGCTGAAGTCTTAACAAGTTTCAGATCTTTTAACTTATGACACAAAAGTCTAAATGGTAGCACTACCTCATAGTTTAAATGATTTTATGTTTTTACATAGAAATCATGCTATTGAAATTTTTCCCAATTATTTTTCTATTTAAAAAAATAACATTCTACAGATCTTTTATCCATATAGACCTTAAAGGAGATCTAAATTGATTGAAGGTATTAATAAACATGTTTCCTTAAATAATCTATTTTAGGTATGCCATCAGGGGATATGTCTCAGCTACATCTTCTAGACCCCCTTCAAGGGTCTGGCAGCTTCTTTTATTGGAGGTCCATGTAATCCATTTATTTCCATCCATTTACATACGTAGCCATTCATTTACCTAGTACCTGTCCAGCTGCCTTCATCTAGGTATACGTGTGACTTTTTTTCTAATTAACCTTCATTTTCCTTATCTAATGAATATGGCTTCCAGAGTGATACAGCATCATGCTTCCCATTCTTAAAAATGACCTGAACTTTAAACGCTATTTTTTTTCTCTTATGCCATCTGTCAGGATACAGCCACCTTGATATCTGCATAGAGTAATTTTGCCTTGCCCCTTAAGAACTCGTCGAATCTTAAAATTGTGTGTAGAGCTACCCACGAGTTACATTAATGTCTCTGAGTCAGGACTTCGGTGACAATTCTATGCATGGATTTTGCTGTGAATTGCTTATCTATATGGTATATAAATTCAAAGCCTGATTGCTAATTTATTACTTCATGAAAGACACAGCAACTTTAAACATATTTTCAAAATATTTCCAATCTTCCCTGTGAATCTCATTTCTAATGTGAAAGGCACTTTATCTTCTAAAAAGCTATGAATTAAGTTTGGGATGGAAATATGGGATAGTCTCAGTGAAGATGGACCACTTCCATCAACCTAATAAGTTAGGTATGATAACTGACATATATATATTTTATGGATAAGTAAACTAAGTAAACATAGTAGATTAAGGAATTTGCTCACAGTAAACGTAAAAATGTTGAGGACAAGATTTGAACCAAATGCTTCCTGGGTCCAAAGCTCTTGATCTTAATATTACACTAATATATTTCCCACACCAAGTGGTGTATTTTAATCCTCACAAGTAAGGTAATAGAATGATACTTCACATGAAATATCGAGATGTTCTTATTTCAAGTTTTTTGCATTTAATTTGTCCTTTATTTTTTAACTTGAAAAGACTTAAACAATTAAAATGGCACACCAAGTGCTCATCATCTTCGAAATTCTAACTGAACAAATAGTACCCTCGATTTGACACTTCAATTGCCTGCAAAGTATTTATAAACCTAAACACTCTTAAAATTTTGTACTGAGCATTTGAAAACAGCTCTGATTGCTAATAACTCTACTCAATATATACCAGACAAGGGGGAGTTTCAGCTCTTAAGCTTCAACTATTTTTGAATTGCCTTTGTGCCAGAAAACTCCACCTTAAATTGCCTTTAAAGCAGAAAATATACCCTGTCTCCCCTCACATAATTCAAAAGTAGTTTAAAGTTATATTTCTCAAAAAGAGAAAAATGACGAGGGAGCTGTGATCAGGTCTTTGTAGTCTGTCCAAGGGAATATGGTTTGAAAAAAAATTTCTTTTTTTTTCTGTGAGTGGAAGGATCCATGGTACAAGTGCTTGGAGAAAGTTAGCTGCAGTCTCTGCTGTCATAAATATGTTTGTGTGGTATTTGGAGATCTTGCAAAGGGCAAGACTAAATTATAGCATGATGTGAAATTTAATAGCTGGAGCAGTGTTCCATCTTCAATGGCTGGGAGCCAATATTCTGAGGTTACTCTTACCCCCAAAATGTTATCCATTCAAGCTATTCTCCTTGAGTTCAGGAGGTAAATTAGATCATCATTTCATAAATTTCATGCATTCACACCTTACACATGGAAATGTTTTCACTGTAGTGGTTTAGAACACTGTCTAAATGAGGTGCTTGTTATTAGTTCAATTACAGGAGAGACCACTTATGTTAACTGTGTCCTCTGGTCAAAGACAGCCCATAATTCAGAGACCCAAACAACAGGCAATAATTTGGGGGGCAGATTCAAATACTTCAATTCTGGTTTTTGGGGATGTAGCTCAAACTTATATTTCCATCAGGTAGAACACAAACTAACACATCATACATTTTCCCTAAATATGTGTTTAGTTAACATAAAACACATATTAAACAGTAGATTTCATCTATAAATTGAGCACATATCTATTGAACACCTCTAATCTGTAGAGATAAATTAGATAAAATCTCAGTTTCTTAATGTTTTAAAATTATGGTTTGTTAAATAAGTTGTCTTAGGAGCTCAGAATCTTAGGGTTAAAAAAGACATGTGTCACATGTTACTATATATATATGAATGACAGGTGACAGAGATTAATTTTACTTTCAGAGAGCTACCAGGAAGCCTTCACAGAAAAGGCAATGTCAGAGCTACTCTTACAGACATTACATTACATGATGAGAAGGAAGTTTCTGGACAAAGAGAAGAGTGCATTCCAGATAGGAGGAAGAATACATCCAAAGACCTGGAAGTTGTGAAAGAGCATGTCTCATACAGGGCCTTATGAATAATTCAAAGTTCAAAGATTTGAGTGGAGTTTAGAGTAAAGAGAAGAGGGTGGAAAAAGTAAAGGAACAGAGATTAATTTTCTCTTGTAGGTTAGAAACACATTGGTGCATTGGAGAACTATCAACAGTTTTTAAGCTAGGGCTTGGCATGATCATTTTTCTGTTTTGAATATAATCCTGACAGCAAGTAAGAGATGGAATAGAAGAAACTGGGGTCAGGGGTCAGATAGGTGGTATCATCTACTGTTAAATGGATTCCATGTGTTGGGCTCCATATGGTGTCCCTCCAAATGGGAGTCCTGATTTTCATACAGCATACTGTCTCTGTGGATTATACTGAAGCTCTTGAAGTGCTTTTAGTTTTGTATGATTGAGTTATTTTAAAAGATCTACTGCCTCTTCTCACCCAATGTGAATTAATGAAATATTTTGAGTGTTTTATTTCTTAATCAGAGCAGAAAATTGAGTCCATGCTTTAAGTCTGGTGAAACCAAGATTTACAAATCCTACCGTCAAAAATTTTTAATTCCAAGTAAATACTTAAGAAACATTGTCACCTTTAATAGCATGTTTGCATCATCAGTGAACAATTGGTAATTATGAAAATATGCTTCATTTGGAGAATATGTAAATTATGTCATAGTCATATAATGAAATTCTAAAATGAATTAACTAGGTCTATGTATACCAAATGTGTAAAAATCTCAAAAACTGTACTTTTAGTGAAAAAAACAAGGAACAAAATTATATATGCAGTATTAATTCAATTGTAAGTAATTTAAAGCACAAACACATTTGTCGTTAGAGCTGGGTACCTATAAAGACACGAACTGTGAGGACTTTCACCAATTTTAGGGTTATGCTTACCTCTTGAGAGGAAGAGACAAGATTGGGGTATTAAATACTGTTTACTTGTTGAAACAAAAATGATATAAAACAAATATTACAACATGATGAACTGTGTTAAATATCTGTTGTGGGTATATGCAGGTATCGGACTCTCCCATATTTTATTCTATATTTTAGTTATTGTAATAGCGTGGGTGAATCCACACTAATAAATCACTAAGAGCATTTCAACGGATAAACCACACATTCTACTTATTAATTTTAAATGTATTCAAAATGGCAAATTGGATGCTCTGTTATAGAAACCACCAAAGTAATCCATATTTTAGTATAGTCGGTCCAATACTTAACATGGTAATTGCTTCAGTGTTTACTGATTCTACCCCTACACTTTCCAGAAGCCCAGGGGGAATTTCAAGAGTCCAGTTAAATTCAACGGGTAAATAAATTAAAAGGAAAATGACAGACGTTGGCTCTAGTGTTACTAATTTTAACATGCTAACTTGGTACCTTACAAATTTTGAGGAAAAAAAAGACAGTTAAAGAAAGCTGACAGGGCTTCCCTGGTGGCGCAGTGGTTGAGAGTCCGCCTGCCGATGCAGGGGACACGGGCTCGTGCCCTGGTGCGGGAAGATCCCACATTCCCAGCATTTCACATGGGCCAGTGAGCCATGGCCACTGAGCCTGCGTGTCCGGAGCCTGTGCTTCCCAACGGGAGAAGCCACAACGGTGAGAGGTGAGAGGGCCGCTACCGCGAAAAAAATAAAATAAAATAAAAAAATCTGACAAACAACTTTAAACAACTAATATTCAAAAATACACAGACAGTTCCATCAACTGTACATTGCTCTGTTTTTTTGTTTTTGTTTTTATTTTGCTCCAAGAAGCAAAATCTAATCTGCACTAAATTCGGCAACTTCTTATTCCCAACAAAGAACAATGGCAGCAAAAAATGCTGATACATGCTAAGTGAAATAATTCCTTTACTTTTCTTACTCTACAGTTAATCTAGTTTCTGATGGAAATTAAGTGATGTTTAAATAGATAGACACAAGAATATTGCAGTGGCTCACCATGCTAAAAAGTAAGCTCACCAATAGAGAGGCTGACCCATGTGGGAAAGACCCACAGATCTAAATAATTGCTTTGTGTAGCAGTGAATAAGAATGAAAACATCTATTGATTTAATGATAATTAGATATTAGTAACTATTCTACATATGGGGAAGCATTAAGCAACAAGTCCAAATCACTTACAAAGTCCATGATCTATATTTTATCAGAATAATATTAGATGCAATGTTTTAAATTATATCATGTTGTGTAATAGAATATGTGGTGACAGAAAGAGCAGGTTTACTTAGTCCCTTCCTTTTAATTATCAATGTAAAAATCTTGTTTTATCTTAAAATAAAATGTGTAAATTAATAAATCTCCTATGAGCTATGGGAGGAATTAGTAAATAAGTACAAGTTTAAAAAAAAAGAATGGAGCTAAGATCACAATATAGAAAAAGAAACATATTAAATTTAAAGAAATAAAAATATAGCCAGAAATTGAAGTTGTTGAAATTAGCCAAATATGGTAGTTCTATCAAGCAGGGTAGCATGGAAAATAGCATTAGTTTATACACATGCACCTGTATATCAACAGCAACAACTTGTGTGCATTTAAAAACAATATAAAAATATATATACACACACACACACACACACACACAAACACAGGCATATATAAGCATGCAGACAAAAATCAGCAAATATTGTGATTTTCCATTTTGAAAAAAATCAATTCATTCATAAAATTAAATTTTAAGACCTAAAACCAATAATTTCAAAAACATTTACAAAAAGGGCTTTAACTGGACATAAATTAAAAATATTAACACATTTAAATTAAACATATATTATTCTATTTTATTTAAGTGAGTATGCTTGGGAAGGTGAAAAATGTCACTTTATAATAATTAAATGATTTTCTTCCACTTGAGGTAGTCTTATGGATATTCTGTAGAAAAACTTCTTTTACTGTGGTTAATCAGGAAGGGGGAATCAGAGTGTGGCTTCTCCTGTACCAATTTTCTCATGGAAAAAATGAACCAATACACTTTGGAAAATAGGGGAGAAGAAACTGAAGTTCTTGGCTGCACTTAGACTAACAAATGCATACTAAACCACACAAATGTTTTCATTTTACACCGATTAATTTTATAGCTCTAAAAACATGTCATATCATTTTATAGATTATGCAGTTACTAGTATTGGATTAATAATGTTCACCTATAAATATCAGAGTAACTAATTAAACTGAGTAGAGGAGTGAGTATAAACATGTACATATATATATATTTATAAATGTGGAGTAAGAAAGTATGTACTGAAAATACAGCATTGATTCACAAGTAGAATTTTGATAAAGCACCATAAAATATAGTTTTACTTTGCAATCAAGTACACTTTTCACTCTTAACAATTTTGCTCTTCACAGTAACTTGCCTCTGAGACTTAAATATTTCTTTATATGTTTCTTATTTATGCACTAAAATCAAATTCACATCTCGTGGATGTATTTCATTTTAAGTGAACATTTTTATATATATTGAAAAGGTATACAGTTCATTAAATAAGCATTGTGGTGGATGATTGAGCCTGAAGTGATTCAGGTAAGATTCATGGAAAAAAAAAAATAAATTTTGTCCCCAAATTATTACAACAAACGTTATTTCTAGGACAAGGTGCCTTTGATCTTAGCTTGTACTTGAAAGGGCAAAAGAATGTTACTTTTGCAAGGCTGCTGTCCAAAGAAAAGAGCAAAACTTTTCCAAAATGTGACTAAACATTTTTGTAATAATCTTGGGAAAATGTCCACACAAATACAGTCTGTAATATTTTCTGACTAAGAGGCATCTCATTCTATGTATCTAGGATTTTTTTTTCTTTTTTTTCTTTATGTTTGTTTGTTTTCAACTGAAGAATTTAATGTATAGTATCCTGAGAAGATAGCTGGCTTTAGTTACTGAACTAATTCTACTACCAGCTCTGAGCTTACCATGTAGCTTAAAATAGATTTTCAAAGTTTATCTGAGCTTGTCTCTATTTCTCAAGAAGTGATTAGTAGGCTTCCTACTACTCAAAAATTCCTTTATTCTTAGTCTACAGAAATGTTGATATCTTGTTGTGCTATGGATCACTCCTAGCATACTAAAAGGCAGTTTGGAGTCAGTTGTGCATTTAATGTCTTGAACACTTTAAATTACTTCTTTTCCCATGTTGTTTTGGTAGAATTGTTTCCTACAGCAAACCACTCACCCCCTGGTCTTGGCACTCCTGGTCAGAATTTTGTGCACTTTGTAACATCTTTGCTCGTGGTAGCCCAGTTTTCCTAGTAACTTTGTTAATATGCTATGAAACGATTGACAATTTGAGTATGTAGTGTATATGATATTAAATTGTGAAGTAGTGGGACTTATAATGTAACAACGTAACAATATTTGAAGATATTGGTACTTGATATCCTGTTAAGGAAAATTTGCCTCCAAATTTTAAGCTGGAAAGTTACTGAAATAACTGTTCAGGAAAGAATCACAACTACATGATCTTTTAGGTTTTTGGTATACATGTTAAGAATAGTGTAAAAATTAAAATGTTTGTGTACTGATCCTCAAAACAACCAATAAAAGCTCAATTATGAAAAAAACCAAAAAATATACTCTGGAGAAGTGTCTGGTAATACACAAGAGGTGAGAACACATCAAGATATGTTATTGGGTTTTCCATTTCAATAGATCTATGTATTTCACAACAGTCATACATTGTGCTCAATTCCACAGTATTAGAGTTGTGGGAAAGAGAAATGGATAAATTTTAATTGAAATAGATTCTCAAAAATATGGATTCTCCTCTGTGTGTAACCAGCTATGACATTGGTGGAGCTGCTAAACCACATTTCATCCATCTCTTTTCAAAACAAACAAATAAACAAGCTCTGTTTAATTGAAAATGGTTTCACACAGGGCAAATAAAACAGTGCATGTGAAAATATCCTGAAAAAGTATAAAGCACAATAAAAATTCAAGAAATTGTTATGAAATTGTAACATTACATTTTCTTGGTCTATTTTCCCAAGGAATAATGATTAGGATTAATCTGTCAGTGTCACCAATTGTATACGATGCCAATATATGAGGTTGTTCCTATACCTATTTACAGATATCCAGATGTTTGGAGTTACTCAGGCACATTATTGATTTCTTAACAAAATAATCTGGATATGTTGGTAATATTGACAATCTTAGTCAATGCCGAGCCTGCACTTTATCCCTTAATGTGGTTTGATGTTTCCAAGTGTCAACACATTCACTGAATTACACACACATATTTAATGAAAATATTATGATCCCATAAATATCACAAGTCAGACTAGCACCTTCTTCTTTTAGCCTCTTTTTTTCAAATCAAGGATGGTGAAGCACACCAGTTGATCTAACATATATACCAAGTGTGGTATGGTAGAGTCTGGGGGTGAGCCAATTCATGGCATAGCATGCGGCTCTTGGTTTAATGGCCTCCAGCCTGAATAGATTTCTTGATCTGGATCACTGCAGATAGCATGAAAAGTCCCTTTGTTGAATTTTAGTTTTTCTTGGCTTTCAGTAGCACATGAGAGGGATAAAATTTGGCACTCTGTATCTAAGCTGTCTTTTGGAAATTTCAGATTTGGATTCTCTTCCCAGCATTTAGATTTCTTAATTCAAACCATGCTATATTCCCTGTGCACTGATGCTGTATCCTCCTGCAGAGAAGGAAAAAGTAACTCCAAAAAGTTACCTGGCTCGCCATGTCACCCCAATACATTGATGCTATTAATGGGCTTTTCAATGACAGCATTATGGAGTGTTTCAAAGTGCTGATGAATCCTATTAACATTCTATGACCCAAAATTATACTGGTCTATTTTATTTTAATCAAAATTAGTTATTAAAATATTTCAGACATAACTTCTCTCTGGCCACTATATTTCCACAATATGTAGGACTGTTTACCAGAAAATCATTAATGTTATAAAGAGCATGGCTCTCTGTTACCTGACCTGCAAAGTATATACTCTTGACACTTTTGCTAGTGATTAATATTGAGAAAGTACTATGTTATAATAACAATAACACAACAAACTTTTTTTTTAAACTCTCATAATTTTAGTGAAGAAAATGTCTATACCACTAAATTCTTCTTTTGCAAAGAACATCCTCTAGTATCACAAAATCACAATGGTGTACAAGTATGAGCCCTCCACATTTTATTTCAATTAATGTATAATACACCTACAGAAAAATGTACAGATCATAAATGTACAGCCAAAATAACATTCTTAATGTGAACATCTCCATAAAGCCATGCAGTATGGTAAGATATATATATATATATATATATATATATATAAAATCTTTGTCTATCCATCAATGAACTCTTAAGTAGTTTCCATATCCTGGCTATTGTAAGCAATGCTGCAATAAGCATTGGGGTGCATATATCTTTTTAAGTTAGTGTTTTTGTTTTCTTTGGATAAATACCCAGAGGTGGAATTTCTGGATCATATGGTAGTTCTATTTTTACTTTTTGAGGTATCTCTATACTATTTTTTTATAGTGACTGCATCAATTTACGTAGCCACCAACAGTGCACAAGTGTGGAGACATCTTTGCCAACACTTGTTATCTCTAGTCTTTTTTGATAACAAGCATTCTAACAAGTGTGAGATCCATTATTTCTATTAAAATATCAGCTCTCATCACTTTTGTTTCCATGAGATAGAGAAAACATATTTTCCCATTCTCCTCAAGATAAAAACTAAAACCCATGGGCATTAAATGTAACACAGACATAAGCTTCTGAAGTGTAGAGAGAAGAAACCAAAATGAGTACAAACCTCAGTAGCCAAGGAATGTCATGGTGGTGAGTTCTTTGGGATTGCTTTATGTCTTATAGATCTTAATCTTAGAGCAGATGAAGGTGGCAAGCTGGAAATGCCAAAAGGTACCGGTAACATATATCCCTCAAAAATCCTTTTCTCTCTAAATGAATGACAGGAAAGAGGCAACCCAACAAAACATAAGACTTTCCTATAATAGCCACTCTACAAGAAAAACACCATGGAAAAAAAGTGTGGCTCCCACCTCCACCCATGTCAGCCAAAGCTATGTAGGGGGCCTGGACTTCTACCCTTCCTGGCTATAACAAAATCCCCCAACACCACCATTGAGGGTGGTGTCAGAGAGTTCAAGTCAGGAGCCAGGATTTTCACCATTGCCTAGTGGTAATAAGATCAAACACCTCATCTCACCATGCTATCAAGTCAAGCACAAGGGGAGCACTGGCAAGGCACTCCTACCCATCCCAGCAGGAACAATCAGTGAAGGTATAGTGGAAAGCCATAACCTCTACTCTGAACCAGCAATATCAAGCAGCCATTCCCCTTAGGTGTCAATGGAGGCCAAGGGGGAGACTGGACTTCTCTTTACACCTGGCAGTAACATGGTAGTGCCCCTCTTTTCCCCACCACAGTAATATCAGAAAGTCCAGCTAAAATGGAGAACATAATAAGATCCAGAGTCTCATAATATTCAAAATGTCCAGATCTAAATAAAAATATTTCTCACTATACTAAGAAACAGGAATATCTCAAATTGAAGAAAGAAGATCTCAAATTGAAAGAAAAATGATAGTTAATATATGCCAACATTGAAAAGACAAAGATATCTGGCAAAGATTTTAAAGTAGCCAAACAAAAATGTGTTAATGCACAATTATAAACACACTTGAAACAAATGAAGAAATAGAAAGTCTCAGCAAACAAGTAGAAAGTCTCAGCAAACAAATAGAAATTCTCAGCAAATATCAATAAAAGGGAAGATATAAAAATAGAAGTGTTAGAATGAAAAAAATCCAAGAAAAATACATATATTTTTTAAGTCAACAAATGGCTCTACAGCAGCGTCAAGGCTACAGAGGAAATGCAATGAATTTGAAGATGAAACAATAGAAATTACTCAGTCTGAACAACAGAGATAAAATAGCCTGAAAAAAGTTAACAGTAGCTCAGATACCAATAGGACTAGAAAAAAAGATCCAACATTTCTTCCCAAATTTGGCAAAAGACATAAACCTACAGATTCAAGAAGCTAAGCAAACCACAGACAGCATATATCACCAAAAATTAACATGAAGACACATTATAGTCAAACATGGAAAACTAAAAAAGTAAAAAAAAAAAAAAAAATGTAGGCAATGTGAGAGACAAAGACATTTTATCTATAGAGGAAAAATCAATTTAAAATTACAGTGGATTTCTCATCAGAAATCAAGTAGACCAGAGAAAAATGTCACATTTTTCAAGTATTGAAAGAAAAACCTGTCAACCCATAATCCTATATCCCATGAGAATATCCTTCAGGAATGATGGAGGAAATAATGATATTCTTAGAAGAAAGAAAAATATGAGATTTGTCACAAACAGATGCACTCATTAAAAAATGGCTAGAGAAAGATTTTTAAACATAAAGGAATTTATGAAAGAAAGAATCTTGAAATACCTGGAGGGAAGGAAGAACATATAAGCAAAAATATGGGTAAATGCAATAGATTTTCTTCTCTTCTCAGTTTTTCTAAATTATAGTAAGGGTTGAAGCAAAAGTAATAAAACTGATAAGGTTCTAAATGTATGTAGAGGAAATAGTTAAGACAATTATATTATTAACAGGTGAGGGTATAGGGATACAAAGTGCAGTAAGGTGTCAACACTTTACTTGATCTGCTAAAATAATGAAACCCATAGAACTCTCCTGCACTGTTGGTGGGAATGTAAATTGGTACAGCCACTATGGAGAACAGTATGGAGGTTCCTTAAGAAACTAAAAAAAGAGCTACCATATGATCCAGGAATCACACTCCTGGGCATATATCTGGAGATAAATATGGTTCGAAAGGATACATGCACCCTAATGTTCAGTGTCATGTGGTTTACAATAGCCAAGACATGGAAGCAGCCTAAATGTCCATCAGCAGATGAATGGATAAAGGAGATGTGGTACATATATACAGTGGAATATTACTTAGCCATTAAAAAGAATGAAATAATGCCATTTGAAGCAACATGGATGGACCTGGAGATGAGATTATCATACTAAGTGAAGTGAGTTGATAGAGAAAGACAAATATCATATGATATTGCATATATGCAGAATCTAAAAAAAAAAAAAAACAAAGAGTGATACAAATGAACTTATTTACAAAACAGAAACAGACTCACAGACTTAGAAAATGAACTTATGGATACCAGGGGGAAGGGTGGGGAGTGGAACAGATTGGGAGTTTGGGATTGACATGTACACACTGCTATATTTAAAATAGATAACCAACAAGTACCTACTGTATAGCACAGGGAATGCTGCTCAATATTCTGTAATAACCTAAATGGGAAAAGAATTTGAAAAAGAATAGATTCATGTATATGTATAACTGAATCACTTTGCTGCACACCTGAAACTAACACAACATTGTTAATCAACTATGCTTCAATATAAAATAAAAATTAAAAGAAAAAAAACTAATGACACCCATAGACTATATACATATAATACCTAGAACAATCACTAAGTGAAATTTATATAAAGTGCAACTGTGTTCCCTTCAAAATGATATGTTGGCATTCTAATTCTAAGTACATCAAAATGTGACCTAATAAGGTGAAAAGGTCTCTATGGAAGCAATAAAATTAAAACATGGTTTTTACTTTGAGCCCTAACTGAATGTGACTGGTATCCTTATAAAAGGGAGAAATTTGGTCACAGACGCACTTAAAGGGGAGATAATGTGAAGAAACACAGGTTAAAGATGACCATCTACAAGCCAAAAAGAGAGGGAGGCCTGAAACAGATTTTTCCCTCACAGCCCTCCAAAGGAACCAATTCTGCCTACACCTTGATTTTAGCCTTCTACCCTTCAGAACAATGACACAATAAATTTCTATTTTTATTAAGTTTCCCAGTTTGTGGTCCTTTGTTATGGCAACCTTAGCAAGTATACTAAAAGTCACTAACAAAATTAAAAGGGAATTCTAAAAAAATATTAAATTAATATAATCCATTATGTTAACAAGTTAAAAAAGAAAAAAACTCACATAATCCTATAATTTTTGCAGAAGAGAATTTGACAAAATTTATCATTCATGATAAAAACTCTATTGTTTCTTCTATTCAACATAGTACTGGAAATCCCAGCCAGAACAATTAGACAAGACAAAGAAATAAAAAGGCATCCAAATCAAAAAAGATGTGAAATTTTATCCATGTTTGTTGATGATATGACCTTGTGAGTAGAAAACCCTAAAGACCAAAAAAAAAAAAAAAAATCCTGTTAGGATTCAGTAAATTTGCAAGACACAAAATCAACATACAAGAATCAATCTTGTTTATATACATAACAGTGAACTACCCAAAAGGGAAATTAAGAAAACAATCTCATTTATAATAATATCAAAAAGAGTAAAGTACTTAGGAATAAATTTAAGGAAAAAGGTAAAAGACTTGTACACTGAGAACTACATAACATTGATCAAAAAAAGTAAAGGAGACACAAATAAAGAAAAAGACATCCTGTGTTTATGAACTAGAAAAATTAGTATTATCAAAATGTCCATACTACCCAAGGCAATCTACAGATTCAATGTGATTTCTGTCAAAATCCCACTGGCAATTTTAAATAGAAGTAGAAAAAACACTATCCTAAAATACATATGGTACCACTAAAGACTCCAAACAGCCCAAACAATCTTGAGAAAGAACAAAGCTGGAGACATGACACTTCTTGCTTTCAAAATACATTACAAACTATAGTGTTTAAAAAAGTATGGTACTGACATAAAGACAGACACATAGACCAATGGAAAAGAATAGAAAGTCCAGAAATAAACTTATGCATATATGTTTACATGATCTTCAACAAGGATGCCAAGAATACATAATGGAGGGGAAAGACTGGTCTCTTCAACAAATAGTGTTGAGAAAACTGGATATCCCCATGTAAAAGAATAAAACTGGATTCTTATTTTATGCCATACACAAAAATCAATGCAAAATGGATTAAAAATTTAAATGTAAGACATGACTCTGTAGAGCTCCTAGAGGAAACCACAGGGTAAAAGTTTTGTGAAATTGGTCTAGGCAATGATTTTTATTGAATATGACACAAAAAGCACAATCAACAAAAGCAAAACAAGATGCATGGAACTACATAAAAATAAGAACCTTCTGTACAGCAAAGGAAGCAATCAACAGAGAAAAAGCAGACTTCTTTTTTCTAATCAGATTATTATTTTCTTTCACGCTTAATGTTAGGAATATATGTTTCTTTAGTTTCTTTATAGAATATATTTACACAATTAATGCCATTTACCTCAGTTCTCACATTATTTTTTAAAAATACTTATTTACTTTTTCTTCATGTAAGAAGGGAATTCTCAGGGGTTACAGAGTAACATATCCATGTGTCTTAATTTGGGATCCCCAGAAGCAGAGCTTGAGGCTGGGATTCCGGTGTATATGATTTATTCAGGGGGAGTCCTTAGGCGCAACTCTTATAGGAACAAAAGAAGCTGGACAGGAAGGGCAAATAATTTACACATGAATGTAGTGTTAGTTGAAATTGGCTTTGTGTTTGATTCTCCAGGGAGTTTTGGAACATAAAACCTAAGGCAGAGTTTGTCTTGTTTTGAGGCAGAAGGAGAGGTTTTATGTTCTCCATGAGATAAAGTAAATAGCCCAAAAGAAAGTCTTTGGAGAAAGTTGCAGATGTCAATCAATGAGCCATTAGCCAAAGCACCTATGGTTGCTAGGGCATGGGAACAACATCTAACCAATAAAAGTAATCCCAGAGAGTTTGAGGAGACACCAACAATGTCTGCCAAAACAAAACAATATGACATGTATGAGCTTGTCATGTGTTGACATAATCCCTGCATATCTAAGCTAAATCTAAGGGGTAAGAAAACTATTTTTGTTAGATAATTTGCATATGAGACCTCAATTCAGGTTATTATAAAGATTGTAAAACTGTCATAATTTCTGGTGTCATTTCACTTTTTTTAAAATCATTATTTACAAAAACAGGTGGGAAATAAATAGGTAGTAACCCACCATTCTGAAGAATTATACACCCAGATAAAATTTACGCTTCTAAACCTTCAATATATAAAGCCTCAGAAGGCTCCATAAAAATTGTTCTACCCATTAGTTTTTCTCCACTAATGTGAGAGTATGTATTCCTCCCAAACAACTCTGTCAGATAATGGGGGACAAAATGGTAGAGGCTTCTTGTATTATTGTGGAACCACAAAGACTTGTTCCCAATACAAGGCTTTTCCATGGGAAGATTCTCTTCAGGACTTCCCTAAGGAAAATCATGGAGTCTATAAACAGAACATATCCCTAGAATTGCAAACTCTCTCCCAAGGCAAAACTACCTCAGAAGACATTCCAAATGGATGACCATTTAATTTCTTCTTAAATATGTACAAGTATAGAAATTATCTACATTAAAAGGCAATGGAGTATAGAAAGTTGTACTTGTTGCAAACAGCTGCCTTTGGTATGGCCCTTTGAATCCCTTTCAAATGTTATTTCATTGCTAAAAAAAAAAAAAAAACTCCATATGGCTCCTCACAGACATTCTACAGATCTGATTAGGCCTTCATCCTATAGCCTCAAATTAAACTACACTGATTTACTATTAGTGTTAGGGTAAATTGCCACATTTTTTAACCTCTATGTGGCTTGAGCCTTTCTTCTTTTCCCAGCCTCTCTCTCTTATCCCTCTTGCTTTCTGTCTTGGCTGACCTTTGTTCAGTTCCCTGAGGGTGGCAGGCTCCTTTCCCAACTCAAGGACTGTACCCATGACACCCGTTCCATTTGTCTGGGTACCTGGCACCACCCCTACTCAAAACCTCCCCAGATCTACCCTCAATCGCTTTCTCCAGACTTTTCAGAATGTCTTAGTCTCCTCTCATTCCTAGCACCATGTAATATTCCTTTATAGTTTTTGTTACTGTTATCATTCTACATTGAGTAAAATTGCTGTTTGACTAATTTCTATCTTTCTCACTAAACAGTAAGTGCCATGAAAGCAAAACATTTAGACCTTTCTGGTCATTGACACAAATAACTGAACCAGTGCTTTGAATACTGAAACAGAGAAGGTACTACATAAGCATTTCTTGAATATGAGTAAGTCAAAGACATAGTGGCTGGGGATTGGGCAATCATGTGGGGACCCACGGGCCATTTCACTGCTAGCTTTTACCGTAAGTGAGATAGACAGCTACTAGGAGTTCATTTTAGCCCTTAGTCATCTTTCTGCCTCAATTACCACAGAGATCTTACTGTCCCAGTGAGTGGTCCTTCAGGTCTGCTAATTTTCCAGCTTCTGTGCCTCACGTGGAGCCTAGGAAACATTGACAAGCCTGAATCCAAGTAAATGCATGACTCTTGATGTTACTTCAAGTGCAAAAACAGGGAGAGGGTGAGACAGAGTAACAGATTTTTCTTGATTAGGAAATTTCTTTCTTCTGTCCTCTTTAAACTTCTACTTTTTAGCTCTTTACAGGACATTCAGTATAATCTATCCCAAGAACTATCTATCCCACTATCCCAAGAACTTCAGGAAACATAAATTTATCTTTCATGTCTCCAAGGCAGGTTGGAAGCTCAGAGTCAAAAATTTAAGCTAACTTAAGACCAGGAAGTAATGTGCAATACCCTGCATGCCTGGGCTCATTGACTGGCATTCATGATTTCAGTGTAACTTATTCCCCAACAGATGGGACCTGTTGACCTGAGTACTAAACTGACTCATGTTTTTTACAAAGATTAGATTTAGTTCTTCTATGGATGCTTTCAGATGAGTAGAAATATGACAGAGGCATCAAGAACCACGGGATAGGTGAGCTAGACTCTGCTAGTTGGGTCCAAAAAGCCAGTGGTGACACATATGTGCTTGTAATTAGACTTCAACATTGACAACCCATGTAGATGCCAGTTAAAGTTCATTTTTCCTTGAATAATCATATTTTATTCTTTTTGAAAACTAGGAAATGTAACAGTATTTGGTGTATTCTTGATCAGATATTACTATTGTCATCATTTATATGTAATATTTACAGAACATTTAATCTATGTTTTGGCGTTAGAACTCAGAAAAAATCTGTCTTCATTAACATTAATAAAAAGGAAAGCCTAGCTTATAGAAAGCAATAATATCTTTAGAATATCTGTAACACTAAATAAAGTCCCAGGAATTCACATATTTTTATTGCTGCTGGCCACAAATACAACATTTCTTTTTCTTCTAGATGGTGGAATAAAAGTTCCACTAATTCACTTTCTATTAACTTTTCTGTTTTTGTTGGCTTTCAGGAAAGCAGTCCTTTGTGATAGCTGGAGCTGACAAGCATATCCGTTTACATTTCAACTCTAACATGCACAAAGAAGATTTGAGAATTCGGATACATTTTTTCTCTGACCTCAAGCAGGCTGTTCATTGTAGAAAACACTACTTGTCGTTCCTAAAAAAAGAACAAAGGCAAACAAACAAAAAACACACATACAAAAGCAATATGAATAAACAAACTGAAATTCTGGAAAAGCTGAACAAAGTTAGATTACTGAAGCAATCCATGGCTCTTTCAATATTTCTCAACCAAGACCGTTTTCTCTGCCTTCAATGGATTTCCATTCAAATATTCAGCAATATCTTGCAAAAAGCCATTTCACATGCAGACACCTAAAATGTGGAAGGGACATGTGGCCTCATACACCCTTAAACACTGATGTCATACCATCAGTGTTTAAGGATTGGTCCTGGGGATACAACAGTGAATAAATTAGAAAAAACGTGTTTCCCCTATAGAGCTCAGATTCTAGTGGCTGGGGTGGGAGCAGATGAGACATAAGACACATTATTAAAATATATAGTATTTTCCCCAAGTACATTGTGGAGAAAGTAGAACAAGAAAGAGAGTAGAGAGAGGGAGGTAAGGATTGTTCTGTCATTGTAAGTGTGGGAGTCACAGATGGCTTCACTGAGAAGAGGGCGTTTGAGTAAAGGTCCTAAGAAGGTTAGGGAATAAACCATGCAGACACCACGGGGAGAGGTGCTCCAGGGCAGAAGGAACTGCAAGTGAAATGTCCTTGAGATAGAAACATTCAGATGTAGTAGCAGGAAAGGAACAAAGTCTGTGTGGCAAGGGGAGAGTGAATGAAAAATGTAGTAATAAAAGAAGAGTAAGTCAAAGACATAGTGGCTGGGGATTGGGCAATCATGTGGGGACCCATGGGCCATTTCACTGCTGGCTTTTACCGTAAGTGAGATAGCTACTGGAAATCTTTGATTGGAAGTCACATGATCTGATTTAGTTTGTAAAATCGTTACTCTGGCTATTGTGTTGTGGAAAGACTATAGGAGGTTAAAGGTGGAGCATAGGTAGACGTTCAAGTCAGGGGGTAGATAGAAGGCATTTACAACAATACACAGTATGTGAATTGGTTGATTACAGTGCAGTGATTATAAAGAAAGTAATGAGAAGTGCTGGTCAGAATCTAGGTGTATTCTGAAGGAAGGGTCAAGAGTTTTGCTGGTGGACTAGATGGAGAATGAGAAAGAAACTGATGAATTGAAGCATTTGTCTAAAATCACTGGAAGGATGGGGTTACCATGATTGTGTTTCAGGGGATTGATACAGGCTAGAAACAAAAATTTTGGAGTTGTCGGTGATAGAAGGTATTTAAAATCATGAGAAAGAACGAAATAATTGAAAGAGCGTTATAAACTGAATTGTGTTCTTCTAAAATTTATATGTTAAAGCCATAATCCCAGTACTACAAAGTGTACTTTGACTGTCTTTAGAGAAAGGACCTTTACACAGGTGATGAACTTAAAATGAGGACTTTAGGGTAAGCTTTAATCCAATCTGATTGGTGTCCTTATAAGAAAAGACGAGGAGACACAGAGAGACACCAAAGATGTGCATACACAGAGAGATAACCATGCCAAGAAGCAGCAAGATTGTGGCTATCTGTAAGCTAAGGAAATGCCTCAGAGGAAACCAGTTCTAACTGGCACCTTGAACTTGTACTCTTAACCTTCAGAACTGTGAGGAAATATATTTTTGTCGTTTAAGCCACCCAGTCAGTGGTATTTTATTATGGCAGTAAGTGATGGCAGAGAAGAAAAAGGCAAGAAGAAAAATGAATGATCCTTTCCAATTAGGTTAAAGTTTAAGACATATTAGCAGTAAAATCTTCATTTACTTTATTTAGTAACAATTACTAAACTCCACTAAGTGGCAGGCATTGTGAAAACACTGACGTAAAATAAGTTATGCTCTTTTTCTCAAAGCATTTTCAGCTAGTTTAGAACGGAAACTAGAAATGATGATGATTATGATGATAAGGATGATGATGATGATAATGTCCTTAGAGAGCTGCATGAGGTTTGCTTACCAGTTGGAAAAAATGTATTAACACTATTTTTTAAAGTTATTGTGGTCTGCTCATTAGTAAAAGGTATTCCAGAAATATAAATATCATAGTAAGTGATGATGATGATAACAACAGTAATAATAATAATGGTTATAACAATAACCTTTATTTGTTTGAAAGAGAGCAACAACACTGGTGAGGTCATGTGGAAAAATGGTGAGTTTGGATATGTTGAATTTGAAGTATTTGTGGGGCATTCTTGAAGGAAGAAGGCAAAACGATGATTGGATAAAAAAGGCAAAATTCAAGGGGATCATCAGGGCTCAATCTATACATAAGGTCTCCCAAGGAGCGTATTTAGAATGAAACAATAATGGATGAAACTATTGGAAAAGACCTACAATTAGGAATTTTCATAAATAAGACCAGAAAAAAATAGAAAAGTAGGAAGAAAGTAAAAGAAGTTTACTGATGGCCGAGTAGTTAAAAAAAAAAAAAAAAGCATTAGATAACCAGCTCATGCTTCCAGTAAGATAAGGGCTAAAATTTATCAATTGAATTTGGCAATAAGGACATTATTGACAGTATCTGCCAAAGCAATTTCAATAGAGTAGAGGCAGAAGCTATAATGCAATCAGCTGAAGAGGAAATGAGAAGCAAAAACTCATGGAGTGATAGCAAAGACTTAACTTTCTAAAAGGCCACCTGATCAGGAAAGGCGCGTGATACAGCAGTAGCGTAGTGAAGGGAGGCATTTGTTGTGACTCTTTTTTGTTTTAAGTTTGAGAATATATATAAAGTGAAGAAAAGGAGTCATTAGCAAACCTTAAAACAGAAAACTCAGAAGAGTAACAAGATAAGGATGGGTGACTATT
The DNA here is from genome assembly GCF_000442215.2 of Lipotes vexillifer. NCBI lineage: Eukaryota > Metazoa > Chordata > Mammalia > Artiodactyla > Lipotidae > Lipotes > Lipotes vexillifer. The sequence goes on from NW_006794988.1 coordinate 390,443, forward strand.
GCAGAAAATGGAACAACAAGCAGTAATACATCTCAACTTCTGAGACTGGAGGAGAGGAAGAAAGAATGCATTTAGAAAACTTCAAACTTGTGAGTGGTCAGAAATGAAAATAATTCATACTTTAGATGACCTTAAATTGATCTAAGTTGGTTGAAGATATTTTTTGAGAATATGGCAGATAGAAACTGGGTAAGGAATAGAGGAGACTAATAATTTTTTAGCTTGGAAATAAAAAAAGGAGTATCCCATGTCCAAGGGAAAAATGTTATGAATGGTGCTGAGGCAATTACAGAGATTAGAGAACACAAATTTGTATATATATATATATTTTAACCAGGAGCTCATATACCTAGAAAAGGTGAGATGTAGAAATAAAAGATGGAGAGAGATAAGACAATGTTCTGATGAGATCCTTGAGCACCTGCATTGAGCCATGTTCAAACTCAGTTGAGTACCTAGATCCTGTCATTCAAAATCAATGTTTCTGTACTATGTAATCTAAGATCAATCAATTAATTTTTACTTGAGTAATTTTAACTGGGTTTCTGTTCTTCCAGCTAAAGAAGTCAGTCCTTGTTCTTTAGGCTGACTAGGAAATATGTCAGACAGGAAAAGGATGATAGACTAGAAGAAAAAGGGATCAAAGTGTGGAGAATGTCTATGAAAGCTCAGATCAGGTGAGTTGGAGACAAGGGTGTGATAGTGCTGGAAAGACAAGACACAATGGGTAAATATGTAGTGTTGATTTCTTATGTGAAGCATTTCTAAGAAATAATGCCTAGTTTTGGAGTGGAATACTGGCATGAAGAAGTTCAAGGAATTGTAAGGTTAGAGTTGAATGGATTATTCTCATGTAGAATGGGCTTCCCCAGAAAATGACCAGTTATAAGCTCTCAGATATGAGTTTAAATTTTTGTCTCTTATTCTAGCTATGTTACTTAAGTTATTTCAGACTTAGTTTCCTCATACATAAAATGAAGATAAATATGGTACCCACTTCATAGTTCTATGGGAATTCACTGAATAAATCTAAAACACAGACTATCATGGTAATGTTTAGTTTATCATTAAATATTTAAAGTATTAGCTTGGAGAAGACGGAGTCAGGTAACTATATGTTTAATGGATATGAAATAATCTATTAAAATATGCCTTTAGAATTTAGTAATAATACTGATAGTAATATCAAAATAACTTAAAAAAACAAAATGATTTCTGTATTTAGAGAGTAGGTGTTTAGTGGTCCCATTCAAAATGGTAGAGTGCATCCATTCATTTATTAATTTATTAAAACATGCTTAGAGTCTACAAAGTGCCAAGCATTATTCTGGAGCACCTTAGAGAGGTCTGTACAAGAGTTAAACTAGATAGGGAGGTTGGAGAGCATAAGAAAAACAGAGAGATGAAGACATAGTTTTGGAGAAAACTGACATTTCAGACTTTGAAAATGATTAAGCTCTTTCCATTTTGGCAAAGAGGTCTTTGCTGGTAAAGCAAAATATATTCATTTAGCACACATATTTGGAAGATTATGGCTGCAAAGAACACGAAGCACATGAAATATAGAAATGAATGGTGTAAAGTAGGACAGCAGGAAGTCCATGCATCTTTGTGTGGTTTAGGGTCTAAAGTCCTGAGTGCTACATTTACCCCTTTACCGTAGCTTGCTAGTTCATGTCCTTCAGCAGAGGACCTTTGATATGTATGAAGATACAGTACTTGGTCCTTACAGTAGGCTCCTTCTCCAGGAGAGGAAGTCATGACTCTTTTCAAAGAACTTGGCTATAGAATATATAGTTAACAAATTAATAGTTCAAAAATGCAAAGTGGTGTTTGTTACTTGCCTACAAATCTTCATGTAATTAATTCTTCTAGTATATTGTTTAGAAATAAACAGTCACAGAAAATTATTGGGTCAAATTCTTTGTGAATGCGTTTTTTCTCTTCTTTTTCTCTTGTTTGTCATTTTGCTGCTGAATGTTATGCAATTTAGGGTGGGAAATTGAAGACTTTTTTTTCAAAAAAGTAAGGTGTGTTTTGTTTTTATTTGTAACTGTGGAGGCTTGTTTTGTTATAATCATTTCATGACCTGCCCTTGCTTTTCTTTAAATGTTGACATATAGAAAATTGTTTTGAGATCCCCAAAAAACTTGTAGAATTTGACATACATATATGTCAAATACATAGAGATAGATAGTTATTTTAAAACTAACATAAAGTGCTTGGTATAGAACAAAACAACTAATACACTTAGTTATTTGATAATAAAATAACATTCTGTAAGAGCATTGTTTCTAGAGAAGTATTGACAAATTGTCACACCTTGTATCTGTGGCTCTCACTGTACAATCTTTGAATTAACTAGTCTTTTCTCCCATGCATATGAAGATGAGTTCAAAATTCTTCATTCTATAATCCTTTTAATAAACTGAAGGTTCATAATTATAATGATCTCCTGGACATTTCTACCTGATTGCCATATGGGTCATTCCATCAAAAACTGTAAAATCAAAAGATAAATAAAGTAGTCATTTCCAAACTAAAATCTGCCCCTCCTCTCCTGATTCCACTTCCCATATTACTCACACTAGAAACATGAATGAATGATAGGCAGCTTTATTTCTCCTTCCCTTTACCCTTCCCCATGAAATCACTCACTAAACTAGAATATTACCTCCTTCACATTTTTCAAATTGATTCTTTTTTCTCTAAACACTGATCTAGGTGAAGTCATAATCATCTGTCTTCTAGTGTCCTCCAACAACCACCTGAGTTCCCATGCCTTGAGGTTCTCTAACCTACAATTTATTCACCTCACTGTCACTAAAGTTATTTCGTGAAAACATAGGTTTTAAGGCAGGTTCTTGCTAAAAAACCTAGGTGATGCCCAGATGCCACAGAACTAACCAGATTTGTTTTACCACTTGCATTAATCCATTTTTGTTTCTGTAGATGCTCCTGGAGACAAGTTTAAAAGGATGGAAGGGCAGGAGTAGGAGGTTAGCTGTGAAAATATAAAAATGTACACCTAAGTAAAGCGTTATAGTACCAAGGGCATTGTAAAGGATTTTTTGTCACCTCAAAACAGTCACAATAGGAGTAGAAACAATAAGATGATGAGAGAGTAAGAGAATGGCATGTGTACAGGAAATTATTTAATAAAGTATTGACAAGACAAAAAGGGTGATTAAGAGAGAAAAAAGGTGATCCAAACGCCAGCTCCCATCATCAAGACTGAGAGCAAGACAGCAAATTGAAAGCCCCCAGAGAGAGCTGAGCCATTGGCCAGAGAGAACACATCTAATTACTCTAAGAACAAGTCATCAGAAGACCAAGCCAGGAAAAGGCCAGGCGTTGACAGAAAAATCAAGCAAGAGAATGGGAGGCTAGTGAGGATTCAGGGCACAGATATTTTTAACTGTTATACGTATCTCTTTGATTATCTTTATTCCAAGTTGATAATACCAAAGATATTGAAGTGGTGTTGATATAAACATTAATTACCACACATCTGCATCCAAAGAAAGAGAAAATGCAAGATTAACAGAAAGTTAGATGTCATAGTGATAGGGGCAATAAATTTACAATGATGGTGACTAAAGCAGATTTCAAATAAATATATATTAATCGTCTATTAGCAAATGTAGTCGGTAATGCTGGCAATCAGAATGAAACCAAATAGAGAGCCCCAAAACACACCGATGCATATATGGTCAACTGATCTTTGAGGAGGTGCTAAGAGCACGCAATAGGGAAAAGACAGTCTCTTCAACAAATGGTTTTGGGAAAACTGTATACCCACATACAGAAAGTAAAATTGGACCCCTACCTTACACTGTACACAAAACAACTCAAAATGTTTTAAAGGCTTGAATGTAAGATTTGAAACTGTAAAACTCCTAGAAGAAAGCACAAGAAAATTCTCATTTCTTGACATTGGTCTTGGGGATGATCTCTCAGCTATAACACAAAAAGTACAGGCAACAGAAGTAAAAATAAACAAATGGGATTATGTCAAATTAAACAGTTTCTGCACAGCAAAGGAAACAATCAACAGAGTAAAAAGGAAACCTATAGAATGGGAGAAAATATTTATTTTCAAACCACATATCGGATAAGGGGTTAATTTCCGAAGTGTATCAGGACACCTCAGTTGCAAAATGGCATATTTAAATTACTGAAAATATACTTGATAAAGCAAATAAAGAGATTACAAAATACCTACAATGAGACAATAATTGGAAGAATGGCTGACTTTTCATCTACAATAATAGATATAGTAAGAAAATATAATCATATGAGTCTAGAATTTAGTACCCAGCTAGAATATGATTCTAGAATGGAAGTGAAATTAAAACAATTTCCATATATATAGAAACTGAATTTATTACTTAAAATTTGTTGAAAGAATTTCACAAAATCATATGGGAATTCAACATAGGAGTTTGCGTTGGGTGCAAATTTCTAGATAACAGTAGATTAGACAATTCAGAAAAATATTACTATTGATGAAATTTTTTAAATGGACACACATATATAGAAAATACCTGGCTGAATGTGTCAGAGATATAAGCCAACTAAGATTTACAGGGACATTTTTTAAAGAATTATCTAAGCCCAAATTCTTGCAAAGAATGAAAAAGAGAGGAACGTCTCCTCAAATTTCTGTGAGGTTAACATTATCTTGACATCAATATTTCACAAACACAATATGAAAATCCTAAAATGCTAAGTAATAGTAAACAACTCAGTAATGGTAACAAAACACTGAAAGATTAAAAAATCATTGCTGTCAATGGAGAAACGCATTCACAAAATTCAAGAGCCATTTATACTGGTTTAAACTGTAATACAATGAAACATTTTAACCTGATAAAGATAAGATTGTTTTGATAGATATATCAAAGCAACATCAAAACAATATGGCAAACTTTGTACTATTGGTAAAATATTTAAAGTATTTACATTAAAGTGAGAAAAAATCCAATTTCCCCTACATGAACATTATACTTAAAGTTCTAGTCGGTGAAGTAAGAAAAAGGGGGAAAAAGTTATCAATATTAGGATTGAACAGGAAACAAAGTTTTGATAGTATTAGTAGAAGACAAGATTATTAACATTGAATATCCGTGAGCGCCTACAGAAAAATATGACTAATAATATAGCTCAGTAAGGTTGTTGGTAACAAAATCAATATATAAAAACAAACTGAATTAAAACAAATTGAGACAAAGTGAGAGAGTGGCATAGGCATATATACACTACCAAATGTAAAATAGGTAGCTAGTGGGAAGCAGCCACATAGCCCAGGGAGATCAACTCTGTGTTTTGTGACCACCTAGAGGGTGAGATAGGGAGGGTGGGAGGGAGAATGCAAGAGGGAGGAGATATGGGGATATATGTATATGTATAGCTGATTCACTTTGTTATAAAGCAGAAACTAACACACCATTGTAAAGCAATTATACTCCAATAAAGATGTTAAAAAAAAAAAGAAAACATGATTTAGAGTAGGCTCTTTTCACGAAGAGAAAATATCTGTAAATTAACTAGTAATAAATCTAACAGAAGAACTGCAAATCCTCTCTGAAAAAAATGAAAATTTTATATAAGGCAATCAATGAAACTCATTGTATTTATAGATGAAAATTATCAACATTTATAAATATAACACTTTTCTCTGAATCACCATATAAATCTAATGTGATATTCTAATTAATATTCCAACAGGGACTTGCTATGGTACTTGAGTTGATTCTAAAATCCAAGTAGAAAAATAAAGGGCTAAGATTACTAAAGACCATTTAAAAAATAACAATGTGATACAATCTACCAGATTTTAAAGTTTATCATGATGTATGATGCTTAAAACAGTATGGCATTAGTTTAGCATAGACAGCAAAACAGAATAAATAATCCAGAAATACAATCAAGCATATATCAGATAGTAGTATATGAGCAGGTGCTAATACACTAATACCTGTATGTACACAAAGAGCTAAGGAAAGGATGGATGAATCAATAAGTGATGTATGGGGAGTGATGTCTTCACTGAATAAGAAAGTATACCCCTTTGACAATAATAATTTGGCAACCACCCACAGACAAAAGTACCTTTATGGGAGTTTTGGGATCCAGATAGGAGGTTTGTAATCCAGGTAGGATTCAGTAACAGCTCTGTTTGGTTTTGGTCCTGTCACCAGAACCACACATGAAAGAACTTGGGAGGAGTCACACTCACCCATGCCTTGGGTAATAGTCACATGGACCTTTTTCCATGCTGTGGACTCTGAAGTAGCCTGCGACCCGGCTCCTGTCCCTTTTAGCCATGGTCCAGGAGACCCAGAAGGTAAGCCCACCAAAACTGATCCAACTGTATATATTCTGAAATGGTCCTGTAACTGGGCTTCAGCCTTTCTCAGCCATAGTCCATATGCAGTCCTGCTGGCACAGGGTCTGGGCAAGAGACAATCTGATCTGCATCCCTGAAGATGCTGAAGGAATCCCATACTTGACACCATCCTCCTCTAGCCATGGTAAGAAAGTAACCTTGTTTGCCCAGGGACTTGGTGGGAGACATGTCCTCCCTGCCTCCAGAACCAGGGATGCAGACCTCAGTTGGACTGTGGACTCTGAATCACTGCTAGGACTCAGTTTCAGCACTTCTGTGGTGCAACCCAGGAACAATCTTGCCCACCCAGGGACCCATTCAATGACCCAGCAGGGGGCCTCCCAGGGACCTGGCGGAAGTCACACCTGTCCGTGCACCTGATAACAAGTTCACTGTACGAGGACCCAAATATGGACCCTGAAGGAGACCCTTGACCCAGCATCACCCTATTGAAAAAGCCCTAGAGGTAATCCCCTTTATCCAGAGACCAGACAGAATCCACACCTTCCTGAGCCCTTGTCAATATTACTGTAATAAACTGGGAGAAAAATAAGTGACATATGGGAAATAGTTTACCATAGGGTAAAATGTCCATTTTTACTCATGTGATAAAGTAAATATCAAAGTAAAGATAAAATGTGAAAAATAAAAGTTTGAATTTTCAGAAGATAACAGAATATTTTTGTCCTTAAAGTAGAGAGATTTCAAAATTAAAACACATGAAGTATGAATCATGCAATAAAGAACTGCTATATTGAACCACATTAAAATTGCAGAGTTCTTTATGACAAAAGCCAGTGTACTCAACATTAGAAAACAAGCCACAGACTTGGAAAATATATTGGGAATGTTTAAGAGTGAAATAATTACTATAAAAAACAAATAAGGGGCTTCCCTGGTGGCGCAGTGGTTGAGAGTCCGCCTGCCGATGCTGGGGACGCGGGTTCGTGCCCCGGTCCGGGGGGATTCTGCATGCCGCGGAGGGGCTGGACCTGTGGGCCATGGCTGCTGGGCCTGCGCGTCCGGAGCCTGTGCTCTGCGGTGGGAGGGGCCACAGCAGTGAGAGGCCCGCGTACCGAAAACAAAGCAAAACAAAAGAAAACAAAAACAAAAACAAATATGGCATCTCTACACATAAAGAAAAAGATTTAAATTAATAAAATTATGTAAAGGCATGAACTTCTAAGACTTGGAATTGAAAAACCTGTAGGCTCTTCACTATACAAAGATAGGCTCAATTTTCTAATATCAGGTAAATTCAAGTTATTACAACCTTGTATTAAATAAACTGGTAGAAAAAACAAATATCCTAGAAATACCAAGTAAAAATATATTGGTACAATATATACTAGAGATCAATGTTTAATATTTAGCAATATTGAAAAAGATCATAGTACACTAATTCCCAAGAGAAAAGTTAGGGATGGGAAGTGAATTTCTCCATTTGTTTGTTTTGAGTAGCAGGTGCATAGGTTTTCTCTGTGCTTAAAGATTTTTATAACGATACTTTTAAAAAAGCTAACTTTTAAAACTCATGAACCACCAAGTTGAGGAAATACAGTAATCTCTTGACTGAATAAAGGTGTAGCAACAGAGGGAGGGTGTATCTCAGGTCTCCTGACTGAAGAGCACATCCACATGAGGAATCTTATCTTTTGATTTTTAATTCTTCTTTGGAGAAGCACCAAAATGCTCTTGGAAATGACTCAAAATGACTCTAGGCTTATTAACTACTCTTTAAAGTGTTAGAAAAAGGTATATAATTAACATGTGCCAAAATAACCATTTATTATTTGATGTTTGTTCAAATTGTTTTACCATCTGTCCACCTGTCTATTATTTATGCCCTTATAAACAGTATACTCTCATGGTATGGAAATATCTCTATTTTTGAGATAAATGTAGTATAATAGGGATGATATCTTTGTATATTTCAAAATAAACTGATATTAAAAATAGGTCTCTGACAGCCCAAAGTCTTTGTCAGCCTTACAATAACTTCCAATTTATCACAGTGAGTTTACCAGGAAAAATACTGGTGCAAGGTTTCTTACTACCATGAAATGTTTGAAAATATTTTCCCTATAATATGTATAGTAACTTACATTCCTCTTTACTCCTTAGCCTAAATATAGCTATTAAGATGACTAGTGACGGTACACTGAGTTTATCAGGAAAATCTTGGTTTATTTCTATTGGTCTGGGATACCATTCAGCTTAGCATTTGTTCTGGAGTTTTGTTATTTTTTATAGAAAACATTATTATTACATTATTGCATTTTTCTTACTATCACACTACAATAAATAAAGATGGCTTTGGTAGAACTCCCAGAGTTTTCACAGTCTCCATTAATAGTTTATGAGAATCAGATGCACTGAATTGAGTTCTCACTTTAACAGGTGTTTAAATCTGAAAGATGATTAGTGATCATCCATCTCTCTCTTCTCTGCTCTTTTCCCATGCAAAATACTAAAACTCATTTTTGAAGGATAGGATGTATAACATTTGAATAAAAGAATTAGTACTCTCAGAAATCAGCAGCTATGGAGAGTTAACCCATCTGGTCCCTTAGGTCTGGAATATACACAAGTTTGGTCACCAATGAATGCATCAGTGGTAAATATGGACAATTATAGGCTTAGTTTCTCTGATATATGTGTGGAAATACAGTCTTAGCTGTTCAGCTGTAGGATATAGAGGGTTGTCTGAATACTATTGCAACAGTGGCTTTTTTGTTTGTTTTTTTGTTTGTTTTCTTTTTTTTTTGTCATTTCCAACAGGACATCAATCTACAGTAATTTATTTCATTGTGTGGTACCTATTTTATTTCTAAAGAACTTCTTTTGATTGCTATGAGTTGAAGAAAACAAAAAATAAGCATTTGAGAAAAAATCTGGCATTGGATTTCTGTTTCTCTAGAAAGCTGATGATGAATGTGTACTTTTTGTAAATGTCAGTCAACCTTTCCCTTAATCCATGTACAGTGTGGTGTTATGCATTATCACTTGAAACCTAGAATATTCACATTTTCATCTACTTTACAAATTAGTAGTAGTTTCTTGGACCTAGCCTCCAATGTCACCCCAGTGATCTCTCCCTCCTGATTCTCACTCACATATAGTCCTCTTCATAAACTGGTTAGTCAGCATGACAAATGGCAGAAGTGATGGCATGTCACATTCAACATTAGGTTAGAAAAGATGTGATTTGCATCTTGGGTACTTACTCGCTTTCTTTCTCTCTCTCTCTCTTCTTGCTGTTGGGGAAAACAGCTGTTATGACAAGGCCCACATGGAGAGAGACTGAAGCCTCTGGCTAACAGCCAGACCAGGACCTGTGGTCTGTCAGCTACCATGGAAGTGAGCTTGGTAGCAAATTCTCCAGCCATGAATGTGTTGAAATAGTTGCAGCCTCTGCCAACAGCTTGATTACAACCTCTGAGAGACCCTGAGCCAGAATCACCACCCAGTTAATCCGTGCTTGGATTTCTGACCCTCAGAAACGAGTTGTTTTAACTTAAATTTTGAAAAAATTTGTCATGCAGCACTAGATAACTAATACATTGTTTAAAGGAGACTATGACAAACACAATTATTTTATGTGTATAGTTACAAAAAATACATTTACACACCATCCTATGAAGCTTAACATTTCATTTAGATCAACAGATTGTTCTTCTACTTCTCTTATTTTCCATTTCAAGTTCTCCTGTGACTGCACAAGAAAATAAAGCAATACAGTATTTGTGAATGTGTTAGATCATCAGTGGAAGAACTTTGCAAACAGTTAAATATACCATTTTTATGTAACTATGTGAGATGAGTTAAATAGAAAATTAGTTATATTTAATAATGGTTAAGTTTTTGAATTCTATTAATGTAATGGAATTAAATTTTTTGAAATGCACTTTGTTAAAACATCTAACATTATTGTGAATGCTGTTGTAATTAGGTTAAAAAGTTCAAAAGATGATAAAATTATTCGATTTAGAAGTGACAATATGCATATTTAATTCAGTTTAAAGTTCTAGAAAATGAGAAAACTATTTTTGGAGCAGAAATGTATTTAAGAATTGGATTTCATTCAGATATAACATAATTATGTTCAGAGAAATTGTGATATTCTAGTAATTAAAACTGTAGTTTTCCATACCTAAAGAATACGTTACATATACAAATTTAGAATAGTAACTACAAAATTTTTGTGATGAAGCTGATAAAAATGCCAAAAACTATTTCAGACCATACATACATGTTTTCTAATTTTTTGACTGTCTTTATAATAAAATTGAGAAGGCCTTTGATATTGCTATAGGTATATTTGGCAAAGATTTCAAAAGAATAATAAACAGTGATAACTCATTTCACAAGTTTTGTTTTATAAAAATAATTGTTAAATTAATAACCTCTAAATGGAGGCAAAAAAGTATCTCTTGAACTGAAATAGTTTTTAATTTAAATAAAAATTTACAATGGAGAATATTCTCCACCTAGCAAAATTTTCTCTTAGATTAGTAGGTATCTTAGCACCTATAGAGTGAATATTTTCTGAATTAAAAATATTACAGAAAAGAATCAATTAGAAATGTATGTATTTATATGAGTTTATGTATCTATGTATATTTTGTACATAAAGTGCAATTTTGAAAAAAAAATTCCAGGAAAGTTTATAAAAAATTTAAAATAATAAAATAATATTGAAATGTATAAATTAGAAAATTATCATTGAGATGTTTTGTAATGACTAAGAAACTAAGATAGAGCTAAGACAATGTTTAAAGTATAGAAATAAGAACTGAGGAATGGTTTGCCTATCTTTAAAAGTTGAGAAAATCAATATAAAGAATGTAAATATATAATAAAATATTAATATAATATATAAAATTCTTATAATTAATACTATAATATATAAATATACAAAAATATATTATATAGAAATACATATAAAAATTTCTTGTTTTTCTTTCAAAATACATACATATCTATTATTCTTGGAATTTTTTTTCTCAAATTAAAATTTTATTAGGATGATTTTATAGATCTACCAACATATTAAAACAAATTTTTGGTCAATAGATGTTAAAAAATTATTCAATTGTAAACAATTTTAGTGCTCCCTTTTATTTCAAAATTTCCTTGGTTTATAGAAAAAAAAATAAATGATCACTCTAGCTATCTCAGGCTTATTTTACAGGTGGTGATATAGGGCAGTTCTGTTGACCAAAGATAAACACCTTCACATTGAGTGATAAGAATTGAATAGTTAGAAGCAAATGGCATCAAGATAAGAGTGTATACACTCTTATTTCAAAACAATGTCTATTTTCATAAAGTGTGATTTAAAATCTTATAGCAGAAAATATTTTGTAGTGATTTAAAATTATTTATATAAATATAGAAACTAGTCAAAACCTGGGTTGAAGTCAACTTAGGTATAAATACTGCCAATATAATCTGGTGAGATATAGCTTTGTTTCTTTTTCCATTGCATAGATAGAGGTAAATATTCATCTTAGATTTCACTCACTCTTTACAAGAAGTGTTTTGACTTTTCAAAGTGATTCACATCCAAGTACAAATACAGACCCTTTTGGGAAATGTTGTGGATTTGTAAAAAGCAAAGTGATTTAAGCAATCAATAGGAAGTCTAAAATCCTAAAACAATTCAGAAGAAAAGTGAGTAAAAGTGGAGGAAAAGATAAGGAGACTTAGAAATCTAGAATTTGACTTTTTTTTTCCTTCTAGGGAGTTTTTATCCTGAGAGTAAAGCATAGATGCTTGCATAATATTTTAAAATATGAATCTTTCCATAGTTGGTGAGTTTCCTGCCAATCCAAAAAAAACACTGACAAACCCTGTAGGCGATTTATAATGGGTCTAGAAGGAAAGGTTTACTTTTATTTATTAGTTATTGACATTTTTTCTCAACCAATGAGAGGCAGTATAATCATTATCTAGGATTATTCCTTGTTTGGTAAGAGAAGAACTGTAGCTGGAAACTCATATTTTTTCCCCAATCAACCTTATCTCTCTCCTCTTCCCTAAGAAATACAAAATTTTCAAAATATTGATTAAAACTTGTCAAGGAAATAATTCCAGTTGTTTCAACAATATATCTCAATCTGGTATCCACTATTTTGGAGGTCTTAGAGAAGGCTCATATTAAAGCAGCACAGCTTGTGGCTGATAGAAAGTTCATTTGCACTGTGTCTCCTAATCATGAGAATAAGTTATTGCAAGATGAAGTCACTTCCTCCCAAAGCCTCGACATGCTGCAGGGAAGTAGTAGAATTGATTTCAAGGATATAAGAAAGGGCGGGGTCCTCTCTGAGCTTTTACTGAGATAGATTTCACCTGTATTAGTGTACACAGACCTTTCTGACCCCTTTCAAATCAAACCTGGAGCAGCCAAATGCACCCTTGGGCATGTGGATGGAGGGATAGAAAAATAAGGTGAGAAATAGTGCAAAATCTGACAAGAGCCTGCTGCACTGCAGAGTTAACTTTGAGTTAATCTGAGGAGGCTTGGAGTCACATGATTTCCAGACTGTTCTCTTAGGGTGACAAACCATCTCTGTTTGCTTGGGACATTCCAGGTTTTAGCACTGAGAGTCCTACATCTCAGAAAAATCTCTCAGTCTTGGGCAAAGCTGGACTGCTGGTCACCCTAGCTGTACAGGTATTTTGTTAAATAATACAAATAGGAAAGGCTATGATAATGAGTATTTCGACCAATGAGCTGTGAGTGTTGAGGGTGTATGAGGGCAAAGAATAAATAAAGAGGGTGGGGTTAAAGATAACGTCATAAGAAAAATAAATTTGCTTTCTGCCTGCACCAGCTTACTCAGTAAACCACTTCCACTTGTCTTGCATATCTGTTTGCCAAAACTCACTCAGTTACCAACCATTCTGGAAAGAATATAAAGAACTTTAAAACAAGGAGAGATTTTTGTATCATCATTAAGCATATGCATATAAACAATTGTGACATTATTCTCTGTCCTTTTACTTATTATTTTTTTCCCCGAAGAACAGGAGGATATGGTTAAAACATTGTAATATTTATTCTGCTTAATTTAGTGCCAGGGAAGCAAAATAAGGACTCTGCTTTAAAGTAAAATAAACTCAACATATTCTGGGAAAGAAACAATCTTTCAAAAGACAAGAGTTGATTAAAGATTCTATAATTAATATTCATATGAAAATTAGTGCTTATGTGCATCTATACCATCTCTCTGTGTTTTTACTGTCACTCAAAGACTAATACTAATTAGGAAAATTATTTTATGTATAAATTCTGTTTCATATCTAAAACATACATGATAAAAGAAAATCCTGTTTTTCCCAAGAGTTTTGCACATAATGAAGTCAACATATAGGAGATGATGGTGCATCAGGTATCAATAAAAATATGATGATCAATAAAAATATGATGCAAAGATACATATAGCCCAACAGATTTTGAATATGAAAGAAATCATGTGCTCATGTTTTCCATATCACATTATTTTAAAATGTCAACCATTTGAAATGAGTAGTAACTGACTTTTATTTCTTTCAGAAGTATGTATTAGCAGATAAAAATAACAAAATAAAGATACTCAGGCATAATTGTCTGGATTTTCTAAAAAGGTACTAACGTATCTGGAAAGA
>NW_006794988.1:404496-474009 GCF_000442215.2 Lipotes vexillifer
AGTGTTACAATATAATACCTTACTTTTTAAATTAAAGACTACTTTTATGATCAGTAGTCTATTTCAGTCTCATTTCTTTTTTCCTTATGGCTAATTACTTGGATACATTGTCAGTAATCCTAATAATTTGTTAGTAGGGAATAGTATCTTTCACATCAACAGAGCAGCAACAACAAAAAACTAATAACACATTTTTTCTATTTTTCTTTTTGATAATCTAGAAAACAGAGCTTCAAGGAAATATTTGGCAGTGCCTTCCTGCTGTGGAATTTTGAGTCCCTTTTAATAGACTCTGAAATATCACTGAAGCAGCCTGTGCAGGAGATTGAAACCTATCAAGATAAGTAACGCTTCATTTTCCACAGGCCTCTTGTGGAGGAGAGGTCATTAAAAAAAAAAAAAAGAGAGAAGAAGCTGCACTTTCCATAATGTAGTTAACACTTGACATTAAGTGGAAAAATAGCTATTCTTTTCCTATTCAGAACATAGTAATCCTCACAATAATGTAGCAAATACAAAATATCATGAAGAAAACATGTCTAAAGTTCTCTATCAATACTCTTTGAGTGGGTCAAGATTGAGGAGACTGAGTGTACCAAGCTTCCGGAAACTCACCTTAACTTTACCCCTGTCCCCCAGAGCCACAAGGCTTGTCTGGAAATGTCATGAAGCCTGGATCCCTTGTGAGAGTTTTCAGCACTTCAGCCTCCAGTCTCAGCTGGAAACCCTATAAGCAAGGTCTTTCATGTGGTATTTCAACATTTCTCACTCCAGCCTCTGAATGAAATGGAAACAAACCTTGCCTATGTTTATTAAAGCCCTAGAAGGGAAGGTTGAATTTCGAGACTGTTCTTCCAGAATGGTGAAATGTCAGTCTGAGAATGAAAAGAAATAAAAATTATTCTCGTCCCACTTCAGTTCTTCAAGATAAATTCCTCATTCCTAATGGAGATCCGTGGTGTTGGCAACATGACATTTGTGCAAGTGATGACCTTTCCATGATTACTTTCTTTACATTTATGCATGTGTCTCCGTGCTGTGCAACAAGAAATTTCAGAGGACATAGGATACTGTTAATAGTAGCTCTTGTTTATAAGTAAATCACATCCACCTGCAAATTGCTGTATTCAAGTGTGTTTTCTAAATCACATTGTCATTTCAAGTACATAAATGCAACTAAATGTTGTATTATTATGCACTGAGACATAACAAGAGACAGCTCTCATTCTTATTTTCAAGTTAGAGTTTAACTTCTTAACTTGGCACATGCTTTCATCTGCATTATCTTGTATGATTCACACGTCACTCTAAGTAGTAGGGAGGTATTGTTACCACAATTTTATAAAGGAAGGCCATAAGTCACTTGTGATCATGTGACTTGCCTGAGCAAAACCAGCTTATTGAGAGAAAGAACCACGACTGGAAATAAGGTCATCTGCCTTTAGGCACATGGCCTATTCTTTCAAAGAAATACTTTCTGAGGGCCTATTGGATTCAAAATATATTTTATATATTATGGGATATTACATAGAATGTATATTTATATAGAATTAAAAGTCCAGACACCTTCCCTCAAGATTACCACAGACTTGAAGTAATAGGACATATGCACAATTATGATAAAAAGCAACTCACATCAATGGTAAATTAATGACCAAATGATAATCATGATTATTCTAAAAAGGAAGAAATCTCACTCCTAAGGAGATGAGATAAGACATCACAGAGGATATTATTTTGATACATTTTTCCACCTCCTCCTTACAATGTAAACCACTCTACACTTGCTTACAGGACATAAGGAGATGCTGAGAAAGTAATAATATAAACATTTTGACCCCTTACTACATAATAAGGATTTTGTTATGCATTTTATTATGTGAATTCTAAAAATATTTCTGTAACACAAAAACAATATTATCCTTGTTTTACAAAGCCATACATGTTTTTGCTTCAAGAGAGCAGCAACATACCTAATATGCAGTTGAAAAGTATAGCTTTACAACTGGGATTGATCCCTGACTGACTCCTTAGCCTGGACTTTTAGCTACAGTACATACCATTCGGTATGAGGGGAACCAAGTAGAGAGAATATAAATGTGCCTATTAAGTTTAGGTTAGTAAACTTCCAGTAAGTCTGTGGTACTCAATTAAAAATAGATCATCCTAGTGGCAGTAAGCATGCTTAAGCTGCAAAGCTACTAGAATGGAACAGACACTAATGGGGAAAAGTAGTCTTTTGATTATAAAGTCAAGACCTTAATGCTTGGGAAACAATTTAATCTGGATGCATTTAATTTGCTCTCATAACTGTTAATTATTGAACCTATCTTTACATTTTATGTACAAATCTTACTGTTCTTAACAACTCTAGAATGGATCCAAGTGATTATCCTTAATCAATTGTCATTTTTATAGGTTTTGTGTGCCTGTCAGAGGAAAATAGAAATATTTTCCCCTAAATTTCTCTTCAAAATTCTGCAACTGATCCCAGAGAAATTACTGTTAAATAGGTTAGAAAAATTGGGGAACTAGGAGATCTCTTGTCTGGCCCTGCTAATTTCTCAAGTTACCTTGGCTAAATTTCCTAAATAATTCCCCTCCTTTGTAAAATGGCAGTGACATTAGATGATGCTTCAGTAGCCATGAGATAAGGGAGAATGGATTTCTTTATTCCTCCCTCAAAGCAATATTATAAATAAATCATAATATCCACATTTTTTTCTGATTAAGATTCAATATACCAAAATGGAATGAAAACTATACAAGACTCGTGATAGAAAAGCAGAGCAAAAATGGGAGCCTATGAGGTAGGCACTGATGCTGGAGCCAATCTTGTTATTGGCTGTTCCATTTCTGTCCACATTTCTAGAATAAACATTGTATTTTGTATCTGCAGTGAAAGCAGCTTGGCACTATGAAGGAAATCTAATGTTTGGCTGACAGAATTCTTTGCTTTTCAATTAGACTCAATTGTTTTGGAAGGGTGCAGAAAAAACCATACTCTCGAACATCATTTGCCAAAGGAATTAAAATCACGATATATGTAGATATCAAAACTTGTTTAATTCTGAACTTTCTCTTGACACTTCCTTTAATGCTACTCCTCGCAAGTCTTTTCATTCTGGCACTGAGCTCAGAACCATTTGATTTTTAAGTTGGAAAAAAAAGTAAGGAGTATGAAGCTCTTTTGAGAGCTTCCCTTATGTTTAGACAGAAAGTTAAAAGTGTATGACAAGTAATTTTGAAGAAATTATTCTGAGGACTGCCTTCAAGAGTGTGGTCAACCTCAGATTTTAACACTTGACCTCTGTAATTATATATTTTCTTAGCGGCTTTATGAATCAATTTACCCTTCTACCAATTGATAATTAAATAAAACAATAATGTATTTATTTTGTGAAAAATACTTACAGCTCTTTGATTCTCAAAATAAGGAGTTAAAGATATAAGAACTTACAAAGTACCATAGGCCTTTTAACTAATAAGAGGCAATCAATCAATCAATTATTTTTGTAAACAGTATTGTGCCTTTTCTCCTTGATTAAAAGAGTTAAACTTGCAGAAAATATTTTTAAATCAGGGAGATATCAATGTCTTCTTTGTTTACTAAATTAATGGGGGGAAAGAAAAAAAAAAAAACTAAGAAAGTCTTCCAGATAAATGTATTGCAGATAAATAGCCCATTGGATGATCATTGAATAACCTTTCCTGTCTCTTTCATGTGTTGCTCTGGGAACGTATTAATCTTTAAAGCCCTCTTACATTATAAATATTGCTTATGGCACAAATCATGCAAATTTAGCCCCCTTTCACTACTTCAGAGCTTTTCAGGTCAAGAGTTATCATTCAGGCAACATCAACTGCTTCCTTTAAATCATATTGTATATCTATGTCAGTTCATATTCAAACGCTTGATGTAGCACCATGATAAATCCTTCCCAGCCTTTGGCAAAAGTAGCCATGTGGGGCTCAGTTTTGAAGAGAGAGATTTTATGGTTTAAGTGCACAGTTTCTAAGGAGTTAAGTAAATAATAAGCAACCCCTTTGACCAAAGAAGTTTCAAAGTAGCAGGAAACAATGCCAATGGTATAAGGACCAGAGTGTATTAAAGAAAACTGTCCTATGGATACCCATTAAAGAAGGTGGAAGAATTTTCCACTCAGCTGTCAAAATGTCCAGAGAGAAACAACATATTACAGTAAAAATTATGATAAAATGGAATGTAAATGCACTAGCTAGACCTGTTATTAAACAAATTTATGAAAGTTTATGGCAAGAGTCAAATATTTTCTTATGAGGATCTCTCTTCCTTGGCTTCCAAAGATGCACCTACCCTTATCACCTACCCAGTGCAGACACCCAACTCTTTCATTAAACATTCCAAATTTGTTTAAGTCATTTATAGATTGGTGACTCCAAGAAAGCGGGGAAGCCTCTCAAATAATGAGTAGTTGTAACTAAAAGATAAAAAAAGTAACTTATTATCCAGTATACCTATAGGATAATTTTAATGCATATTTTTAAGATAACAATTTTGGAAGTCCATATTCTAGTTCCAATTGTAAAACTCATTTTGAGAATTATCCTTAAGAAATTCCTCTAAGTTATAAGATGATTTGAGAAATTAAATATATACTTTATTAGGCCTTAGTATTGCTGAACCTACCAAGTATTACCTAACTTAACTTAGAATGATAGCAGCTAACAAGTATTTACTTATTAGGTACCAGTCAGTCTGTTAAATGCTTTACACATTTTCCCCTCTTTTATCACTCCCTACAACTCCATAGGGCTGACTATTCTTAATGTTCTCATTTTGCAGGTGAGAAAATTGACGTAGGGTGTGTCAAGGTCACACAGACAGTACATATAGCAATTGGGACTGGACCCCAGGAATTTGAAGCCAGGGCCCTGGCTCTGATCTCATCTCTGTATTGCCTCAAGGGATCCATGAAATACAAATTAAAGGTAAAAGTCACCCTCTTTGGAGGTATTAAAAATAATTTATGGAGGACAGCTACCAAAGCAGAGTTCCAGAGCAGGACAGGCTCATTGGAATAAATGTCTAGTTGCAACCAGTGGGGAAAAAAAAAAAAAAAAAAAAAAAAAAAGAAAAATTCTTATTAGGAGATGTATAGCTTGGTATTTTTGAAAAGGAAATAATTATATGATCTTATTATGTACCTTTCTTATAATCTCTAGTCTCTAGGTCAGTCTCCCACACAAGTCAGTTTTAAGATTTTTTTTTTTTAATGATGATATAATGATAATGTTAGTGAAAATAATGGAGAAAAATAGCTTCTCTTTGTACATTATGAACTAAACATAAACATACTTGGTTAGATGACATGAAACAAAAACATTGGCAGAGAATTAATCTTTGCATTCATGTTTGTGCATGAAAAAATGCTGCAAATTTACAGAGCAAAGCTGAATTAAAAGTAGTCCGAAATACACAACATTTTAATAACTGGGGTGAACTGCTTTGCAAAACCATATCAGTACCAGTAATTTAATTTAATGTAAAGAAGATAAACAGAGTCGAGCTTTTCACTATACCCTTAGGAATAGGGCTGCTTGCCAACCAGAGGAACTATGCAGTTTTAAGCATGACTACATGACCTGGAAAGTGTTTATAGTTACTTCTGATGAACCTCAACGGAGCACAAAATAAAGCAAAAATAAAATGAGTAGAAGAATTTTTCTAATTAGTGAAGACACTTTATAGGGTGGCCTCATTTTCAACTTTTGTAATACATATGGGCTAAAAATACAAATGGGTATAACATGGTATAAATCTGATTGCAACTGATTAAAACATTGTAATTATTTTGAGATACACATTTAAGCCATTGCTAGATTCAATTAAGAGGTCTTCTTGGAACTGTACACAGTTTCAGTTCCAAGTTGGTATAATTTGAATATTCTCTAAAACCTTTCTGCCACAATTCCTCTTTAAATGACTTGCAGTACAGTACTGATGACTTCTCAAACTTACCTGACATAGTACAGCTTGATAGACCTATCAACATTGTTTGCCATTAGTATCTTATGTAAAAACAGGCAGCCTCAAAGGGCCCCAGGCTTTAGTCTCTGACCCCAGAGAATAAAGAGAGCTCACAGAGAGGGCACAACTGAAGGACAAATCAGGAAGTCTCGGAAGGTGGTGGCAGATGGAAACCCTGCTGGGTCTCCACCCTGTGCACTGATCCTTGTTGAGCAAAGAGAACCAAGGACGCTGCCATTCCTTATCATCCGCTAGAAACTACTCCTAGTCTAATCCATATCTAAGACCCACTTAAAGTCACGCCCCACCCTGGTTGTATGATTCAGCAACTGTTTGGATTTTAGAGGTAAAGTTAAAAGGCACTTAATAGGGATCTCTCATTTCAAAAAATGAAACTGAAATGTAGAGCTCTAATATCAGTGAACTTCTTATTCTATATGTAATATATATACAATATATAATATATATACACACAAGGGCTTTATATTGAATACATACTTACTTTGTACTTAATACTACACAGATGTGTTCTTTCTCTTCTGTAATGTTTTTTTTTTAAACCAATGAGCCAGTAAAGCAGAATCTACTTTATACCTTTGAATGTTCAAACCAACTTCTCAAACTAGGATCCCCCAATGTTTATCCCCAGCCTTTTTTCCTTCCAGCCCTCTACTAAACCACTTCTCCATTTAACATTATAAAATAACAGCAATCCAAAATCTCTTGACTTATATTTAGTTTTAGTGAATGTTAATTCTGTAGGCACAGTGTCCTGGAAAGCAAGTGTTGGGTCATTCAGAAAAAATGCACTACATATTTCTGTTCCTTTTTACAGTTATATAGCAGGAATATTTTGCAATACAAAAGTCAGCTACATTAAATTCATGAAAATTAAATATAATGAAAGAAAGAAAAAAATAAGGAAGAACTTTTTAATCTGCTTCTTAAGTGACTAAATAATTGTTGAGATACAATTGACATTATATGCTCCACAAACATTTAGTAATTGGTACAAATCTTTGTTGAATTATCTCAAATAGTGAGACTTGGGCTAGAAAAGGGTGAAGCATAATTAGCAGTGTAGATAACACCCATGAGAAGCAAACTTTACTATGACTGCATTTCAAGTGCTAAGTCACAAATGAAATATAATATTAAAGAATAGAATGGGCAAGAATGAAAGAGGAATGACAATAACAATAAAAAATAAGTTTGGCAGAGGAAACAGTAATGGAAGATGAATTATATCATATTTTCTTTTTACAAATTAATTGAAACCTATTTAAATATAAGTTCTTGTATCAAAAAGAGAACTGTATAAGATCATTAAAATCTTTTTAATTTAAAAGCAATTAAAAATACTTAGTTCTTGATAGTGTGTGCATGTAGTTAAATGTGTAGATATGTACACATGCATATAGAGAGAGCTACATGTATGAGTTATACTATTTGTGATTAAATATTTTTATTTAATTATAAATAATATAAACTTTATGTATTTTATGTCTCACTGTTTGACTTCCCGACAGACTGAAGTGAAGCAAATCAGAAAATCTGACATGAAATTGTTCATCAGATTATCTAATGCAGGCATCATCAAGCTTTTTCCATAAAGGATCAAATAGTAAATATTTTAGGCTTTATAAGCCAGATAATCTCCATCTCTACAAGTCAACTCTGCTGTTGTAGCACAAAAGTAGTCATGGACAATACATACATACACACATACATAGCCATGACTATGTTCCAATAAAACTTTATTTGCAAAAACAGGCAGCAGTCCAAGTTTGCCCCAAGAGCATTAATTAGTTTACTTATCCCTGCTCTAGAACACAGCAAGACGGCCATCTGCAAAGCAGAATAGGGAGCATACCATAATCCCACCATGCTGGTACCCTGATCTGAGATTTTCCACCTTGTAGAACTGTGAGAAATCAATTTCTGTTATTTAAGACATCCATTCTATGGTAATTTGCTATAGCAAATCAAGCTGGCTAAGACACTCCAAATTTTCTTTTGTTTTTATACGTGTGTGGCTTAGAGAGCTCATAGTCTGTACCAACCTGATTTTAAAGAATGCTACTCTAAAATCATAGCTAATTAATCATTATTCTTGAAATAAACCATATTTTCTTTAAATGTTGGTTTGTTTGCATAAGTTATATTTTCCTCTGACATGAATTCTCTTGTCCCACATCCCCTTTCAGCTTGGAAAACATCTACTCACCTTAACACTGGTGAAGCTTTTGAAGGAAATTAGATTTAGAATATCAGGGCTAGTTATTTCATAGGAAACCACAGTTAAAAAATGCTCAATAATCAAAAAATGTGTGTCTTTTATAACTATTATATTAAATAATTAATTGAGAACACTTTTTAAGTACTTTCAGTAGCAAATTTTTTTTCCAGTACAGATAGGTGTGTTGGTTAGTGAACTCACTTACAAACTAAACAACATCAACATGTCTGTTCTATTACTCTTGAGACTGAATACATTAATTTGCATTAATTTGCATTTAATTTGTTTATCTTAATAACTTCTTAAGTCTTCCAGAGCTTTATCCCAAGACCATTAGAGAACTGAGATGAAGGAAACAGTAAGTTAGATTATTTTAATGGAATTTTTTTAGTACTTTAATGAGCATACTAATCAACATACATTTAGTACTTTAATGAGCATAATAATCAACTTACAAAACATTTATTTATTTCTATTATCAAAATGGTTTTAGTTGGCCAAGAAACTAAAACCTGAAAAATGTATTTAAATTAATGCTACTTGTATTTATAACTTTATATATATATTTTTTTCTCACTCCTCCCTACTTTTCTTTAGGCTATTTTCTGTTTCCAAAAGAGAAAACACTATACTGAATATAGATACAATACATGCTGTTAGTTATTGAAAACGATAATTGCAATAATAATGTGGAGGAGAAACTAGGTTTTAAAAAGTATCTTAGTAAAGCTGTTTTAATTCAGTTAATCCTCTGTGAAAACATTTTCCAATAAATGTATTTAAAAGGTTGTCTATCTTGAAATTATATAATTGATTGCTACTACAGAGGTCTTACTGGTTACACATCAGGAGACCAATGTGACAGAAACCCCATAAATATTTGCCAACGATTTTAGCAATATCATTCTTGTCCTTTCTTATCTGTGCATTAAAATGTTAATCATTCAGCTTTTCCACTTGCTTTTATATTTTTATTTGTCCTAGCACTTCTGAATCTTGAGACATATGATAAAAATGTTTTCTTCCCCAGAAAAACTGTTTTAACCTTCTTCCAGGTGATTTTATAATCTCAGCAGATAGCTGCATTCAAAGAGAGACCAGATATTAGAATGCTCCCTGGTGTAATATGCATATTGGTTGCAGCAGCCTTCTGAATCTCATTCCATTGCAGGAGATGTTGAGTTGGCAGTTCTTACTGGCTGTTTGCCACCCACTTTTCTCAGTGCTCAGGGCTTGCATGTGTGCTGGACCATGCTGTCCACTTTCTATTTTGCATTTTGAGCCTTTATCTCTCCTGCCTTCAGTGATTTTTATGGATGAACAAACCAGGTCAATGAAGATAAGCCACTGTCACTCTTCACTAAATCTTCCCACTTTTTAAGAACTAGCTTGGAATTGAACTTCTAAGATTTTCTCACTAGGAGAGAAACACAGGACCGTACTTTTAGCACTGTTTCTTTGCATCAAGGAAATAAGTCAAGGTTCTCAGTTTCAGTCCCATTTACTACATCTTTGACCATGGAGAAATCATTAACTTCTCCAAATCTTAGTTTCTTGATTAAAAAATGAGTCTGTCAATATCTGTCTTACCCACTTCTTAAGAACTTAGGGAGGCTTAAATTAAGTTGTGTATGTGAACATACCTATAAACTGTGAAGTACGATAGAATAGAATGACTTTTTTCTTCTTTCTGATGAATCAGACATGATGTAATAAAGTTTTCTCTTTAAAAATTCAATACATTTTCAGTTTCAAAGGGTTTTTTTTAGCGTTTAAAAGAGTAAATGTTTAAACATATCTCAATATCCTGTTTAAGGGGAGGAAACAAAACAAAACAAAACAGTGAGTCCTGGACATTAAGAAAAAAATCCTTTCTTTGATTTCACGGACAAGGAAATTATTGAATTTTTAGCATGATCTCCCTGACTTCATTCTGCATGTCTTACATTTCCATTTGTACTTCTAATAATATAATGGAATATTATTTATTCCATCTTATCACATTTTATTACATATTTATTACAATGAAACCCAGAACTTGTACTTATTATCAGAAAGACTCTTTAGTGTCATGCTATGGTTTAAGAGCTAAACACAGGACACGTTGTCGAAGTACATTGTTGTGATTATGGCTATGTGAAAAACAAACAATTCACTTAGCATTGATGAGTTAACTCAATAGAAAGATGATGAAGATATACTAAAGTTACTTGGTTAACTGGTCCAATCAATGCACCTGATGATATCATGATGACTTCCATGGATATACATAATTTGGTTTACTACTTTTAACATATTTTTGGGTTTTTTTTGCAGTACGTGGGCCCCTCACTGCCGTGGTCTCTCCCGTTGCGGAGCACAGGCTCCGGACGCACAGGCTCAGTGGCCATGGCTCACAGGCCCAGCCGCTCCGCGGCATGTGGGATCCTCCCAGACTGGGGCACGAACCCACGTCCCCTGCATCGGCAGGTGGACTCTCAACCACTGCACCACCAGGGAAGCCAATTAACAGTTTTTTTTTAATGTACGATTGACATGTACTAAGATGCTCCTATTTAAAGTACAGTTTGGTAAAATGTGTCATTTGAATATGCCTCAATAAAGTTAATGTACATAGACCCTCTCTAGGCTACCTCATCTCTTTCTTTATTCTCTCCTTTAACAAACCCAAATGCCTGGAATACCAGCCATTAATTCTAGGAAAATGACCCACACATTTTAAACTCCAGCAGAAATTGTCTTCCAAGTTTTGAAACTTCTTTTAGGAAGCCTGCAAAATATTTCCATCTTAATTTTGAACAAACACCCCAAATTTCACATGCCCCCAGATATGTTCTCTCACTAGTGCTTAATAAATACACGCATACCATGGAGATATATTGCAGGATTGGTTCTAGACACTGCAATAAAGTGAATAGCGTAATAAAATGAGTCACATGAATTTTTTGGTTTCTCGGTGCATATGAGTTATGTTCACACTATACTGTAGTCTATTAAGTGTGCAATAGCATTTTGTCTAAAAACAATGTACATACCTTAATTTAACAGTTCTTTACTGCTAAAATATGCTAACTATCACCTGAGCCTTCAGGGACTCATTATCTTTTTGTAACAGTTAACATCAAAGATCACTGATCACAGATCATCCTAGTAAATATAATAATTATGAAAAACTTTGAAATATTGTGAGAAATTCCAAAATGTGACACAGACAAGAAGTGAGCAAATGCTGTTGGAAAAACAGTGCCAATATATTTGCTGGACTCAGAGTTGCCACGGACCTTGAATTTGTAAAAAAACACAATGTCTATCAAATACAATAAAGCAAAACACAACAAAACGAATAATGCCTGTATTGATCAAAAATGTGATGGTTAATTTTGTGCGCTCAGATATTAGGTTAAACATTATTTCTCTGAGAGTATCTGTTAGGGTATTTCTAAATGAGATTGACATTTAAATCTACAGAATAAATAAAGCAGATTGCCCTCTTCAGTGTAGGTTGATCTCATTTAATCAGTTGAAGGCTTAAATAGAATACAAGTCTGAGTAAAGAACAGTTCTTTCTCTCTGTCTTCAAACTGGGATATCTTCCTCTCCTGCCTTCAGACTCAGACTTATACTGAACTCACACCATCAGCCCTTCTGGTTCTCAAGCCAACAGACTCAGACTGGAACTATATCGTCTAATCTCCTTGATCCCCAGCTTGCCAACTGCACAGTCCTGATGGTCTCAGCAATACCTTAGTCTTTGAAAGCTGTGTTCTTGAAAATGTCTTCCACTGTGAGAAAGGTGAAAAGAACTTACACTCCAAGGGCAGGGGAGTGAGTGAGGAGGCTTCCATTACTGGGGTCCAGTTTGTAGTCAACCAACGATCACATCCTCTCAATGACCTCTTCCAACAATCACCATGAATTAACAATCTCTTTCAGTCTCAACTACTAGACATAAATTCCCTTCCTCCCACCCACCAAAGATACATAGGGTTGAAACACACACACACACACACACACACACACACATCACAAATATTAACATGCATATCACGTGAAGTTCACTAACATCCATACTGTTGAAATGCTAACAAATTTGCAATTAAGTAACAGTTAAGTATACAAGAACCAGCCCTCTCAGGATTACTCTGCTAATTTCTAAACTAAAATATAAAGGTCAGTTTAATAAGAGAAATCTTAGTGTTTTAAACCTTAGTGAAAATGACTGTGGAAAGATGAAATAATGCCAGGCAATCAAAACTTTTGTGAAACTTTATCTCCAGCCAAATATGTGTCACTGGGGATAACTGAAAAGCTTTACATTTTCACTGTTCTCACACCTTCTTCATTCTGAGAGATCAGACTGAATGCTGTGGAGACATTAGAAGGCATAATCACTGTGGGATTTTCTCTTTTACAAGCTGGAAAAATAAACACGTTATAGTACTCCTAGCCTGGCATGAGTTCCTTCTGATGGGGTCTTGGATATGATCTCGCATAGATAGTGATAATGCCTTCTAGACACTGTTTAAAACCAAACCTCAAAATCTTGTGAATACAGTCTATTCATAGTTAGAAGGGACAGCCAAACATTCAGAGTCAACAGAGGAAAAGAAAACAGTCACTTGTCTCCACTATTTTAATATAAAGAGACTCATAGCTACCATTATCCAAGGTTCTCACCACAGAGCACCTACATATTTCGACAGATCCATTAAGTGAAAGACTGCACCTCCTTCCATGCAAAGCCTTATTTTTTAACCATCAGCAAAACACAGAAATTATAACTCAAACTACAAAGTATTGCTAAGTGTTCCAATCCTGCTCAAATTCTCTATTTTGGATTTGTTTTCAAACTGGGCTTTTTTCTTCAAACCCATGTCATGTAACTAGGACTAGTTTACATCATTTGCAACATATGAAGCTGTTGAATAATAAAAGTATTATACAATTGAAAGGCAGACAATTAGATATGGTTACTAATTACGTGAGATGTCTACTAGATTTGCTTCAGGGAGAACATTGACTCATATGATGTATGTATTAGAGATGCTTTTTTGACTAATATTGCCATGAGGACAAGAGGAATTTTGATTTTCTTGAACAGTCCAAATAATTCAAATTATAAGACATCTCATTTAAAATATGCTTATGTAATTGGGTCATGCAAATATTACAAAACTGAATTTCTCATTCATCGTTATATCATAAATCAAATCAAGGACAATTAATTTATCTTGTGGCATCTTATTTTTTCCCCTTCCCGCCTTCCCTCCCTCCCTTCCTTTTTTTCCTACCTATTTCCTTCCTTCCCTCTATACATTTTCAGTGTAACTTAAGGTCTGGACAGGTAAATATATAAGAATCCAGTGAAGTGATCTTAAAAGACTTCAATCTTAACTTTTAATTTTTTTGTCTTTTTAAGTTAAAGTAAAATACATGCATTGTAAAATGTTCAAGCAATACACAAGTAACAATCCTTTTTAAAAGCACTATTAAACTTTGGAGGTACATCTTTTCTGAATTTTTTATGATTGTATCAAATCAAACAGTACTTAACAAACATCTGAATTACACTGGCAGTTGCCACTTGACTATGATAAATACAGAAAGAGAATGAGATTGTCCCTATTCTCAGAAAGACAAACATGTTAACATAAGAAAATAAATCTATGCACTAATAATCAGTCTGTTAACTAAGAAAGTATACTGGACAGAAGTGAATTAAATGGGTTTATGTATCAGAAATATTCAGTGTAGAAAATAAGCATGAACTCTGAAAAGAGGGAAACTTGACCTTTTCCCTACAGTCTCACTTCCCAGTTCCTGTCCAACCTTCAGTTCCCCTTCCTGCCAAGTAGGTGCTGGGAATGGTGGGCAGACAGGGCTTAGAAGTTGCAAACAAGAACATGGGACTTGTTAGTGTTCAGACTAGAGTTAATGCAACACCATTCACCTCTGCACAGGAAGAGAGTTTGAGGACTTTTACCAGAGAATCTTGAAACAAAAATAAGAGGATGAACCCTAGAAAGAGCTTGACTTCTTGAGAGTCATTAACTCCTTTAGGAAAGCAATGCCTACCTGATGGATGGAGAAACCACTGATCTTCTTGCCCTCAGAAGCTGTGGGGAAACTTGTCAGGTGGAATGATGTTGAGAGCACTATTGCTTACAGTTGAGAAAAAGATAATCCTCTCCTGATGCTTCAGGAGAGACTTGGGATCTCGAGGCTATCTGATGCTGGCCTAGGATCATCTTCCTTCTCTGAAGATATAACAAGTATGGCTGAACCTTGAGGAGAGAGCAAAAGAACACTTAAATGTGATTAAGGAGATCCAGCAGCCAGAGAAATGACAATTCAGCAAAACTTAAGAAGAATCTGCTCCTGATAGAAAAATAAACAAACTGTTGAATGACACTGAGGACAACAGCAACAAAAATAACAAAATCAAAGTAATTTGAAGTGGTTCCATTACATCTCAAAAAGTCTTTCTGAAGCTAAAACCACATTATTTTTAAACTATAGAATTAAATAGACAAATTGAATGGAAGGTGTTCACTTTGGATATACATCAGTGGAATGGAATATCAAATGTAAGGAAAAGCTTAAAACAAACCAAAATTCAAAAAGAGATAGAAATCATGACATAAAAGGTAAATGTCTAAGAAGACAGATGCAGGGGAGTTACAATGAATTTGAACAAAATCAGAAACAGAAAAAATAAATAAATAAAGGATAGACTGAAATGAGGTTATAACTAAAGAAGTGTGGAAAAAATCTGAACTAAACAAGGAATACAAGTATTAGAAGCTTTTCCAGGTTTCAGCAGGGTCAAAGAGAAAAAAAAAAAAAAAACTCTATGCAGATCCTTGTAAAATTGTTAAATTTCAATAATTCAAAACAAAACACAACCTAGATTAAGTCTGAGCAAAAAGAACTATTACCCAAGAATCTCTTGCCAAGCCAAGGAATGGTTCATCTGTCAGGGTGAAAAAAAATACAACACGTTTAAAGATTCATGCAATGTATCACCCACATATCCAACCTGAAGAAAATATTTACAAATAGACTGTAATTACACAAAATATGAGTAGAAGCAAAGATATCACTACAGGGAAGGATGAAGAGCAGAGGCACTGAAAAGGGAAACCTCATATGTGACCAAAACATAAATACACGTGGAGCCACATGCAACTTCCTCTTCCTTTTTTTTTTTTTTTGGCCATACCACATGATTTGTGGGATCTTATTTGGCCTACCAGGGATCGAACCTAGGCCCTCAGCAGTGAAAGTGCAGAGTCCTAACCACTGGACTGCCAGGGAATTTCCCCATTTTTTTTTCCATTTCCATTTTTTAAAAAATACTCAGATATCAAGTATTTCATATGGTTCAAAATCACTTCAGGGCTTCCCTGGTGGCGCAGTGGTTGGGAGTCCGCCTGCCAATGCAGGGGACGCGGGTTCGTGCCCCGGTCCGGGAGGATCCCGCATGCCACGGAGCGGCTGGGCCTGTGAGCCCTGCGTGTCCGGAGCCTGTGCTCCGCAACGGGAGGGGCCACAACAGTGAGAGGCCCACATACCGCAAAGAAAAAAAAAAAAAAAATCATCACTTCAACCAGAGGTGCTGAGGAGGGTAAAAGTATTTTAAAGGTTTTCTTTTAATGAGTTGGGAAAGAACAGTAGAGGAAAAGTAGAGCATTTTCATTGAAGAGGAGAGATGCCATGTTGTTTTCATACAATGGTAAAGAAATGTGTGTTGAATTATCAGAAAAGGAAGTTAATGAATAAAAGAACACAAGATGAACAGTGACTTGAAAACATGAGCAAAATAAACAGCAGGGAAAAAGAAAAACAAAAAAGAACTAAATGGTAAACCTAGAGTAAGATGGAAAATTTAAAGCAAGTTTTATTGATACATCAAATGAAGTATGCCAATTATTTTTCCATTAGAGGACAGATTGTGATAACTGACAAAATGCAATCTTTATGCTTTATGAGAAATGTACATAAAATTGTGCAAAATTGAAACACTAGATCTCTAGCCTCATCTCATCTCTGATGCTCACTCTGGTCTGATTGTATATATGACAGGCCACCAACACCCAACAAAAGCATCATCCCTCACCCAGTCCTGAATTCAATCCCATGTTACTGTCTGGCTGAGGATCACAGATGGTTGGCAGAGATTAGGAATGGGAAAAGACTCAGGATAGAGGTGAGCTTATCTGTTGTGCAAATTAAAACATTTAAAAGACTAATCAGATAAACTCTATTTTTTTTTTTTTAGGTTACCTGAAACTGTCTACATGAAAATGGCTGCTGAAAATTGTTTCTTCAAAATGTCATGTGCACAATACTCTAATTTATTATGTTCTTCACATTTATGTTATGGTCAATAACCTAACAAAGAACATTATTTTGTTTGAAGGGTTTTACTAATCAGTGAGGCCATGGGGACACTTACATTTGTTAGCTCAAACAATTACAGAGACATAAATAAAGTAGTTTTTAAAACATGACACATGGTGATTCTAACAGGAAATGGATGAAGGCTATGGAGCTCACATGAGAGTGGGGAAGAAGCAGAGAAGATAGAAATGAAAGGGAGAGAAAAGCAAAATCTCATTTGTAGAACTTACATTAGAATCTCTCCAGTTCTAGAAGGCTTTGGTAAGCTACTAAGTAATAAGATAAAGGGCTGTTTTAGATTATATCCATTCCTTTCTCAATGCTCCTTCACCCTAAGTTTCAGTGCCCTTAGGTCAACAAAATCTCAATTTACAATAGGTCTATATGAGTATCCCAGGGCTGCTGTAGCAAATTAACACAAAATGGGTGCCTTAAAACAAAAAAATTTATTGTTTCACAGTTCTGGAGGCGAGAAGGCCTAAATCAAGGCGTCAGCAAGCTTTCACTCAAAGCTTTAGGGGAAAATCTGTTCCATGCTTTTATCTTACCTTCTGGTATTGCCATAATGATCAGTGTTCCTTGGCTTGTAGATACATCACTCCAATCTCTGCCTCTGTTGTCACATGACATTCTCCCTGCATGCCTCTGTGTCTCTTCTCTTCTTAAAATGACACTAGTTATATTGGATTAAGGGTCCACCGTATTGCACTATGATTTCATTTTACTTAACTAAGTACATTTGCAATGACCCTATTTCCAAGTAAAATCACATTCTGAGGCTCCAGGAAGGATATGATTCGGCTAGAGTTGGGGGAGGTGACACTGTTCAACCCAGTGCAAGAACTAACTTAGCTCAATGGTCTTAGTTAACTCACAGGCATTTACTTTTAAATACTAATGTCTAACTATGCAACAAAATACTTTTCCTACCTGTTAAATTGATTTGGAGTACCAACATTCAGAGAGTTATCTTAAGGAAGAAAGAAAAAGACAGAAGGGCTGTCCTAGGTCCTTAAAGTCACACCATTTATGCTCAAAAGCTCTCTACCTAATTGTTCATTGTTAAGAAGGGTATGTATATGGCCCCAAGCTACCCTTTTAATCAAATCACATAGAGAACAGCCAGGTTAGGGAATTCACAATGGCCCACAAAATAATTGCTTGACACCACAGTTGGACAGTCTATAAGCAGATTGCAAATTGGCAAGAAGAGCTTACATGTCAAAAATGGATAGTGGTTTCACAGTAAATTATATCAGATCACAGAGTGTTGCTCCTTCATCAATTGTGGCTTACAATGCTGCAAGGGCAGCAAGAAGTGGAAATAAATATGACCCTTATATTTTGCACAAAAGTGTCAGTTGAGAAAAAAAGACTCTTTTTCAGCGCACATTACAATGGGTCTGCTTTTCAAAGACAGGGACAGAGATTGTTAAACCCATGGAGGATGAGTGATAGATGAAGGTCTACCTAGCTACTTAATAACAGAACCAAAAATATAACAAAAAAAATTTTTGGCTTCCAGTGCCTAGCTGTCAGTTTCCAGTCAGCACTCTCCCAACACCGGGGTGGGGGGTGGGGGGAAATTACATAAAGCACACTATTGATAAAACAGTTCTTGTATTTTAAAACTAAATTAAGAAAAATGTAAAAGAAAAAAAAATTAAGAGAGGAGGAAGCATGGGAAGATTGGGGCAGGAGTTTGGGACAGAATGAGTTAGTTTTGGCAGAAAGATTGTTACAGGACTCCAGTGACAGTGACTGCAAACAAATGCTTTGAGCTTCTTGTTAAGCAAATGCTTGCTTGCTTGGTACGTTTTAACATTGCAGTTGGAACTAAGAAATGTTCCAATTGGCTGGATGTTGAACAAGCCTCTCTTTGGGATTTTAGCATCTGTCAGGAGAATCAGAACAAGGGTTCCACTTATATTAAGCAGGAGAAAAATGATATCTAATGAACTGCTAATACCAAGCATTTATTGAGTTTTCCAAGGCATGTTCAAATCAGATATAAGTTAAAAGGCTAATGAGTTTTTGATGATCTGGGAAAACTATTCACAGAGAAAAATTAGATTGAAATTTTTATGAGCAAAAACCTTTCTTGTAGGCATATTATATGATGGATCTACTACTAAGTGCCTTGCCTTTATTGTTATTTAATCCTAATGACTATCCCAGCCAGAATGCTTTTTGTTCCATTTTACAGATGAGGAAACAAGCTGTGTGAAATTGAGTAATTTTCCCATAGTTACACAATAAACATGTGACAGAACTGGTATTAGAAATTGCCTAGCTTAAAACTTTTGCAATTACTCTGTTCTAGTGCTTCCCCAGAAAATGATACATCTAGAAAAAAGAATTGGAGGAAGTATTTGATCATTTTCCTCCTGTTCTGCACAAGAGGACATTAAGAACTAGGTGTTCAAGTGATTGTACAAAAGTCACACAGCAATGCAAGACTGAATATTGGTATTCTGACTTCATTAGAGAAACCATATTTCTTTTTGTTATCTATTTAATATGGAGTGTACACAGAGATATAAATGTTTTCATGCAGAACCAGAATTAGAATTGAACTATCACAGAGATAGCTGATTCCTGGAATATGCAGTCATGTCATTTTAATCCACACCAAGGTGGATGAACCATCCTTTCCCACATGTGATTTGATTACATAATATAGAAGGAAGCACGTGATGCTTGCTCTGTACAACATTATCCCTCACTTGTTTTCAAAACAAAATTTATTTTATCTCAGATATAAAGAGTTAGTCTAGGGCTTCCCTGGTGGTGCAGTGGTTAAGAATCCACCTGCCAATGTAGGGGACACGGGTTCAAGCCCTGATCTGGGAAGGTCCCACATGCTGCAGAGCAACTTAGTCTGTGCACCACAACTTACTGAGCCTGCACTCTAGAGCCTGTGAGCCACAACTACTGAGCCCATGAGCCACAACTACTGAAACCCGTGCACCTAGCACCCATGCTGCACAAGAGGAACTACCACAATGAGGAACCAGCGCACCACAATGAAGAGTAGCCACCACTTGCGGCAACTAAAGAAAGCCTGCACGCAGCAATGAAGACCCAACACAGCCAAAGATAAATAAAATAGAATTAATTAATAAAAAAGAAAGAGTTAATCTAATCACACTGCTCAGTTCATTGACCTTGGTCACCTCCAGTCTTTATAAAGAAATTCAAAGTTTTTTCCTTATCATCCCCTCTTACCTCTATTGTTCCTTCCCAGAAATAAGCACCCACTTTGACTTGTTTCCCTTATGTTCTTTAATATTGTGGTATAATATGTAATGTTTTATGTGTGTATGTTTTGAATATACATAAGTAAAATTGTAGAACAAAAATTTAT
This sequence comes from Lipotes vexillifer, assembly GCF_000442215.2. Taxonomy (NCBI): domain Eukaryota; kingdom Metazoa; phylum Chordata; class Mammalia; order Artiodactyla; family Lipotidae; genus Lipotes; species Lipotes vexillifer. The sequence goes on from NW_006794988.1 coordinate 424,516, forward strand.
TCTCTTTCCTAAATGTTTTCTCACTAAAGTTTTAATTATAAAGAATTTCAAACATACAAAAAAGTTGTGAGTATTTTACCTTAAGCATCCATATACCTATTACTCAGAGTCAACCATTAAGGTTTTTTTTTTGTCCTTCTATCCATTCATTAATCTATCCTATGTTGAGATCATTTCAACACACATTACAGATATCAGTACACTTCTGCCTAAATATATCAGTATGAATATTATGACCTAGTACTGAGGTGTGCAGAGGAGAACATTTCCTTACAGGAAAATAAGAAGCCCTCACAACCTGTGCTGTACACTTCACCTTGTTTTGGAGTATATTGCCCTGTTCTAGTCTTGATGGGTACTCTTTTTTTCTACTTAAGTGTGTGCATCATATGACACCTGGACAAATTCAGTGACTAAAAATAGAAGGAGAAACTTTGACCAAGTTTCTGTTATAGAGTAATGGAAATAAAAACAAAATAAACAAATGAGACCTAATGAAACTTAAAAGCTTTTGCAAAGCAAAGGAAACTACAAACAAGATGAAAAGACAACTCTCAGAATGGGAAAAAATATGTGCAAATGAATCAACAAACAAAGGATTAATCTCTAAAACAAATAAACAGCTCATGCAGCTCAATATTACAAAGACAAACAACCCAATCAAAAAATGGGCAGAGGACCTAAATACACATTTCTCCAAAGAAGCCATACAAATGGCCAAGAAGCACATGAAAAGCTGCTCAACATCACTAATTATTAGAGAAATGCAAATCAAAACTACAGTGAGGTATCACCTCACGCCAGTTAGAATAAGCATCATCAGAAAATCTACAAAAAACAAATGTGGGAGAGGGTGTGGAGAAAAGGGAACCCTCTTGCACTGTTAGTGGGAATGTAAATTGATACAGCCACTATGGAGAACACTATGGAGGTTCCTTAAAAAACTAAAAATAGAATTACCATATGACCCAGCAATCCCACTCCTGGGCATATACCCAGAGAAAACCATGATTCAAAAAGACATATGCACCCCAATGTTCACTCCAGCACTATTTACAATAGCCAGGTCATGGAAACAACCAAATGCTCATCAACAAATGAATGGATAAAGAAGATGTGGTACATATATACAATGGAATGTTACTCAGCCATAAAAAGGAATGAAATTGGGTCATTTGTAGAGACGTGGATGATCTAGAGACTGTCATACAGAGTGAAGTAAGTCAGAAAGAGAAAAAAAAATATTGTATATTAATGCATATATGTAGAACCTAGAAAAATGGTACAGATGAACCGATTTACAGGGCAGAAATTGAGACACAGATACAGAGAACAAACGTATGGACACCATGGGGGGGAAGTGGCGGGGGTGTGGGGGTGGTGGGATGAATTGGGAGATTGGGATTGACATGTATACACAGATGTATATAAAATAGATAACTCATAAGAACCTACTGTATAAAAAATAAACAAAATAAAATGCAAAAAAAAGTTTCTGTTAAAGCATAAAAATGACATTTTCTCTTTATCCCTCTCACTTTGTAATTGAAGAAGTATTCTTGTCTATATTTTAGAAAGATACTTCGTAATGCCTACTTAGAAATTGATATGATGGGGCTTCCCTGGTGGCGCAGTGGTTGAGAATCTGCCTGCCAATGCAGGGGACACAGGTTCGAGCCCTGGTCTGGGAAGATCCCACATGCCATGGAGCAACTGGGCCCGTGAGCCACAATTACTGAGCCTGCGGGTCTGGAGCCTGTGCTCCGCAACAACAGAGGCTGCGATAGTGAGAGGCCTGCGCACCGCGATGAAGAGTGACCCCCACTTGCCACAACTAGAGAAAGCCCATGCACAGAAACGAAGACCCAACACAGCCATAAATAAATAAATAAATAAATAAATACATTGTGTATTATTAAAAAAAAAAGAAATTGATATGATGATATAAATCATAATTCCCATCTGTAATTTATTAGTATCAAATTCATTTCTACACATACTTATTGAGTTCTTGCTATGTGTACATTTTGGACTGAATTGTGTCCCTCCAAGGTTTATATATTGAAACTCTAACACCTGACATGACTATATTTGGATATAGATCCTTTAAGGAGTAACTGAAGGTTAAATGAGGTCCTAAGGGTGGGGCTCTCATTCAGTAGGACTGGTGTCCTTATAAGAAGAGGAAGAGACACCAAAGGTGTCTCTGTTTCCAAGTGCACAGAGGAAAGGCCATATGGGACACAGTGAGGAGGTAGCCATCTGCAAGCCAGGGAGAGAGGCCTCACTGAAACCAACCCTGATGGCAACTTGACTTTGAATTTCCAGTCTTCAGAACTGGAGGAAATAAATTGTCCTTTAATTCACCCAGTCTGCAGTATTTTGTTATGGCAGCCTGAGCAGACAAATACACTGTTTATGCTGTGGATAATAGAACTAGATTTAAATAATTTCACTTGATTTAAGACTTCAAAGTTTATTAGGGAGTGTGGTATGCAAAGATATTTTTTACTCAGTGAAACCTAAAAAATAGTGTATTTTCCTCTATATATGTACTCATGTGCTCAGTTTACTCATGGTATCTGTTTGTGTATCTGCTTCTCTTTATCTTTTTTAATCAACTATTTCTAACTAAGTGGCTGCCAATTCTATTTATACCTGTAGCTTGTCATAAATGAAAAGGACATTCTTGAATATGAATAAGAAGGAGTAAAGTTAGTTTATTTTGATAAGTTAAAAAAAAAATATGTTCCCAGGACATTTGGGTAAAATATCTTTGAAAAAAAAAAAAAAATCCACAGCTGTAACATTTTGCTTACCTTAGGCATTTCCCTAACGTTCCTCTCTCTGTGATGAAAGATGTTTGACTCAAAAATCAGTTATTTAAACCCTTTTCTCTCACTTCTTCAATAATGTCTATTTTCTCATTTCCCACTGTGGTGTTATTGGATTCGTAACAGCAGTTCTGCATAGTATCATTTACCTGCAAGCTAAACGAGCAAATTCAAAGAGTTTCAAATTATAAAATCTGATTTGGTAGCTTTATGCTAAATGACAATCAGATGGAAAAGAGGCTGAAATAAAAATGTTCCAAGATGCACCAGTAGGCGTCATTATCCTTATTAGCAGAAATGCCTTTGCTGGAGTAAGAATGCATAAATTGTGATAGTGTCAATCACAGGCTCTAAGATTACAAGGGAATTGTTTAAATTCCATTTTGTGGAGAAGAATATTAAGATTTAGGGAGGCATGCTATAATACAAAGAGTGCAAGTTATGAATTACAAATTATAAACTGGGTTTATGGACCAATTATATCAATTATGATGAAAAGATCTTCGACAATGCCCTTAACTTTCTGACCTGCAGTTTCTTCTGATTACTGAGATGACTTGTTAGAAAACAGAAGATACACTACAATATACTGGATAATGAATACTTTGGATGGAAAATAAGATACTCTAGGTATTTTCATGAAGAAGGGATTTAATACAAAGAAGTAGAGGCCTATGAAACTATTGGGTGAGCTGGGGTAGTAAAGATAAGAAAAGTTGCTGCTAAACTTTCTGGGAATCATGAAATGCAGAAGTCACTGACAACTCCAAACAATCCTCTCGGCATCAAGTAGGCTGATTCACATCTTGACACCTGAAATCTACTGGCAAAATCTTCCATCTGCCATCTTCCAAAGCCCTCACACCTCCCCACTGAAGCCAAAGCAACTCTCCATTTCTATAGTCTTTATCAAATCTTTAGCAAGAGCTTTTCATTTGCAGGGCATAAACTGGAATCCTCTGGCAAGAGAGTCTGGAGTTTCCAGGCTTCCAGCTTTTGCAACAGAGGTGATAGCTGAGAACACTGTGGTAGTGTGTTTGAAATTCCAACAGACAATTCGTAAGATATACTCATTCCCCACAGAAGACACTTAGAAATTTCAATCCACCCACAGGTTTTGTCTGCTTTGCCTACAGAATGGAATTCAAATCCATTTCAATTTGATCTCTGTACACTGCAACCACCTGTAATTTAAGGTAATACTGTTTCTCACGTGGACTAACGACATTTATCTTGCTTTCCTCTTTCCACATTGCTCTCCGTATAACCCGTAATCTGTTTGGTTATGCTGTGGTTACAAACAATCTCAGAACTGCAGTGGCTTAACCCAACTGGTATTTAGTTCATGCTCTTACAGATTTGCAAGGTCTCCTGCTGCGTACAGTCATTTAGAGTTGCAGGCTGACTGAGTCTCATCCATCTTTCAGAAGCAGCATCTGGAATACTCAGCCTCCTCCATTGCTGTGGCATGAGACGTGAGGGACTGGAGAATTACTCAAGAGAGTTTTGCTAACTAAGCCCACCAGTGACATGGCCCTATTCAACTCCAAGAAATACGAAAAATGGAATATGTTTGAGCCTTGAACAACACGGGTGTTAGGGGCGTCAACCCCCAAGCAGTTGAAAATTCGCAAATAACTTTACAGTCTGCCCTTAATATCCATGGGTTCCACATCTGTGGATTCAACCAATCATGGATCATGTAGCACTGTAGTGTATTTATTAAAAAGTATCCACGTGTAAGTTGACCCTTGCATTTCAAATGCGTGTTTTTCAAGTGTCAGCTGTATTAGGTTGAAACTATGCCATACATCCTATAATCAGGACGTTTATGCCATACTTCCTGTAGTCAACTTTCTATATTTCTATATTTCAATATTCAGAGTAATATTTATAAAATGTAAATCAGATCATATTTTTCTGCTTAAAAACATTTGGAGGTGTCCATTGCATGTAAAAGAGAACTAAAACATTTCATTATAGCCTACCAGAACCTACAGGATCTGGAATGCTATTTTTTACCTTCTTATTGCTTCTGTTCTTCCTCACTGAAGTCCAAGATGTTTATGTGCTTTAAACACGCCAAGATGGTTTCTGACCTAGGGCTTTGCACCTGCTGTTCCTTCTGACTGAGAACTGTTTTCAGTGAGCTTTTTGCATGACTAAAGTCATTCTCATTCTGCAAGTCTCTGCTTAAATGTCATCCCCAACAATTTAGTTTCTAGTATAACAGCTGTGTATCACTTTTCACAATCTGTAAGTTCTTTATAATTTTGTTGTTTGTCTCCAAAGCCTTTACAATAAACTTCATGAGGGCAAGGACCACTTCAATCTTATTTGAGCCTTGTTCCTAATACACAGAATAGTGTCTGGCCTATAGTAATCACTCAACTAATATAAGTTGAGTGAAAATACAAACAAATAAATTGTATCTATCGTTATTGACCAAAGTGATTAAAAAGAGATTAGTAAAAATGAGAGTGATATTTTAGTTATAGATTAAGCTGAGAATATCTCTTCATTTGTCTTTCTTTCAAGACAGTTTAAAAGCCATATATATTTTCTCATTTATTAAAAAGTGCTATCTGATGGTATTTTCTTTTGTCTTTCTTAAATACACACACACACACACACACACACACACACACACACACACACACACATGCACCTAGTTAAGAAAACAACAGGATAACCTACCCCAAATAGAAAAGAAGTCAGCTAAACCAAAACCATGCATTTGCTAATCCAAACGTACTGTGCTTCAAACACAAATTGCCATATTTAGCCATTAGCTAATTTCTGTTGGTAAAGATGATATCACTTTTGTCTTTTTAAAACAACAGCTTTTTTTTTTTTCTTTCTTTATGTACATACCTATACTTGGCATAACATTTAGCCACTGTGATCCTAACTGGTTTATTAAGGAATCATCTGGAAAGTCATGACAAGTAACATGTGAATGTATTAGTACCAAGCTCAGGCTTCCTTAACACTTTATTAATGAAATGAGGTTTTGTGGTAGAGAAGCATGAGTACGTACTTGGACTCAGACAAATCTGAGTTCCAAGCTGAGCTCTGCTTCTACTAGCTGTAGGATATTGGACAAGTTACTTTTGGGCCCCAGATTTACAACTATATTATTTCAAAGTATTAGGAAGAGCTCTGGATTATTCTTGAGTAAAATCACTATCACTGTTCCTGTCTCAGCACATATTAGTTCTCTAATTGTTTCACCCAAATATGTACTAGAAAGAATTTATAACATAGTACACAACTAATTCTGACAGAGTAAAGAAAAACGTATCAAAAACTTTAATTTCTCCAAGCGTTTCAAAGTGGTGGTGTGTTTATTATAAAACAAACTTCAGAAGCAAAAGAAGAGGTGGAAAACTCAAATTAGAATAAAGAACAGATGATCCCAGCATGGAGTGTATGAAGTCCAGGGCAACCTAGGGGACACCTCAAGACATAAAACAAAGCAAGTATTACCAAGTTCATTGGATCCCGAGACTCCATGACTTTGGAAGAAAGTAAATTTTTAACATAAAACCGAGATATATCAATGACTACACTTCAAGAAAATGCTTAAACTATTTTACAAGGTTATATATATATATATGGCTAAAGGGAAGAAAACTTGATTAAGAAGACATGATTAATAACTGGAATTAATTTACACATTGGAAAAGAAAGTTTAAGCTTAATTTGTCAAAAACTGTCCATTCCTAAAAATGTTAGACAAGATAAGTAGTAGAAGAGAATACTAATCCAAAAATGTATTTTGAAGGTAGAAATTAAGAAGATACAGGGATATATTTTTTGTTTGTTTTTTTTGTTTTGTTTTGTTTTTGCGGTATGCGGACCTCTCATTGCTGTGGCCTCTCCCGTTGCGGAGTACAGGCTCCGGACGCGCAAGCTCAGCAGCCATGGCTCACGGGCCTAACCGCTCCGCGGCACGTGGGATCTTCCCCGACCGGGGCACGAACCCGTGTACCCTGCATCGGCAAGCGTATTCTCAACCACTGCGCCACCTGGGAAGCATGAGATATATTTTTGATAGTTATACTTAGGCTTTACTCTTAGGACAGCTTTAAAGGTGAAATAAATGTACACAGACTTTTCCCCCGATAGGATTGGTTTTCTAATAATTGACTAATAGGGAGTCCAAATAAAGTAATACAAAAATGAGAGATGAGATTAAACGTATGAATAGCTTTTCAGTGTCATGTAAATTGATTACATGCCAACAAAATGTCAATGTGGATGAAGTATTAGCTGCTTACTCCTATCTGATTTTGTCTAGTGGTAATTTAAGAAGCACAATGCCTTCTTTAGGGAGAGTTCTATGTATTATGTTTTATGTGGTGAGGTTGAAGCCGCTTTTCCTAAACTATGAGTTAGAAGGTAAAATTCTTAAGGAACCTCAACAGCAACAGGAAAGTGTTCCACGATCAAATGCACTTGGAGAAAATTCCGTGCTGCAGAAAATTAAACATGATTTTTGCTGGCCCTTTGATCAATATATTATATATATATATATATATATATATATATATATATATATATATTACTGGAGACTGTGATCTCAGAGGGTGGTATAACGTACAGTGCTTTCCAAATTTATTTTTTCCATGGAATATATTCCATGAAGTTCTATGGAATATAATCCATGAAATAAACATTTTCCAAATGCTTAGTGGATAATGGAACTATTTGGTGGAAGTCAAATTAGAGCTTATCTGTTTCTTTTCAAGCTGTGAGAAAAGGGCCCTCAGAAAATGCCATGAAGAACTCTGAAGATGGAAGGGACAGGTTCCAGGAAACCTTGATTAAAAACTGACTAAAGGGAGGTAAGATGGGGGTGAGCCAGTGTCAGCTGCTTTACTGTATGGTATAAGGGCATCCAGAGGAGGGATTGCCAGGCAAGTTCAGGCAAAATCTCTAAAATCCTTTTGCTTTGATATGGCAGCCAGCTAAATGGCCAAGCTCATGCAAAGCCCTCCCAGACTCCACAGAGCACCAAGCTCATTTACACCCATGGATCTTTTAAGGATTAATCCTTATACAATTTTTTTCTTTCCCTTTAGTCTATCTACATCATACTCATCCTTCAGGAACTGGCTCAAATTCTATCTTCACCATCAAGCCTGCCCAAGAAGCCTTTCTTGACCACTCCAATCTCATCATTAAGACTGGGAAATGCTCATTTTTTACTATCACTTAAATTAATTGAATCCATTTTCTCTCTCACCAACTTATCTTTTTATTTCAAATAATGGGTTGCAACATGTAAGTACATATTTATTTGTGTATTTATTTGTGTAATTTCTCTCCCTTCATTGAAATCTAAGCTCCACAAGAATAACATTTTTTGTGTTGTTTACTACTCTACCCGGACACTGTCAGACATGAAGATGTCACCCAGTAAATCTGATGAATAGATGAATATAGTTATGGTGCAATGGAACAATTCTGAGATGGACTTAGAGACCTGGTTTCAAATTCTGGCTTTGGCATTTATCAGCTTTACCTCCTCTCTCAAGTTCCCTTTCCTCTGCTATAGAATAGTTATAATTAAATGAAATAATGGGAAACTTCTCAGCATATTTTAGTTTACCAATAACTATTTACTTCTTTACCACTGATTTTCCTTTTTACAATTAATTATCTCATAATGTATATTGCCCCATTCACTAAAGCTCAACATAACTTTATGTCTGTGTTAAAAAAAAAATATATATATATATAAAGGTCCTGTTCTAAACAATCCAAAATAACTAAAAATATAGAACATATTTTTGTTTTCCATGGATTCATGTTCTTAATGATAATTTGGTTCTGGATGGCAAAATCTATGTTATAAAATATTTTCAGCTATCTTTAATTAATTAAATGTCGTAGCTCGCTCAGGCTCACTGAAAATCCCATACAATTCCTTCAAGGATCTCAAATGAGTCTTAAATATTCTCCCCATACTCTCATTGCATTGGTTCAGGTAAGTTTAGTGAAGTGTGGGAAGAAAACAAACTAATTTTATTTTAATTACAATAAATACTTTTGGAGCCTAGAGCTTGGGGAAGCAAATGGACACAAAATCATTCATTTGTTATTGACATGAGAAGAATAGTAACCTTCAGTTTCCTCTCAGGTACCTTTATTTTAAAAGATTGTGTTTCATTTGTAATTGAGAAAATTGGATAGAATTGTAAATGATAGAACTGGATACCAAAACTCATGGCAGAGAAAAAATTTCAGGTATTTTGGGGAAGAAATCTTGAGACACATCAGCTTTGCCTAAGTAGCCACTCACATCCATCCTGAGTTAGTAACTCCCTTAAACTCTTCCTGCTTTATTCAACTATTCCTTCTTTTAATAAATATTTATTGAGAATACGTTATTTAACTAATTCTGGGGATAAAAGAGGGGAAGAAATACAGTCCCTAAGCTCAAATTGTTAACAGTTAAGGAAACAGAACTAAGCACGAAAGCCCTGGAAATAAAGATGTAAAGCTGAACCAGTTGGAGGGAACAAGGTCTCATAACTACTTTTCTAGTTCAAGTTCTCTTTCCCATGATACTTAGCACAATGTTATAAATATTAGAGACTTATTAACAAGTCTAAGTATCAGGGTAAGTATCATGGCAAAGAGAACTTGAACTAGAAAAGTAGTTATGAGACCTTGTTCCCTCCAACTGGTTCAGCTTTACATCTTTATTTCCAGCTTAAATTGACTTAAAATTCAGCAAAATAAGTGATTAGTAACCTGTCAAGACTCACAATTCAAACAATAATTTCTTTTCAAATGCATCCAACTTCACTTACATACCTATTTACCAATACCTATTTATATTCAGCTAACATTCATTGAACATTAACCATGGACCAGTATCTTTAATATAAATTTTCACAATTAACGTCATCATATAATGAGGAGGTGACATCCAGTGCAAGAGCCTTACATAATGAGGAAGTAGTAACATCATCTAGTGAGATGAAGAGACTAAAGGTAAAACAAATGAGATAGTAAATAGTGAGATGAGAATTCAAATTTAATCCTTTTGTTCAATGATATTACCTCTATACTACACACCATTTTATACTAGATAGCAGATAAAAGAAGAAAGTCTGGGAAAGGAGACCACATTTTAACCTTTTAACAGAAGAGAAGGCATAATAAAGCAAGCAAAGGAAGGTGGCTCATTTTCAAGAATACTGGGGAGATTCCATTGATCTTTTGATGTCTTTACATGTCCTCCCCTTTTTACCTGACAAAAAGAGAAAAAAAAAAAAAAAGTCTTTTCGTATCCCCAGGAACATTTTGTCCCATCCCAAGAGATATGCAGTCTGTGGCAGAAATTTATCTCATTCAATTGCCAGAAGTAGAGGGTGCACATAGGGAGAGTATTAGAAGAGGGTTAGCAGGTATACTTTCACCCAGAAACAGAGTAATGAGTATATTCTTCTTAATAAAAATAAGAAAGGAAAGTGTGTGGGTGAAATATTAGGGTGGGGGACAAAAATAATAGGATGAATTTATAAAACCCTGAGGGGCATTTTCCAACATGAGGATGAGGCTAAAGTCATATATGTACATTAGGGAAATATTTATTATTCTTCTCACTAGTATTTTTGAACCATTTATGATATATTTAAGTTTAATGTGCATTCACATACAATCACTACTTAAAACAAGAAAGAAGTAACTTTGGGTTGTTTGTTGTAAAGCCTGCTTATTAGCATACTGGCAATTTTGATTTGTTTGGATCCAAAATTTTTTAACATTTTGCAAGAATTATTTAATATATTTTTGGAATTTAAAAAATAGATTAACTCACTAAGAAAATAATTATTTTAAATCATCCCTTTGATATTTAAAATAATTTAATTGGATTAAAATTATAATAAAATTAAAACACTAAAAATGATAACATAAATAAGATTAGGCGTATATTTCATCTTTTACTAATTACAAAGTCATCATTTTATGTACTTGCGTAGACTCTATCTGCACATTTGCAGGTGAACAGGACCACTGACCAAAAGACTCATTTCTCCATGTGGACCATACCATTTGGGATAATGTAAATGTACAGAAGTTGAATTATCTTAGTAAGTCTAACATTTTAGAATTTACAACGTTTTATGTAAACAGTTCTCATGATACCTGTGAGGCAAAAGATTCAAAAATAAATACCTACTGAAGGGTTTACTTAAAATCCCTTTGTGGGATTTTATTCAATGCCCATTGTGGAGACTAAGAGTTCTTTGGAATACATCTTCTAGTGCAGATAATATTCACCAGTAATAGCACAGATACAAGTTTGGTTTTGGGAAGTTTTGATAAGTTTGCCTGAGATCCTTACCTTATAGAGAGCTCAGTTGCCTCAAAGCTCAGGAACTCCTAAAATAAAAGGCACCAGCTCCTGCTTTCCAGGATGCAAAATTGCAGTAAAGCAGGGTAAACACAACCATGACTCAGTGAGAGTATCCTGAAATAAAATGTTGAGTAAAGTTGAAAACTAAGCTAGTAACCCAGGCTCAATACAATGGCTTAAGGGTCAGGGTGAAGAAGAGTAGAGCTGATGTCTGTCATTGCTGAGGCTGAGGAGCCCCCTGAATCCAGACATCAGGTGAAGATGCTACAGTCTGAGGAAAAATGGGGATGAGAAATGAGCCAGAGAGAGAGAGAGAGAGAGACAGAGAGAGAGAAAGATTCAGAGCCTGTGAATTCGCCCACAGGGGCCGAATGGCATTATAGACCTGACATCGTCAAAGGGTGGACAAGGTCCATAAGACGAGGCACTATTAGTCTTCAACATTGACTCTCTGTGACAGTGAGAAATGATGGATATGTGTCCAAACTCTGCTTTCCTTTCTGCCTGGCCTCACAATTAACTCTGACAGAGAAGGGCTTGGAGTTCTTGAACAGTTCAAGAAACTGTAAAGCAGCTTCAGAAGGCAGTGTTAGATTTTCTGCTTATATGATATGAAGGCGTTTTGTCAATTACTTAGAAAAAACTTTGTTACTATTTATATTTTTAATTTATGGAGCAATTTATGAAAGTAAGCAAAAGTGTAATGAGTGGGAGGAGTTTGATCGCATAGATTTTTAATCACTTTCCAGAGGCCACAAAGAAATCATAAAAAATTTAAGAGATTTGTTTAGGATCACAAACCACAAAAATGGTTCAGAGCTTTTTCTTCTTTCCTAAAGCAATCTCAAAAATTACAATAAAAAAATAGGCTAGGGTTTCCCTGGTGGCACAGTGGTTGAGAGTCCACCTGCCAATGCAGGGGACACGGGTTCGTGCCCCAGTCCGGGAAGATCCCACATGCCGCGGAGCGCTAGGCCCGTGTGCCATGGCCGCTGAGACTGCGTGTCCGGAGCCTGTGCTCCACAATGGGAGTGGCCACAACAGTGAGAGGCCTGCGTACCGCCAAAAAAAAAAAATAGGCTAAATCTTTTCCAGAGGGAAGAAATACATGAGTAAAAAGTAACCTTGATAAATGAATAGCTTTCTCCCAAGTCTTATTTAGTACAAAGTATTATCTCTCACAAAGTACATTAAATACTTTTCTTAAAATCCAGCATTCATTCCCAAGCATAAATATAGATATATCATTAAAAGAAAATGTCTAGTCTATTTAGTTTTTTATAATAGACATATTTACTTACTGAATAAATATTAACTGAAAACTTATCCATATTAGGTGTTGTTCAATTATTTAGTTAGCTTTACTAGTTAGCATTATTAGCTTTACAGGAGTTTTTTTTTTTTTTTTTTGTCTTAGTAAAGTATTCACTGTAGGATCTCAGAAAAAATTAATCAGGGCCTTTTAAAATATATTTGTTATATAATGATCCAATTTGTTCTCAGAATTTCATGATCATGACTGGTCTATTAAGCAAGGTAGTAATATTCACTTGAGCATTAATTTAAATCTGTCCAACAAGACGGGTCATTCAAGCGCCGGCTATTGTTGCATAAGTTGTATTTCTCAAAACATTCTAGAATTTTCTCAAACTATTTCTAGGCATTACCCATCATAAATGTGAACGTATTTCTGAAACACATTTTGCATGAGTATTAATAAACTCCTAGCAATGTGATTCAAGTTATTGACCATTTAATCATTTACCAGAGGCCAATTACTCTAAATCAATAAATACAGTAATTGGGCAATTCATTGAAAGGTTGCTTAGAATGTTACAATAGTTAAAGGGTGCCTTAGCAATATTCAGCATTTCAGAGTAAATGACAGGATTACACATTTTCATTTTAACTTAGCTATTATAAATGGACTATTTAAAAACAAAACATACAAATAATTTGATGTGTAATAAGTATTCCTTTTTACCATGAAATATGTTGTGTTTATAGAGTTACAATAAAACAAAATAGTCAACAGTTTTTATTCCACTCCCAAACAGGGGTCAGGTTAAAATATTTATAAGGATATGTGGATATGTGTTCCATTTACTTCAAGCTTGTGTTTCTAACAATATTGCTGGCTCAGAAAGCATAGTCTAAAAAGAATGGAAATTGCTGTTAGTTAAAAAAAAATTATATACAGCTTTGACCTGTCTTGATGGACTGAAGGGATGGTGATGAAAACTGTAATCCTAATAAATCTCCCACAGCTAGAGGTTTAAAACTCATACTGTTTCAAATTAGTGAGGACAGCAATATTTATTTGCTGCTGAATTCCAGTCAGCATGGCATTTCAGAAGGAAACACTTTATAAGACTTAAACTTTTGAGTAGCAAAGTTGAAAACTCATGTTAAAGAAAGGGAGCAGAAACTAAATACCCTCAGTGATTCATTTTAAATCAGAAAGGAAACAAACCAACCTTTATCATTTCCTTTTCGTTGTCTTTCCTCACTACAATTGGCTTCAATTACAAGTAACAGCAAAGAATCCTGACATTAATAGAGTACTCTAATGTTCAAAGAGCTTTGAAATGCATCATCTCATTGGACTAATGTAGGATTAGTTACAAAAAAAATAAATACTATCCTCAACTAATAGAAGAGGTAACTGAGGTAACATTACCCAGATAAAGCTGTCAGATGATTGGACCTCTGTCAACAGCTCATTTTGGTAGTGAACATGGAATCTGCCATAAGGTCAATTAGCCATAGTACCTGTGTGGTGAGAAGGAGGGATGCAGGCTGCATGGTTAAATAGAACCCAGTGAGAAAGGAAACCATCAAGTGCCCTCTCCTCACGCATTTGCCTTCCACATTTATTCCTTTTACCAAGACAGAAAACCACACTTAGTTTTCCTCCAGTCTCAATGGCTTCTTGCCTCTTTGTCTCCATCTCTTTTATTGAGTCACTTTCCTCCTCAGTTCAGGAGCACCCCAAAATCAAAATTTTGGCTTTTTTTCCAACTGCATTTAGATCTTTTGTGACTTTATTCAATCCCATGGATTTTAACACCCTCATCTCTATGCAGATGACTCTTACATTTATGCATCCCCATCTTTCTCCCGAACTCTAGATTTATATAGAACCGCAAATCTTTGATACATCTCAAGCTTAACATGGCAACACTGAACACTTAATTTTCAATCTGAACTCATGCTAAATAAATAGCACTGCTATTTACCATGTTGCTCAGAAAACAAACTGTAGAACCACCTTTGATTTCTCTTTCTCTCACACACCATAACTATACCTTGAGCAAACTCTGTTAACCCTACCTTGAAAATATATCCAATGCTCACTATCTTTATGATTATACTACAAACCAAACCATCATCATCTCTCACCTGGACGACTACAGGGGCCTCCTGCTTGGTTTCCCTGCTTCTACCTTCGACTGCCTACAGTCTGTGGCTCCCACATGCAACCAGAGCAATCCTGTCAAAATGCAAATCAGATTAAGCCATTACCCTGTCAAAGCTAGTCTTTTTTTTGTATATTTAGAGTAAAATATAGGGACTCTATATGGTCCAACTGCTGGTTAATCTTCAAAGAGCATTTCCAAAAACTTCCCCACTTACTAAGCTGACATCCCTGTTCATTATGAACATGCCAAGCGTACTGCTGTCTCAGGGTTTTTGTACTTCCTGCCCCTTTTGCCTGGAAGGCTCTTCACTCAAAGAGCTTCAAGGATCCCTTGCTTGTTTGTTTATTTATTGTCAGCCTTCCATATTTGAATTCAAGTTCCATTCGAGTAGGATTACTTTCTGTCTTGCTTTCTATCTTTAGGACTTAGAAGAGTACCTAGTTGGGAACTGACTAAAGGCAAGAAGGCAAAGAGTAGGAAATAACAAAGGAAAGAATAAAGGAAGGAAGGAAGGCAGGGAGGGAGGAAGGAAAGGAGAAGGGAAAAGAGAGAGGGAAGGAAAAATGGAGTAAATTAGTGGAAATTTGTCTTGCAAGGGACGGCAGGCAAATTTCTGTGCCAGGAAGATAACATTTAAGTCCCAAACATCTAAGGCACCATAACTGCAGAAGTGTGTGAAACCAGAGCACCTTTCCATCAAACTGAAGGTTGCTAGAGTAATATTTTGTTTCTGTTACAAGAGAAGACAGTTCCACTAAGGTCATTTTTTTATAAGTAGGAATAAATAAGAAAAGCATCTTTGAGAGATTTTTCCTTGGCATTCTTTTTAGAGGATTACTGGGGAATTCAGAAATCCTATCTCAAAATGAGACCATAATAAAAATGATAATAATAGTAATGACTATTTATGGTGCCAAGTACTGAATTGAAGATGGTGGGGCTAATTAATCAATTTACTTGCAATCTAAGAATTACTGAGTGTCTATCATGTACAGGCTTTGTTCTAGGCTTGGTTTTTGATAAAAAAATATTAACATTAAGTATATTAAATCACTTAAGCTAATGATTAAGTGCTATGAAAAAAAAATCCTGTAACTGAGTGTTTAGGTGACACGTTATACTTCTTTGAGTAGGTGACGTTTAAGCTGGCATCTTAAAGATCAAGAAGGATCAGGCCATGTGAAAATGAAGCAGATGAAATGCAAAGCTTAGGAGACAGAGATCACACTGGTGTGTTCCAGAGGCAGAGAAAAGCCTCTGTGGTTGAAGGTGGTTTAAAAAGAAGGAAAAAAGGTAGATATGGAGTGAGTAATGTGGACAGAAGCCTGATTTAAAGCCTTCTGTAGCCATAATCAGGAATTTGAATTTTGTACTAAATGAAATGAGAAAGCTTTGGATATCATAAACACTACTGAATAAAAATGTAACTAATCTAAACCAATTAAATCTTCTCAAAAAGTCCTTTGAATAAGAATTATTGAATTTTACTGTACACAGAGGAAAATTGAGGTGGAGGTTACATAACTTGCCTAAGGTCACTTGGCTAATGGTAGAGACTGGAGGCAAGCCCTGACATGCTCAACGCCAAAAGCAGCACTTTTCCCACTCTAGCACTTTTGAGACTATCTTCATTCTCTAAAGATACACTCAGTTAGAATATTGGTGGGGTTTTGAGGTAGAAAAACATGGCCAAAAACAGGAGTGAGACCCATTTTACAGTAAGCAGACATTTTAGGTTGAATTCTAAAGGGCTTCTCTCTTTTTCCCACCTCAGCATCAGTTTTCTCTTCACTGTTCCATTTGTTATATCTTACTATTATTTTCTTGGCAATTCTAGGTATTAGACTAAATTCTGCAAATTCAAGACCTAAAGGGTATAGGCTTGAGTGCTCAAGCAGAAAGACTCAATCAGCAATGAAACTAGAAATCTCTTTTGGTTCTAGGTATGATGTTGATCGTTAAAATCAAATGGACCAGAACAGACCTCTTGATTGTTGTTAACTTCAAAGATAACTGATCCTTAGACTTTCCCCATCTCACAGCCCAACAGCACCATTCTACTGCACTGATGATACTGATATGTGATCCCAGATTTCTTTGTTCCTCACTCCTTGCATTCAACCCTTCATAATATTCTGTTGAATCTACCCCCAAAACAAATTCCAGATCTTTATATCTACTCTAACATTGCCCAAATCTAAGTCACCGTCATCTTTCTATACTACTGGAATTGAGGCAGGAAATAGACTGGCTCCAGTCTAGGCATGTACAACTGGCCTCCTGTTTACATTTGTTGGGGCAAGAAAAAGATGGGCTTCAGGCCAGACGCTTACAACTAGCCTCCTGTTTGCATTTTCTGAGACAGGAGGTAGGTGGGCTCCAGGTTACACATTTGCAACCAGCCTCCTGTTTGCACTTCAAAATGGATGTAACAACAGAAACAGGGTAAATAGCCAGGCTTTGTCTCCTGAGGACACTTTAAGATAACAGTCATGGCGGGAACAGAGAGGGGCAAACATCTATTTGAGTAAAAGAGCAAGAGGCCACATATTACCTATGCTTGGGGCAAAGGAGATGCTGCATATGTGAAGAAAGGCTCCTTGGAGGGTCAAAAAGGAGAGGGCATCACCCCATAATATGTGATGCCAAGGGCCCTCCCACAGGCCTCTGGGCTGGAATCCATCTTGGAAAAAAGTTATGCACGCATGTTGGGGAGGGCCCTAAGGCAGGGCAGCTGTGGAAAAAGAAACCAGGTAATTGGCCAAAGGTAAACAAAGACCCGGAAGAACTGCCCTATATGAATGACTTAACCTCCTCTTTACTGCACTCCTCCTCATTGGGGAGGACGCCCACACCCTTGCTCTCCGGGTGTGCATCTCTGCCTTGCTTCTGTCTTGACTAAACAAACTGTTTCTCTGTGTGCTCTTGTACTTCTTGTTGTGCTGTGTTTCTAATAATAAACTTTGTACCTGTTTTTACAGTTTTTGCCTCCTTAAGAAATGCATTTTTCAGTGGGGGCAGGAGCCAGGGAAAATTTGCTTCTGGCTTCTAGCCCTTGCGGGTCTGGTGGCTAGGATTCCTGGTGTTCATACAGGCTACCCAGGTTCAATTCCTGAGCAGGGAACAAGGATCTCACTTCAAGCCACAGATCACTGCTGCCTCTCCAAGATCAGAATAGCCTTAACAAGTCATCATGTCTTGTTTCTTGTCACATTACAATCTATTCTTCATTGAGTAGCCAGAGTGATTTAAACTTCTATAAAAGAGAATCATTCCTAAAAGCCAAAAGGAGAACTAGTCCCAGTGCATAAGAGTTGTTCAGGCCCAAAATCAGATTAGAAGGGCACACTGAATATACAGTGAGTTATAGATACATGTACTGTAAGAATCTGTATCAAGCTTCACAGTTTATTATAAATTTAAAATATGATCAAATCTCTTTATTTTGATTTTTTTTTTTCTATATGACCTCACTACTGCTGCAACTTCCTCATTGTTTCATAATATTTTCACCCAATCTATAAGGGTGCAATCATACCATTCTTTGAGTTCATCTAACATGTCCAGTTTGTTTACACTTTAGGGCCCTTGGTTTAGCTCAAAGGTTAGCAAAATACAGTCTGAGAGTCAAATACAGTCAACCACCTAATTTTGTAAGCAAAGTTTTATTGGAACAAAGCGACACCCATTCATTTTTATATTTTTGATGTGGCTAATTTTGTGCTACTACAGCAGAGTTCAGTTGGTCATGATGGAGACTATCTGGCCCACAAAGCCTAAAATATTTAGCCCTTAAGAGAAAAGTTTGTTAAACGCTGTGCTCACTGGTCTCTCTGTCTGAATGCTCTTTCATCTCACCTTTACATAGTTTTGCTTTATTTCATTCAGATTCCTTGCAAAATGTATTGCCTTACAGAGCTTTCTCTGAATAGACAGTACAAGTTTCTTTCTATCCCAGCACCTAAATTTAAATCCCTTCACAGGATGTATAGCTATCTGTTATGTTATTTTAAACATTTACAATTATTCATTTATTAATGCATTGCCACATCTTATTGAAATATAAGCAATATAAGCTTTACAACAGAAGAAAGTTTGTTGGTCTTCATAACTTCTCATAACCATGCTTGACATATATCAGATTCTCAACAAATATTTATTGAATAAATAAATAAATAGAAAATAAAGAAACTGCCATCTCAGGAAGTACCATGCTTTAATCCAGTTGGCTTCTCAGAGTATGTATTAAAGAAGCAAAATGGAAGGCAGAAAAAAAAATTAGTCAAATAAGAAACCGAGAAATAACAGGTCCCCAAATTCCAGAAATGTCCAGGAATTTGATGACATGATGAAAGTCAGATATGCTCTCAGATGAAGCCTAAAATGCTTGGTTAAAGCCCATTTCACCCAGTCAAAACATGGTAAGGTACCAAGAATTGAGTTCAGGTTCAGTGGTTCTTCAACTTAATTGGATGTGAAATCCTCTTGATGTACAGAATGAACCTGCAGCTCAACTGCTGACCCAGGTGCATTGGATTCACAGACATTGACAAAATGTCAAAGTGAAAGTAAAATCATCTTGGCTTTTTCATAGCCCTGAGCTGTCATGAATTTGAATCAGTTAATTGTTACACTGATAAACACCAGGATAAAGTTATCGACTCAAAAGCTATAGACCAGTTCCTATGAAGACAATCTAGAAAAACAAGCCACTGTTTCTCTCCAAGAATACTTACAGGTTAACTTTCATGATGAACAAATTGACCTCAGCAATCATTCATTCATTCATTCATTCCTCCATGTACTTGCTAAAGGTTGAGATCATAGATTTAAAAGATGCCTGTTTCCCTGAAGAGTTTATAGTTGAACCACAGATTGTCTATCCGTGGCATCATATCCTCTGTCTTCTGTATTTTTCTCTGCATCTTAAGGTAAGTAAATACATTAGATGGTTACTATGAAACATGTGAGACAGAGCTGGAATTGGAAGATGGGCTGAAACAAATTAAGGGTCTTGTCATTTTGTGAAGTTTCTAGGTATATGGCAATGTAGGGGATGTTAAAATATATTTTTCAAAATGAAGGACAAGATGTTGAACTTTCCAAACTCTATAACTAAACAAGAGGCACAATGCTCCATGTTCTTGGAATATGTTTGGCGACCAAATCTACTACATTTTGGTGTGTCGAATAACCAATTGCACTACGAGAAGCAAGAGAGGACTGATTCAGGTTCAGGATTAGTGTAAATAAATTTTATTTTGACTTTATAACCTAGCTGATTAATTGATGACCAAAGTATCTCCAGCAGATATGGATCATTCTGTCAAGCCAGAATAGAGAGCACAGGGCACACTCCTTCTTCTGAAGATAAGTATATGGCAATAATTTTTGATAATAGCAACTGGCTTACTACTGGGTTTTGGTTAAAACTGAATGTTTGTCTATGAGATGCCAAAATATTTATGAGAACTGAGTTGCCCATCATGAATGAAAGGTTATCTGATCCACCAAACTATAAATTAGGCTATGGCAACAGAACTCCATCACCAAAGTGTAAATGGTATATATAATATTGGGTTCCATCAGAGACTGAGGTGCAAGTACTTTGCATTAGCAATTGCTTTAGATTTTTATGGTTCTTAAATGGGTAAAATTGTCATATCTCCTTCAATACATACTTAATGCAATGCTGAGGAGTTCCTTATGATAGATTAACTGATAAAAGAAAAAAAAACTAATAAAAATACAGATGATATTCTTTTATCTCCCAAAAGTAGTCTAATCCAACTTCATGGCCATACACTGGAGAAGAGAAACCAGTGGGAGAAGTTTACACAACATAACAAGCTATTCCCTGTCTTTGAAAGAAGAAATGGCCAGAGATAAGTTTCCACTTTGATCCATAACAGTGACCAATGTCTGTCTGAATGATCAGTGAAATGGCAAGAACAAGGTGGAATGTTAATAACAAGAAACTGGGGAAGATGTATGTGAATGGACACCTTGTAATGGGTATTAAGTATGAGGATCTTGTGTCTTATTTTAACTCCCCATAAAAGTCAACCCAAAAGACATGCACTGTATTTAATGGTATCCTCGATAACTCATTCTACAGACGTCAGCTTCTTTTCATGCTACTACCTATCACCCCTACCCCTTGCTGTGTAACATGTTCATAAGTTATATTGAGAGCAGAGATGGAGATTATCTATGGGTTCAAAAACATGTATTTCTTCTCACTAAGGCTGGCCACTGCCATCACTTAGTGCTAACGTACTGTGGTAGGCTAAATAATGGCTCCCGAATATGTACACCTCCTAACCTTGGGACTTGTGAATGCTACTTTATAGGGCAAAGAGAATGTGCAGATGTGATTAAATTAAGAATATTGACAGAGGGAAATTATCCTAGTTTTTCTGTGTGTTACGTTACCAGAACACAGAGGCCCAGAAACCAAAAGTTTTTTCTACCTGTTCCTGCAACTTTGGATTTTCTTATGATAGAAGGCTTACTGCATAAAGGTGGAATACTTCCACAGGGAAGAAAAATAATGACTCCAGTGATTTCAAAATTGAACCTGCCACCCAACCACCTTAGGTTTTGCAGAACTTTGAGGGGGAATGCTCCTGATAAAAAGATGAAGGGTTATATCTAGATCTGAGGGAAATCTTTAGGATGTTTTTTATTTAATACTTTGATCACAAGTAGTAAATGTTAATGAAAGATGATGGTATCTAAACACTTGCAGAACCAGTAATGGCTCAGAATTTTTCAGAAGAAAATGTGGGTCAATGAATCAAGTAAATAACCACAAACAATAGAGGTGTTGGCTTATAGAAAAATGGACAGAGAATGGATAGTGGAAGAAGGAAGTAAGAAATACTAATTACAATCCTGTGGTAAGTTGTAGAAATGAGGAAGACATAGGTATGTATTACATTTTTTTCTTGTTATGTTATATATATGTCACATGTTAATCTATGTTCTCCTCTTTCTTTCTCATCTTTTAAGCAGGTTCTGTCCATTGTGTTTAAATGTATAATTAGAATTTACAATTTAATTATAATTACATTTATAACTGTAATAATTTTTTGCAAGTTATTGAAGGTGTGATTGAGTTAGGAAAAGGATGACCATCTCCAAAAACAAACACTCTTTTTGGGAAAAGAACAGTCACTTCTGCAGAAGAATAAGTATAGTTGCATCATACGAGAGAAAGAATGATATTGTTGTCATTATGGCTTTGTAAGTTTAATACAGTAGAAGGAAATGTTAACAAATGAGTGGACTATACAATATCATCTGTTATCAACTCTAAATCATGTCTTCCCTTGCATTTATCTATTCATCCTAAGGGAGAAGCCAGCAATTTATTTTCCAGTACTCCTTTCTAGTATATTACTGTGAATATGCTAATGAGAGGTACTTGAACAACAGTTCAAGAAAAGTAGAAGAGAAGAGAGGTCATTATTCTCTGTGTACAGTTGAGGGAAGATGTGAGACTTGGAGGGATTCTCAGGTGGGCTCTTGTGAACCCCCTGACCCAGAGCTGTAAGAAGGTGAGACCTATGGGGCAGCTACATTGGAGTTCCTGAGCTTTACAGAGGTTTCCCTGCAAGTTCCTGTCAGTTCTCTGGTTCTGTGCTGCAGGCAGCTGAGATCACACCCAGAGTCTTCGCTGAAACTGTGGCACTTCCTGTTTTTATGACTCTGTGACTCTAGTAGCAACTTCCTTGGTCTTTGCTGTCCCAGCACTTTTGTAGCCATGTAAGCTTCTCCTGTATTGCATTTCTATTTGGAATAATGAGTAACTTCTGTTTTCCTGAAAGAACTGTGACTGATTCTACAGTGTAATTGGAGACAAATAAGTGAGCAGATAATTACAGTAATCTGTTATAAAATCTCTGTTAGAAATAGTCATAATCTAAATGATAACTGAGAGAAAACTATATTATGAAAAGTTTCCTCGGTGTAGCCAGAAATAATTGTGTGTGCCTAATAAATAGTGAGTGAATGAATGAATGAATGGACAGTGAATGAATTTTAAAAAGTGAGTGAATCTGGGTGGATAACAAGGAGTGATCTGAAGAAGTAAGTAAGGATAGAAAATATGAGGTTATAATAAGGTATGTTTAACTGGCTCACTAACACTCATTTCAAAGGTGCCACATCTGGGAAGCAAAAATGATAATCTTCAGACTCCCTTGCAGCTCGGGTTCTGGGAGGGATTTAGATTCTGCCTATCAGATGCCTTTGTGCCACTTTGCCACTGAATTCCTTGGAGGACAGAAGCAGAACTTGAACCTCCATGTTTCTGGCCCAGATCGGATGAGAGGCAATATTCCTCTAGAGCCAGCAGCTGTGGCTGCTCCCTCCTATTCTGCAACTTTATTCATGGAGCAGTTGCAATGTCTCCCTTGGTGGCCAGATCTCTGGTGTAGTTTGAAAAATGTTTTTGAAAGATCAGTCTTGAATCTACTTCTTCAGCTTTTCCAATAATTCTGTGTAATCTGTATTTTTGTACATTTATTTTTGTTTAGTTAGAATAGAAGCTGTTGTCTCCAATAATAACTTTTAGCAATTCCCCAAACAGAGAACAAACAGGGAAAAGGACACAGCAGAACCAAGAATATGGTACACTTCTCTATAACTGAAGTGTTAAGTGGTAAATGAGGGAAAGCAAACACATAAGGATGGAAGTTCGGCTGCCAGATAATGAATCACAAGAATAATAGAGCACTGAAATCACAGTATCACTGGACATTTATATCATGTTTTATATTTCTAACAAATATTTTCAAGTCTCTTCCTTCTCTCTCTATAGCCAAGTTTATAGTGTTAAATATACATGGACGATTCCTTTTGTATTTATTATGGAAAAAGAAAGACACAATATGAGTGCCTATTAAATACCAAGCATTGGCTAATTACTTTACAGAGGTCATGTTATTTTTTTTTTCAAAGATCCAAGTATTGGACCATATCTTTAGTTTAGATGAAAATCTTGGCTTTGGGATCAGTTTCAACATGACAGACTATGAGATATTCATTAATTTATTCAGCCGATATTGAACACCAACAGAAGGCCGGACCACCATGCTCCAAGTCTATTGATTTGTAAAATCTCTGTAATTAAAAGCAACTGAAAATTCTTCCTGATTGCCGTATCTTATCCTGTTTTATTACATTAAGATTTAACATAGTGTTTTGGTTGTAGTAGGCTCACAATTTTGGTTGCTAAGTGACTTAATGAAAAGTCTTCCCCAACTATTTCTATTCAAAAAAATATATTCTTCCTTTGAAATTCTGGAAAAAATATTGTCAGTGAGGCATCTTTTATTTTATGTAGTATTGCTGTCCAATTTCTCACAGTCCCTAGGACCTAGAGCAGTACTTTGCATAAAGAAAATACTCAATGTATATGAATAATTTGGAAAATTGATTCAGATATCAAGTGTAATAGGTCAAGAGAATAGCATATGGGATGATATAGTGGAGTGGCTTTACTGTAAATGGACAATGGCCCTATGGCTTCCCAGAACTGTTAAGGCATAACTTCTCTCTTGTGAAAAAAAAATTGCATTCTTTCAGAAAATCAGGATGTTAGCTACATAAGGTACATTATATTGGCCTATGCTTGCTTATGATGGTAACTAAGAAACTCCGTATATTTTATAAAACACTATTCAGTGTTTCATTAAAGA
Organism: Lipotes vexillifer; assembly: GCF_000442215.2. Classification (NCBI taxonomy): domain Eukaryota; kingdom Metazoa; phylum Chordata; class Mammalia; order Artiodactyla; family Lipotidae; genus Lipotes; species Lipotes vexillifer. The sequence goes on from NW_006794988.1 coordinate 448,856, forward strand.
GTATCTTACTACGATGACTCGACTATCTTAATTATCCAGAACCTATCACCCTTGATTGAACTGATACAGTTAAGTTTCAGGAACTGCAATGATGAAGACCACCTTAATGCTATCCTGGAAAACTGAGTCACAGTTAGATTAAAACCTCTGGGATGAAATCTTTTGAAATATGAAAATCTCATATGACTTTAGTTTTCCTTCTAAAACTCTGACTTTTTGAATAGGATAGGTACCAAAGAGTCTGCTCTGCCTAATTATTGGAATATTTTTCTTTACACTACTTAATTTTCTTTTATCTTCAGTAGTCAGAAACACTAAAGTGATACAATTTCTACAGAAAGTAAATTGAACCAAACTCTAAAAATTGAAGCACCTGTTTACAACTTATATTTATTAAGGGCTTAAAAGAGAACATTATGATCAACCTATTTCATTTTCCCTGACCCTTCTTGTGAGTCAAACTCCTTATATTACAATGGGGTGCTGACATTACTGAAAATAATTCAAGAACAAGTATATGCAGAGTGTAGGTTTGGGGCCTAAGGAGTGATTCAATTCAAGGGAAGCAGAAACCACTGTCTCAGCCAATGAGCCACTTACCATTATGTACCATTATCAACTGAAGGGCAGCCACAATATTCATTACATTTTTCCATTACCAAAAATCAAATAAAGAAGTTATATGATACTTTTCTAATCTCTGAATATAAAGGTTTTTTTTCTAATTTTCCACACTTTAATATTTGGGACAATATGGTTAATTTCACCCAAAGAAATATTCCTCTGGTATTTTAGTAGTCTTTCAAAATATAACTTTGTTGTTATTACACGTAAGCTATATGTAATTGTCAATGAAGAAGTAAACCAAAGTAGGCAAAAGTCATCTTTTTTTGATCTCTGCTGTCCCAGGAAGTGATTGGTCTATTGATATTGCTTAGAAAGTGAAGATACCAGGAAATATAGGTTCCAAGAAGTATAGTAGACAAAACTTCTTGTTTCTTGGGGCAATAATCTGCCAGGAATTCAGACTTTCCTCTAAACTGATTCATTCCCTCACAGAAAATAATTTTCTTTTTACAAGCTGTGGAGAATCTTTTAAGAAGAATCCCACTGGAAATTCATAAACCAGGGAGTTAACAGTAATTCTCATTGAGTATTATTCTCATTTTTCTTCACTCATTTGTAAAAGTTTCTTCTGCATATATGCTTACGAGTGTAATTGCAGTAACAATTTCTTTTTTCTTTTTCTTTTACTTTATTACAATTTCATTTGTACTCTCATCAAATTAAAAGGATAGAAGCTATCAAATTAGAACTCCTTTTTTTTCTAACCATCAAAGTTACACACCTGATTGTATCTGAGCCCATGATATACCCTTCTATTACCTTTTTTTTTTTTTTTTTTTTTTTTTTTTTTCTTTATGCGATACGCGGGCCTCTCACTGTTGTGGCCTCTCCCGTTGCAGAGCACAGGCTCCGGACGCGCAGGCTCAGTGGCCACGGCTCACGGGCCTAGCTGCTCCGCGGCATGTGGGATCTTCCCGGACCGGGGCACGAACCCATGTCCCCTGCATCGGTAGGCGGACTCTCAACCACTGTGCCACCAGGGAAGCCCCACCCTTCTATTACCTTTGAAGAATTGTCTCAATCCTTTCTTAAGAAAACCTCTCCATCCATTTTTGGATTCCAGGTTCCTTCTATCTATCTCACTACCTATCTATCTATTATCATAATCTATCATCTATTTGTAAATTTATTTTTAAGGAAAATACTCCTCTATCACTGAACTCTTCTTTTACATTTTCTCTTTGCATTTATATACGTTTTACAATTTTATTGCACAATTTCTTTGCTCTTCTTTATAGCCAGGCATCTTCTCTCAGTTATAATTAAATTCAGGTTTCTAGGATATAAAAACCAGAATAAGGCTGGTTTACCAGATAAACATTTACTTCTGTCTTTTAAAATGAAATCTGAAAGCTGATAGTTCAGGGATGATACTGCAGATCAATGAATTTGTTAAGGATCCAGACCCTTCCAATTCACTGCAGTGACATCAGTAGGGTGTAGCCCTCATCAGCTTGGCCAAGAATAGCAGCTGAAGCTTCAGTCATTGTGTTTCACTCCAGGTGACAGGAAGGAAGACAGGAAAAAGGAGGGAGACATCAATGAGTGTTTGGCAGTGCTCTTTTAAGAAGACTTCCTCGTAACACATCCTCTTATAACTCAGGAACCAGACATTAGTTCCTAAGCTGAAAAAGGGAATGCATTCCGTGTTCCAAGTAACCATGGAATTTGCCAAATTTAGGGGGTTCAGTTTCTAAGGAAGAAGATGACATTTGATGGCAGTGACCAGCATTCTCACCCAGGCTTTCCTAAAACTCTTTTTAATTTCTCCCTCCCAAGTCTCTTTCATTCCCTCTCATCTGGCATCCATCTCCTCTCCTCCATTAAACTCCTTGGGGTGGTGGTGGGATGAATTGGAAGATTGGGATTGACGTATATACACTTATATGTATAAAATGGATAACTAATAAGAACCTGCTGCATAAAAAAATAAACAAAATTCTAAAATTAAAAAAAAAAAGAAAAACTCCTTGCAAAAGTCATCAGTGAACTCTCAATGACCATACCTGCCCTTTCTCTCCTCACCCAACTATTTTTCTCAGTACATACAAGACAGTAATGAACCACTTCCTGGGAGAGCTTTATGACTTGTAGAACGAGATACTCCTCACATATGCATACATATATATTTTCTATCTGTCTTCTATAAAGGCTCTTCTTTCTCCATTCAAACTTTGAATATTGGAATTCCTCAGGGCTACTCACTTGACTTCTCTCCAAGTCATCTCATTCAATTATATGGTAGTAAGTATCATCTTCAAAATCTTCTAAATTGTATCCAATTGCCTCCCTGGTATCACAACTGGACTTTCTCAGAGACATCCCAAACCAAAGACATTCTGAGAACATCCTTCCTTGGCTGCACTAAACTCTATCTAATTAGATTTTGCCATTATAGTTTCCTATGGTCCTGGGTTTTTCCACCAAATACACATTTCTTTATGTGTTGATTCATTTAATATTTGTCCTTTTCCTCTTGGCACTAAAATCAAAAGGCAGGGACTGGTTCTTCCTTACCCTGTATCCACACCCTCAACACAAGTCCTGGCACACGGTATTATTCAATAAGTATATGTTACATGATAAGATGATGACATAGAGCAAATGTTGTGATGGGCATCTGCAGAAAGTACACAGGGCACCTGTGTCAGAGAAACTATTTAAAGTCTCAGCACAGGAAATTATGCCATAAGGGAAGGAGTGAGATATGCATACAGCAGGACAGGAAAACACCATCATAAAAGAAAAATAAACAAGCTTCTCCAGAAAACGGATGGAAATATGTCCAGTAAAATAACACAGGAAACAAAGACTGTTTAAAAAAAAAAAAATGTGTAGGGGGTAAGTTTTAGAATGATCTGCAGGCTGAGCAGTAAAGTTTTCATAAGCAGACACTGTGTTAAAGCAGAGAGTGTGAACACCCCACACAACTTGTGTGAGAAGTAAAGAGCTGGTAAATGGAGGCAGCTGGAAGGGCACAGTGAGAGACACCTGCCCCCAGAACATTCGCCCCACCACCTCGGTAGTCACAGTTATAGAACACATTTGTGAGTTAATGCATGATGCTTTCATGAACTGAAGCTGAAATTTTTGCATCGTAAGATTTCTGGGCTCCTAAACCCCTTGGAAACAGTTTCTAGTTTCAAATCCCAATCTAGTAATTACAGTGAACATTTGTGGAACATTTGCCTTTTTCCAGGAAGTGTTCTAAGTGCCTTATTTGTATCAACTAATTTAATCTTTTTAATAACTTCGTGAGGAAAGTAGTTTTATTCTCCCCATTTTCCAGATAAGGAACTGCGGCCCAGAAGAGTTAAGTAATCTGCCTTTGGTCACAGATAGTAAAAGAAGAAACTGTATTTAAATCCTAGCATCCTGATTCCAGTAGCTGGACTCTTCATCATCATAGCATGCTGCCCTTCATTTAGAGAAGATATTTTAGAATTAGTAATATTTAAAAAATTCTAGGGGCTTCCCTGGTGGCGCAGTGGTTGAGAGTCCACCTGCCGATTCAGGGGACACAGGTTCATGCCCCGGTCCGGGAAGATCCCACATTCCGCGGAGCGGCTGGGCCCGTGAGCCATGGCCGCTGAGCCTGCACGTCCAGAGCCTGTGTTCCGCAACGGGAGAGGCCACAGCAGTGAGAGGCCCGTGTACGGAAAACAAAAACAAAAACAAAAACAAAAAAACTAACACCAGAGGACTCTGATAAACTTTCCAGACAAGTAACAAACTTGTCTAACCACATGTTACACAAGATGCACAGTGAAATATCATTTATTTTTATCTTCTAACTCCTCAGCCTCTCTCTGTGTAATAATAAATCTAGCAAATAATGTTTTCAAAAAGGCTAAATATTTGAACAGCATCCCAGCCAAACAACAATTAGCATCAGCTTAATTAACATGCCAGAACTTTAAAATCTGCTTAGGGAAATAAAACATATCCTTATGAAACAAGAAGCAAGCAAGAGAACATATCATAAATTGTTAGACTGTAGGCTATGGATAGTCATCATTAAAGAGATTACAGAGAGAAGACTCCAATTCAAAAGAAGTACTCAAAGGAAGTCTTCAAAGCTGAGTGAGAATTTGAGTTGGTTTTAGGTAAGAGATAGATTTAGATATGCACAGAGAAAGAAGAGAGTGGGGAAGAATATGTGAATGATAACTGTCACATATTCCGTGAATTAAAATAATCCAGATTTCAAAAAAACCCAAGATGTATTGTTATGAAGTTGAATGTTATTTCAGCTACATTGGTTGCAAGGCAGTCCTGCCCAATAAGAAAATGTAATGTCTCTATTAGCTATTATATTTTGTACTTATATGATAACAAGTAACAGGTTTCTTTTATCTTTTTTTTTTTTTTTGCAGCCTTATCAAAACTTTAATAAGTTTTACTCTTTCTAGTGATAATTAGGCAGACTATATGCTGGGCTTATTAGTTCTTTTAGCTAAACTGCCTTAAGTGGAGGGAAATATCAGCATGATTCAAAGACATGGCCATGGCCGGGCAGAGGACATCGCCCATTGTCTTACCATGCTGTGAAAATGGGTTTTTCTCTCCCCCCACCACTGCCCACCATTTTATAGTATCAGTTAAGGGAAGTTGTTGACTTAACACAGGGTTTATGATCATTTGGGCTTCAAATTCTCAAAAGTTAATATTACTTTTTCTAATCAGTTGTGAGATTTTCTTAATTGCTATGAATACCCTTGTGAAAGTATTACAAAAATTATGCAATTTGAAATTTGAATTGCATCTATCTCCCTGACAGGACAGTGGTCCATGATGACATAAACCTGGTCATCACTGTAGCCCCAGCATGTACTCAAAATGTCAAAGGCTGTCAGTGAATATTTATTAAACTCGAAGTGAACCCAATTAAGACAAAGCAAGAATGATCCTAAAACCCTCAACATTTTGCCCTTTTCAAAACTGAGGGCAAAATATTTTTTTTTAAAAAAAGGAATTTCAAATAAAATAAGAGTAAATGTAGTAGCACAGATGTCAAGATGGCATAAAAGAATGTCAAAATATAAGGACATTTTTGAAACTGTGACTTAAACTTCTCATGTCACAGAGGAACCAGAAATCCAGATAGGAAAGTGACTTGCCCAGAAAATACACAAATGTGTGTGCCACACACACCTACATCCTGTCTGTAGGTGTTAAAAATGTCATCACATGTATGCAGTACTTTGAGCTGCGCATAAAGTTGACTTTATTTGCAGCTATCAAGATAAGAGTCACTAATCCATCTGTTTTACCTGGGGATACTGTGTAAGAAGTTTATATTTTTCCTACTTGCCTCTGACTTTGATCTCTATATGTTGAAATATTTCTATTTATAGATCATCTCATCATCCTACATAACTGCCCTGTTCAAATCAAGTTTCCCCAGCTATAGAAATTATTTTCTTTGATTTCCTCAATCCTTTCTCTTCTCAACCCACTCTGTTCTTCTATCCTTAATTTCTATTTATTATGTAGAAGAATTTATATATCTCTTTTTCTTTTACAGATGAAACCTGCTATCCCACAGTCTTCATCTCCAAATATTTAGCTAGATATTTTCCAAAATAGAAATATCTATTTTTCCTCTAAAAAGCAACTGTTTTTAAAAGTAGTAGAAAAATAGATTTCACCTTAGCTCCATTTCCCTTACATTATTGACAAAAATAGTTATCACATACAGGTCATATAATTTTTTTTTTTTTTTTTTATGACTGTGTTGGGTCTTCATTGCTGCTTGTGGGTTTTCTCTAGTTGCAGTGTGCAGGCTTCTCATAGCGTGGCTTCTCTTGTGGAGCACGGGCTCTAGGCATGTGGGCTTCAGTAGTTGTGGCATGTGGGCTCAGTAGTTGTGGCACATGGGCTTAGTTGCTCCGTGGCCTGTGGGATCTTCCCAGGCCAGGGCTCAAACCCGTGTCCCCTGCATTGGCAAGTGGATTCTTAACCACTGTGCCACCAGGGAAGTCCCCAGGTCATATAATTTTAAAAAGGCATTTTTTTCTCCCTTCATCAGGATAAGATTCAATCTAAAAAATAAAATTCCAAAAATGAAAACTTCTACTGTGGCTATTGAAAAGATCTCTCCTCATCAGAATTCTGATGGAGTTAGCAATCATATATGGGTCTTAAGAATTTCCCTTAAGGATGGAGACTCTCTACTCTTTATCATATTCTACATTGTTTATGGATATACACAATGGAACTTATTTTTTTTATTTTTAAAAATATGCTTTTGAGTCTAGCATTGGTCACTCAGCATATGTTATTTTTTAGATTCTTTCATGTTAAGCATTCATGCCATGAGTGCACCAATAGTAATTCCTTTAGGTAACTAAAGAAAATTCCATTGTATGCATATTTCACAGTTTGTTTATCCATTCACCTGTTTATGGACATTACATTGTTTCTTTCTGAGAGCTATTGTAAATAAACTTTCTATGAATATTCAGGTACAAGCCTTTGTGTGGACATATGTTTTCATTTCTTTTTGATAAATAACTAGGAGTGAAATTGAAGGAAGATATCATTTATCATTTATTATTTCTGCCAGTAATACATGAAGACTCCTTTGGCTATGTATCTGTCCTAACCCTAATATTGCCTTTCTTTGAAATTTAAATTTGTGCCTATTTAATTGTTTCTACTGATAACTACTCTGGTTTTCATTTACGTTTCCCAAATGACTAAAGATATAAGCATCTTTAAATTTTGGGGGTGCCATTTCTATATCTTCTTTTATGAAGTGTCTATTCAAAACTTTTGCCCATTTTTAATGAATATTTGTCCTCTTATTGTTCAGTTATATATATTGTTGATCTATATATTCTGGGAAAAGTCCTTTAACAGATATATGTTTTACAAGCATTTTCTCTCATTCTTTGATTTGTCTATTTTTTTGTTTGTTTGTTTGTTTTTTAATTGTTATTTTATATTGGAGCAAAGTTTATTAACAATGTTGTGTTATTTTCAGGTGTACAGCAAAGTGATTCATTGATACACATAACATTTATCTATTCTTTTTTAAATTCTTTTCCCATTTAGGTTATTACAGAGTATTAAGTAGAGTTCCCTGTGCTATAAAGTAGGTCCTTTTTGGTTATCTATTTTAAATATAGTAGTGTGTACATGTCAATCCCAAACTCCCAGTCTATCCCTCCCCCCACCAGTAACCATAAATTCATTCTCTAAGTCTGTGAGTATGTTTCTGTTTTGTAAATAAGTTCATTTGTATCATTTTTTCTTTTTTAGATTCTGCATATAAGAGATATCATGTGATATTTGTCTTTCTCTCTCTGACTTACTTCACTTAGTATGGTAATCTCCAGGTCCATACATGTTTCTGCAAATGGCATTAGTTCATTCTTTTTCATGGCCAAGTAATATTCCATTGTTTATATGTACCACATCTTCTTTATCCATTCATCTGTCCAAGGACATTTAGGTTTTTAACACTATATTTTAAAGGGCAAAAACTGTAAATTTAAAGTGTAATTTGTTCATATTTTATATTTTATGGTTCATTCTTTGTGTCTTTTTGAACCTGCTTAAGATCACAGAAATATTTTCGTAAGTTATCTTCTAAAATTTTTAAGTTTTTAATCTCATATATAGGTGTAATTTTTATGTATGGTGTGAAGTGATGGTTGAGGTTCATTTTTTTCCCATACAAATATATAATTGTTCTAATATAATTTTTTAAAGAGACATTTATTTTTTCATTTCATTGCCCTGAATCTTGTCAAAAATCAAGTCATCATAAGTGTGTGAGTATAGTACTAGGCTCACTATATTGTTCTAATAATTTATATTTCTATCCTTCCCCAAGATCACATTGTCTTGATTATTGTGGTTTTACAGTAAATCTTGATATCTGGTAGTATACATAAACCATCTTTGCTCTCCTTTAAAAAAAATGTGTTTTGACTACTCTATGCCCTTTGAATTGCTATCAAAATTTTAAAATAAGCTTGTCAATGCTTCCAAAAAAAAAAAAACTACCACAACTTTAACTGGGATTGCAGTGAATCTATGGCCCAATCTAGAGAGAACTGATGTCTTAACAATACTGAGCTGTCTAATCCAAGAACACGTAAATTTCTATATTTATTTAGATCTTTAATATCTGTCAGCAGAGTTTATAATATCAGTGTAAAGTTCTTGCACACATATATTTTAATTTATCCCTAAGCATTTTATATTTTGACACTATTTCATTTGGAATTGTATTTTTAAAATTTCTTTTCTAATTGTTTGCTATGAGTACATATAAATGTTGTTTATTTTTGAAAATATTAATTGTATGTTTCTCGATCTTGCTAAATTCAGTTTCTGGTAGTATTTGTTGGCAGATTTCTTAGGCTACTTAATGTGATCATTCATGTCAATTATGAATAAAGAAGGTTTTACTTGTTCCTTTCAATCTGCCTTGTTCTTTTCTTACTGCAATGGCAGTACAGTATGGAATAAAAGAGAAGAGCAGATATCCTTGTCTTGTTCTCAATCTTAGGGCAAAAATCTGTCTTTCACTAAAAAGTATGCTACCTGTGGACTTTTAGACACCTTTTATCAGATTGAGGAAGTTCCCTTCAATTTCAGTTGGCTGAAAACTTTTATCATGGATAAGTATTGTCAAATACTTTTTTGCTTTTATTGATATACTCCTTTTTCTTTCTGTTTTAGTCTATTAATTTAGTCTATTAATTAATTTTCTGTTTTAGTCTATTAATTGATTGATTTTCAAATATTAAACAAAGTTGAATTCCTGGTATAAATCCCATTTGGTTATGATGTGTAATTCCATTTATGTAGTGTTGGATATGGTTTGCTAAGATTTTGATAATTATTTACATGTCTATGTTTGAGAGATTGTGGTAGATAGTATTATTTCCTTTTAATATCTTGATCTAGTCTTGGTCTCAAAAGAACACTGATCTTATAAAATGAGTTGGAAAGTGTTCCCTTATTCTGAGTGATTCTTTTGAGGGCTTGGTATTATTTCTCCCATAAATATTCAATAGATTTTACCCTTGGAAATATTTTGGTTTATAATTCTTTGCTTTAAAGTCTTGAACTTTTAATTTATATAATAAATAGACATCTATAATAGGCAGAATAATGGCTTCTCAAAAATGTCCACATCCTAATTCCTGGAACCTGTGACTATGTTACTTTACATGGCAAAGGAGAATTAAGATAGCAGTTATTACTCTGCTGACTTTAAAACAGGGAGATTATCATATTATCCACTTAGAATGAATGTAATCCTATGGGTCCTTGAACATAGAAGAGAAAGGCAGAAAGACCAGTATCAGAGTGATGCAATTTGGGAAAGATTCAACTGGCATTGCTGGCTTTTAGGATAGATGAAGGAGTACAAGCTGAGAAAATCAGGAGCCCTTTAGAAGATGGAAGAGCCTCCTAGAGCCTCCAGAAGAAAGGCAGCCCTGCTGACACCTTAGTTTTAGTCCAGTGAGGCCACTTTGGGCTTCCAACTACCAAAACTATAAGATAATTTGTTGCTAAGTTATGTTTAAGGTGTATTTTAAGTAACTAAGTTTGTGGTAATTTGTTATATGTACCAGCAGTAGGAAATGAGGGTTCTTGATATTTTCTATTTCTTCTTATGTGAGTTTTGGTAAGTGTGTCTTTCTAACAATTTTTCTTTCATTTAAGTTGTCAAATTCATTGACATAAGTCCATTTATAATAATTTATAATATTTATTTATTAATTTTAATGACTGTAGTATATGCAGTGGTATCCCTTTTAAGAAAGGGATACTTTCTTAAGGGATCCTTTTTAAGAAAGGGATACTCCTAATACTGGTATTTTATGTTCTCCCTCTCTCTTGAAGTCTAGCTAAAATTTTATACACATAGTTTTAAATTTTTAATGAACCGCCTTTATTTTTATTGATTTGTTTCTATTGTGGCTTTCTCTACTTCATTTATTTCTGTTGTTTATTAATTACTTTTTTTTCTTTTCACTTAAGTTTAATCTGCTTTTCTTCATTTATCTTCCAAAGGTGAAAGTTCAGATCTTCAACTTTAGATTATTATTCTTTCCAAGATAAGAATTTAAAGTCATACATTTTTCTCTAAATCATCCCCCTAATTTTAATGTATTGTGCTTTCATCATCATGCAGTTCAAAAATACTTGCTAATTATTTGTACATTGTTTAGAAATGAGTTAACGTCTACATATTTGGTTCTGTTCAATAAATTTTATGGTTTTTAATATAATTTTATTGTGATCAGAAAATATACTATAACTTTTAAATCTTTTGAAATGAAATTTGTGGAGACTTGTTTTATAGCCATCATATGATCTCTCTTGGTAACTTTCTCTAGGAGCTTGAAAGAAATGTTTATTCTGTAGTAACAGGGTGTGGTATTCTATAAACACAAATTAAGTTAAGGTAATACGTAGTGTCATTTATATCCTTTTATCCTTAGTGATTCTTTGTCTAATTAACCTATTCATTACCAAATGAGGGGAGTTAATCAACTATTATTGTGAATTTGTATACATTTCCCTTCAGTTCTGATAGTTTGAGCTTCATTATTTTTGAGGCTTTTATTAGGCTCATATATATTTATAACTATTATATGTTCAGGATATTTGGTTGATCCTTTTATCATTATGAAGGGGCCGTTTTTTTTTAATGTAGTGCTTCTTGTCTTGAGTTTGATTTTATCTGATACTAATATAGTTACTCCACTTTTTTTAACTTACTGTAGTTTGCCTTGTATATCTTTTTCCATCCTTTTATTTCTAATCCTTTTTGTATCTATCCATCTAGAGTGCATGTCTTACAAACAGTATAAAACTTATCCTTGTTTTCTTTTTTAAATCCAGTTTGACAACATCTTCCTGAAATAATTATGAATATGGTTTATTTAGGTCTTCCAACTTGTTAGTGGATTTCTATTTGTCTCATTTTTTGTTGTTACTTTATATGTCCAACATTTCTTGCCTTCTTTGGGTTAAACATTTTTTGGTATTCCATTTTAATTATTCTACTAGATTTCTAGTTATGCTTTTATAATTTTTGTAGTGATTTCTTTAGAAATTACAATATGCATCTTTAACTTATACCAATTAACTTTAAGTCTTAAATTAGTCAAGGACTTTATGAATTTGTATTTGCATTGCACCTAATTTACCTTTGTGAAATTCTTGAAGTCTAAAATGAAGTTGATCTTAAAGAACAACAATCAAAAGTATAAAACTAAATCTAATCCAAATTCATTTGTATGTAATATAATATTAATATAACAAATTTATAAATACATATAACAAATTTCAGAATTTACAGTAATTACAAAATTCAGAGAAACAATATATGGCATTGCTATTTTAGCAACTGAGAAATATGTTTAAAATGCAAATACTAGAATTGACACAAGGTATTGTGTACATATCCCAGCAGCCATGGCCAGAAGCTCTCCATTTGACAGAGAAACACTGTCCATTACCAATGTAATGAACCACAAAGATAAAAATCAACATCTAATAAGACAATTATAGTCTACCGTTAAATAGAAATTTTAAAATAATGCAAAACTGATGGTTTTGAATAAATATCTGATCATTCTTGAATTAAAAACACACTAACCACTGAGATATATTTCTTTTTTTAGATTAAAAAGAAAACAATCTCAAGTGTTTTAATCAAAACACTTGATTCTTTTTAAAAAGACAAGAAATCTAAAATACTATGCTGCATTTTTATTCCAAATAAAATAAATGGGCTATCCCCTTTTCTATACGTATGGATTTAGTCTAGTTTTTATTTGTATTTTGTGAGGTAGGCAGGAAGTTTTTGCTATTCTCACTTTGTAGATGAGGAAACTGAGAAATATACAGTCATACAATTAATCATCTTTAGAGTTCAGTTCAATTCCACATGCTTGACCCTGAGTCTATTCCTTTTTTAACTGACCCATGCAGCTTCAACTAAAATAAAAATTCTCTTGATTTGGCCTTTAACCTCACCCAATAAATTGAAGAATTGCCTTTAGAATCTAAAGGTAGCAACAAACTCATTAACTAACTCTGCAAGATAGAAAAGCTCCTGAGTTGTTCTCATGCTGATCAGAAACACTCAACCCAAAATAAAAAAAACTTCAAAAACTAGTGGAGGAAAGACAGAAATGGGTAAGAATAGAAAAAAAGCTGGAAGAAAAAGGACACTAACTAGGGAGGTTTTGAAGATCAAACTCTCCACTGGAGGGGTGTTAGTGGTATACAGGAATGACAGAATTTGTGCTGCCTAGACACCGTCTCTGCTGCTAAGTTTAAAGTAAAAAACACACTTGGTAGTGAGAGGAGTTCTGATTTTAATTGACACATTTGATATATGTTGACTTTTTACCCAATTTAAGTATATGTCTACTGGCTTTGGATGGAGTGGGAGAAGATGAAGGAGAGAATTAGTGGATATATTTTTAAAGTCTAATTTTTTCCCCAAATTCCCAGGATGGAGTCAGCCAGAAGGTCACACTGCTCAAGGCCTTTGGGTACTCTGTAATTTAATTAAGACCAAATTACAAATTCTAATTACCTGACAATATGTGAATGCTTGTCTAGTATTCAATTCACAATTCAAGGATTTCTGTTCTCAGATTTCGCTAGCCTCCTATCAGAAGCAGACATATGAAGACTTCATGTTAATCAATTTTCCCCATTCTTGTTTGATGACATTACAATATAAATGGTGCAAGTCTATAAATTATAGAGTGCAAGGCAGTTAAAACTTCACTTTTATAATAAAATTGCATTTTTAATTATAAATTGGCTTTCTAATTTTATATTTAGGAAAGAAAAAATGAGAGTTAACATAGACTATTATATTAACAAACATTTGCCTAGAAACTTCCGAAATGTATTCTTTCTTTTAAATGACATGACAAATGTAAGCAGTAGAGATGAGAAAACAGTATCAGAGTTGATAAGTAAATAAGAATCTTTGAGCCAAGATTCAACCCCAAAGACATCTGTTCTTAAAGACCATGCTTCTTTTAACTCATCACCAACCACCTTGTCTTCCTTTCCCTTCTTCCACCACCCTCTAAAGGATAATTATAGTGATTGCGACTCTCTATGTCTTTCCTTAATAAAATAAAATTCCATTAACAGTCCATTGATAACTGAATTAGATCATAGTGGGTTGAGATAAGAAAGGAAAGCAGAGAAACCTTAAAACATAAAGCATTGTCTCCTCAATAGCAATTCTACAACCAAAAGTATCCACTTATTTGGCATTTAATCAAGTCTCCTTTAAAAAGAGACAGGATTACTTCATTGGGGTCAAATGATAGTTTAAAATAAAAGAATCAGAAAATTATAGATCACCATATCTTTGATTTTTAGGAGGCTTTGACCATAAATCCAGAGGCTCTAGGATTCCAAGTTTTATTCTCCATTTCAACACTAACATAAAGGCTATTGTTCTACTCTGAGTTTATGGGTTTTATTTGTTACATTTTTGAAAGGTAAATGGTCAGGTGGCCCCACAAATCAATGGGGCTTAGCAGTTGAGATTGTCAAAAATGGCTCAGCCTGAAGAAAAAGAAAACTAGATCCTTATCAATATTAAATTCAATGGTGAAATCTTGATAGATCTTGTAGATTAAAGATCCACAAGAGAAAGGTCAAATGCTAAATTTAATTGAAAAGAATGTAGAATAACACCTTTGTGAAATAAAGTGTGGAAAGACTTTCTAAGCAAAATCTACAAAATACCAAACTACAAGGAATTCAACTGAAACTCAAAATAAAGGATTTCTCTTAAACAAAGGCCATCATAAATAGTGGTGGGAAACATGATAGCTAATATCTATAGAGGATGACTTACTGTGTGCCAGGAACCTTTTGTGTTATTATGCCCATTTTACTGATAAATCATAAAAACAACAAAACCAAAGAGGTTTGAGTAACTTCTCCAAGATCATCTGGATAGTTTGACAAAGAGTCCATGTTCATTACTCCAAAGGCATACAGTGTCGCCTTGGCCAACTGGGAGAAATATTTGCAGCACCAAAAAATTAAGGGCTGACTAAATACGGGATACAAAGAATTCCTGCAAATCATCATCAACAACAAGAAAGACTAATACTCCAAAGGGAAAAAAAAGAGAAAGGGTTATATCAAAGCAGTTTACAAAACTGAAACCATCAAAACAATGGGTTCTAAATCATATTATTAAATAGAGAAGTGTAAATTAAAACAAGAAGATACTGCTTTAAACTTCTCAAGCTGCCAAATTTTAGAAAGCTAGATAAGTCAAGTTGATGGAGATGCTGGACTATAAAAATACTCATGCATTACAGGGAGGTGCAGTCATTCCAGATGGTAATGGAACGGTGTTAGGTCAATTTAAGTATCTGTTTACACTTGAGCATATATTCCAAAGAAATGCTTACATAGGTTCTTCTTAATATCTGTGTAGATATTAACCACCACGTCATTTGTGGGGCATGGAGTGTTAGAAGCAGTATGATTTTCTATTACTGGGGAAGTATATTAGTGAATTGTGGTAGAAGGATACTATAGACGATAACTCAACAAAGGACTAGATAGGTTTTGTATAGTGACCCAGATAGATCTAAAGAAGGAAACACGGCAGGAAAAAAAAAAAGTTAAGGAAGAGATGAAATCTATGATGCAATACCATACGTGTAAACTAAAATCATATGTACCCCCAAACAACAACAGACTTTTTATGAAAGCATATACAAACAAAATAATACACATAAAATATTTTTGAAAAGTAAATGTTGAATGAGAGTAGGAGATAATGCACTTAAAAGGGACTAAAACATTCAATCCATCAATGATGATAATTTTCCATGAAATGAGAAGTGCAATTATTTCAAACAATTGAATCCAATATCCAAAGAGAAAGAAAAATAGGTAATAATTTTTGTTTATTTTTAATATGAAATGAATGTTTATTAATCATATACTTAATTTTCAGTAACTGAACTGATCAGTTTTCATATATTATATCCTGTATGCTTCCCCTCAAAAATACGTATAATAGAAACATTAAGTGCCATTACAAAGACAGGCGTGGGTCTAAGATATGAAGTGATCTTCTAGGAATTCGCAAAACTGGAAGGCAATCCCATTTCTATCATCATTTCACTTTATTATCTAATATGTTCAAAAGTATTTTCCCAGGGACTTATATTCAGATTTCAAGAAACACAGGATAAACAAAGTTCATTACTACAGGGCATCCTCCAACCTATAAGTCCCCAGTATAGACAGTTTACAGTATTTTTTGAAGGAAAAACAGCACCAAAAACATTCTTTCAACCCCCATTTAGACAACCTGTTAAAAGAAAACAAACACATTTCTTTCTCCTCTGTCTTATTCAAACCTTCTTGAAACTAGTTTTTCTCCTGCCCTTAGGTGAATTATTCTTTGGGTCTCGTACTCTATGTCCTTTTGGGAAATAAAAAAGGCATCTGGTCAGCTATATTCACAAAAACAGTCTCAGTTTAGTTACTAATTAATCCAATCCAATGTAATAATCAAAATTATCCAATATTTCTTAAATTGAAGCTCTGTCCTGCCCCATTGTGGTTCTGCTTTGGGCTGGCTGTGGGCTGGCTGCCTAAACTGGGACTCAATAACTGGCTTTTTCATTCTTTATCCGGCTTTGTGTTTTTGCCCAACTTCATTGGCTTAGGAGGAGGGAATAGGAAGGACAGTTATAAGAGGAGGGAATATTTATAATAATCCAGGTGAAAGTCGAGAGTGGTTACCACCCTGGACGAGATATCATAATTATCTCCTGAACTATTTATTACACTAGTCTTCCCCCTCCACCACGTTTTCCTATTTTCTATCCTCAACACAGAAGCAAGAGTGATCCATTTCACACATAAGCTGGATCGTGTAACCCATCTGCCCCAAATCCTCCAGTGCTCAGTGTAAAGTCAACTCTCTGCGAATCCTTACATGATCTGGATAGAGCCACCGGTCTCTCACCTAATTTTTCATGAACCCAGCCTCTATGCCTTCACTCTGGTAAGCACTATAAACATGAACGATCTTTCTCAAACACGCCATTTCAGGTACAATCCAGACAGGATGTTGGGCATGTTATCAATAAATTACCTTTCAAACCACAGTCCTCTCCCCACTACCACAGCCAGCTTTCAGCCAGCCTCTCACCCTTTAGACTTTTTGGTTCATTTTCCCCATGCTCCACAGGACACATATTAAACTTTGTGGACTGGACATATTTGTAATTCCTCTCACTATGTTTAAAACAAATGGATACAATCCCTACTCATCCCCTATGTTGGGGTGGAGAACAATTCAGGAAGCACAGGATTGTTCCTAATATTTTCTCTAAGTTTAGAAGTATTAGGTAATTAAGGATTTCTTAAATATGCCTTATGGATTTAAAAGAGCATGACACAGAAAATATAACATAGGCTTGCAAATTATGTTTTATGCATTGATATTCAATCAGATTTATTATTTATTCATTTAACAAATATTTGTAGAGCTGATGATTTTGATCTTGAGGAAGCTCACATTTTAGTTGGAAAAAGATCTTGAGGAATATCTTGAGGAAAAAGATCTTGAGGAAAAAGACCTTGAGGAAGCTCACATTTTAGTTGGAGGTAGGCAGAGAACAAGCGAGTCAACCAGTAAATGAGGAAGAGAAACCTTTCAGAGGGTAATCAGCGCCTTGAAAGAAATCAGATGAGGTGAGTTGATAAAGAATGACAGAGCACGCTTGTAATAGAATGTTTATGGAACTTCTCTCCAAGAATGTGCCATTTCAGCCGAAAATGGAAATTGAGATATTTTATAACACTTTTTAAAATTTAATTACCTACTGTGTTTAAATTATTACTATGACATTATATATGCATATATACATATAAAGACACATATACATGCACACATATGCATTCATATATAAATTTATATTTATATATAAAAGTGCATAGTATGAACAATGTATATAAATATATGTATATAATATAGAGACTATAAAATTTTATAAATAATACATATCAAAAATGTGTTTCCTATTATGTATATTTTCCAGGATTTATCCTGTTACATTGAGCTTTTTTTCTACTGTTCTGAACTGATGAGCTTTTTAATGAATCTGCACTTCTACAGATTAATGATATGAGAGTACTTAAAATGCATATGTTATATTTTAATAATTCATTTTTATGTCTCATTATATTTTTAAGCAATTAAATTACTGACTCAAATTTCCTGTCTCCTTATTTATGACATTATAAGACATAAATGTTTCTTGCTACAGAGATACATACTTAAGGATCCAGAGGAACGTCTAGCTTATAGTGTAAATTATTTAAATTAGAATATAGGTTCTCTATTTTAACAGTGGGTAAACTGATATTCTGATTCTAAGATTTTTTTGGTTTTTTTCCAATTCATTTCCAATGCCTTGTTAGTAATGTATTTTCTTTCTCAGCTTATGTCTTTTTTTATGTATCCTCACCCTCAACCTCTCCACCTCCACCAAGACAAAAACCTTCCAGGTTGGAAATTATTTTATCACTATCTTCCTTAGTTTAAACTTTCCATGAATACATATTTTTTCCCATTTTTCTTTTTTCCATATATAATAAGCAACATTTAATGATACCATACTTTCACTTTCTAGTACTCACAAATGATTTGAGTTGGTATTTATGTTTTTTGTCCTTCAGTAAATTTTAGAAAGAAAAAGAATGTAATGTACAGATATCATTCTTCCACATAATAAATTATGAATTCACACATCCTTGAAAAAATGTTCAGCTTCCCAGCAAAAACAAATGTGTACATTCACACATGTCATAGAGAGTAACACACAGCTACGGCTCTTATGAAAGGATCTTTATGTACTTTACAGAATTTATGAAGGGAGGTCCTTTAAAACACCATTGAATGCTTTAAAACACCACTGAATGATACCATCTGTGGTTGAAAATATAACAGGTATTCAGAACAGCATCACAGAGAAAAGGGCAATATGAGTTACAGTTCAGAAGTGACGTATCCCTCGCTAGTTAGAATAACTCTGTATAAACTTTTTTAAACCAAGTAATACATATTCATTCTAAAATACAAATAAAAATACCAGAAAAATATTCATAATATCATTACAGGAAGGTAACTATTATTATTGTATCTTTTCTACATGAAATTCATAGCATTGTACTTGGCATATTATAACCATTCATTAAAAGGCAGTTACAGCTATTAATAGTATTAATGATATTTCCAGTAGATTATTATAGATCAAGTAAACTATTTCTTACTTAACTAAGAAAACTGTTCTTCTTCCTGCCTTATGATGAGTAATATAAATCAACCATCTTACATTTTTGTGGACATCTAGTATTTCCTTTAATCTTTCTACATTTATTAATAACCTAAATAAAAATGACTAATAGTTATTAAGCATTTAGTATTACTAGGAGCTATAATAAACACCATACACTTAAGGTAGCATGTACTATACATAATAAGCCTTTCGGGTAGGTATTGTAACAACTGAGACACAGAGAGGTTAAGAAACTAACTCAAGATCACACAGTAAGTAAGGAAGGAGTCAGAATCCAAACTCAAACAACTATTTCAGAACCTATTGTTTCTTATACTACAAGGGACTATATGTTCTTATTGATGACACTAGATATTGCCACCTGTACATCTGAGGAAATACATCACCACAGTACATTAGAGACACTGGCTGTTGATCCCTTCCTAGTCTGTTTAGGGCCCATGATTCTGAGTGAGCCCTCATGGGACAGACTTGAAAGCCTGAAAGAGGTCTTCACTGATCAATACTTTTAAGGAGTTATAGACATAGGAAGGTGAGGAAATGAGTGGGGATTAAGAATAGTGTTCCAGTGTGTAGATGTCCTTTATCGAAAGACAGTCTTGTGAAGGACACCCGTTTGATTACAAATCACTTATCCCAAACTATTGGTGTAAAACTTTAGGTCAACAAAATTCAGTATTCTATAATCCAGACCCATCTCTGTCCTAGTTTACCCCAGGGGACCAAGGTGGCTCTAATTACAGGAGGAAGAGGTTTTGCCGTAGATGCCATAGCCAATTCTGGCATAAACTGGAAGTTGGAGCTTGGGCAATGCAACTGCCCTCTACGAGTCCGAACTTCCTCTCTGGCAAAATGAGGATAATTCTTGACGTATAATAACTATAATATGTTAGGAAAGATATGTTGATGCTGAATTATTGTTAGAAAACTTTAAATTCTATATTTTACTTGAAATGCCATTTCTGATACTTATCAAAGTAATGCATTCTTCAAGACTTATCTCAAACCCTTTCTCTGTCATATATAGCTTTTTCAGTTAATTCCAAGCCTCATAAATTTCTCCCTATCTGACACTTAAACAACACTGGGTAATGTTTATTCAACTATTAATTGTGACCTTCCTTCTCCCAATACTTGTGTTGCGTTGAATTTTAATTTACCTCATTCCTTGCAATTTAAAAAATATTTTTTAGTTTTTCAATAAATATTTTATTTTGCAGTAATTTTAGATTTACAGAAAAGTTACAGAGAATAGAGTTACCTTATACTCTTCACCCATTTTCTCCTAATACATAACTGTGGTACATTTATCAAACTAAGACAGTAACATTGGCACATTACTATATATTTTTTTGAATTTTATTTTATTTTTTTTATACAGCATGTCCTTATTAATCATGCATTTTACACACATCAGTGTATACATGTCAACTCCAATCTCCCAATTCATCACACCACAACCCCACCCCCACCCCCGCTTTCCCCCCTTGGTGTCCATATGTTTGTTCTCTACATCTCTGACTCAATTTCTGCCCTGCAAACTGGTTCATCTGCACCATTTTTCTAGGTTCCACATATATGCGTTAATATATGATATTTATTTTTCTCTTTCTGACTTACTTCACTCTGTATGACAGTCTTTAGATCCATCCACGTCTCAACAAATGACCCAATATCATTCCTTTTTATGGCTGAGTAATATTCCATTGTGTATATGTACCACATCTTCTTTATCCATTTGTCTGTCAATGGGCATTTAGGTTGCTTCCATGACCTGGCTATTGTAAAGAGTGCTTCAATGAACATTGGGGTGCATGTGTATTTTTGAATTATGGTTTTCTCTGGGTATATGCCCAGTAGTGAGATTACTGGATCGTGTGGTAATTCTATTTTTAGTTTTTTAAATAACCTCCATACTGTTCTCCATAGTGGCTGTATCAATTTACATTCCCACCAACAGTGCAAGAGGGTTCCCTTTTCTCCACACCCTCTCCAGCATTTGTTGTTTGTAGATTTTCTGATGATGCCCATTCTAACTGGTGTGAGGTGATACCTCATTGTAGTTTTGATTTGCATTTCTCTAATAATTAGTGATGTTAAGCAGCTTTTCATGTGCTTCTTGGCCATCTGTATGTCTTCTTCGGAGAAATGTCTATTTAGGTCTCCTGCCCAATTTTGGATTGGGTTGTTTGTTTTTTTTAATATTGAGATGCATGAGCTGTTTATAAATTTTGGAGATTAATCTTTTGTCAGTTACTTCATTTGCAAATATTTTCTCCCATTGTGAGGGTTGTCCTTTCATCTTGTTTATGGTTTCCTTTGCTGTGTAAAAGCTTTTAAGTTTCATTAGGTCCCATTTGTTTATTTTTGTTTTTATTTTCATTACTCTAGGTGGTGGGTCAAAAAAGATCTTGCCATGATTTATGTCAAAGTGTGCTCTTCCTATGTTTTCCTCTAAGAGTTTTATAGTGTCCAGTCTTACATTTAGGTCTTTATTTTGAGTTTATTTTTGTGCATGGTGTTAAGGAGTGTTCTAATTTCATTCTTTTACATGTAGCTGTCCAGTTTTCCCAGCACCACTTATTGAAGAGACTGTCTTTTCTCCATTGTATATCCTTGCATCCTTTGTCATAGATTAGTTGACCATAGGTGTATGGGCTTATCTCTGGGCTTTCTACCTTTTTCCATTGATCTATATTTCTGTTTTTATGCCAGAACCATATTGTCTTGATTACTGTAGCTTTCTGGTATAGTCTGAAGTCACGGAATCTGATTCTTCCAGCTCCGTTTTTTTCCATCAATATTGCCTTGGCTATTCGGGGTCTTTTGTGTTTCACACAAATTTTAAGACTTTTTGTTCTAGTTCTGTAAAAAATGTCACTGGTAATTTGATTAGGGATTGCATTGAATCTGTAGATTGTTTTGGGTAGTATAGTCATTTTCACAACATTGATTCTTCCAGTCCAAGAACATGATATATCTCTCCATTTGTTGGTATCATGTTTAATTTCTTTCATCATTGTCTTATAGTTTTCTGCATACAGGTCTTTTGTCTCCCTATGTAGGTTTATTCCTAGGTATTTTATTCTTTTTGTTGGAATAGTAAGTGGGAGTGTTTCCTTAATTTCTCTTCCAGATTTTTCATCATTAGTGTATAGGATTGCAAGAGATTTTGTGCATTAATTTTGTATCCTGAAACTTTACCAAATTCACTGATTAGCTCTAGTAGTTTTCTAGTAGCATATTTATGATTCTCTATGTATAGTATTATGTCATGTGCAAACAGTGACAGTTTTACTTCTTCTTTTCCAATTTGTATTCCTTTTATTTCTTTTTCCTCTCTGATTGCCTTGGCTAGGTCTTCCAAAACTATGTTGAATAATAGTGGTGAGAGTGGACATCCTTGTCATGTTCCAGATCATAGAAGAAATGCTTTCAGCTTTTCACCATTTAAGATGATGTTTGCTATGGTTTTGTCATATATGACCTTTACTGTGTTGAGGTAGGTTCCCTCTATGCCCACTTTCTAGAGAGTTTTTATCATAAATGGGTGTTGAATTTTGTCAAATGCTTTTTCTGCATCTATTGAGATGATAATATGGTTTTTATTCTTTAATTTGTTAACATGGTGTATCACATTGATTGATTTGCATATATTGAAGAATCCTTGTATCCCTGAGATAAGTCCCACTCGATCATGATGTATGACCCTTTTAATATGTTTTTGGATTCTGTTTGCTAGTATTTTGTTGAGGACTTTTGCATCTATATTCATCAGTGATATTGGTCTCTAATTTTCTTTTTTTGTAGTATCTTTGTCTGGTTTTGGTATCAGGGTGATGGTGGCCTCACAGAATGAGTTTTGGAGTGTTCCTTCCTTTGCAATATTTTTGGAAGAGTTTGAGAAGGATGGGTGTTAGCTCTTCTCTAAATGTTTGATAGAATTCACCTGTGAAACCATCTGGTCCTGGACTTTTGTTTGCTGGAAGATTTTTAATGACAGTCTCAATTTCATTACTTGTGATTGGTCTGTTCGTATTTTCTATTTCTTCCTGGTTCAGTCTTAGAAGGTTATACCTTTCTAAGAATTTGTCCATTTCTTCCAGGTTGTCCATTTTCTTGGCATAGAGTTGCTTGTAGTAGTAGTCTCTTGGGATGCTTTGTATGTCTGCGGTGTCTGTTTTAACTTCTTTTTCATTTCTAATTTTATTGATCTGAGTCCTCTCCCTCCTTTTCTTGATGAGTCTGTCTAATGGTTTATCTATTTTGTTTATCTTCTCAAAGAACTATCTTTTAGTTTTATTGATCTTTGCTATTGTTTTCCTTGTTTCTATTTCATTTTTTTTTTTTTGCTCTGATCTTTATGATTTCTTTCCTTCTGTTAACTTTGGGTTTTGTTTGTTCTTCTTTCTCTAGTTCCTTTAGGTGTAAGGTTAGATTGTTTATTTGAGATTTTTCCTGTTTCTTGAGGTAGGCTTGTAATGTTCCCTCTTAGAACTGCTTTTGCCACATCCTATAGGTTTTGGATTGTCATGTTTTCATTGTCATTTGTCTGTAGGTGTTTTTTGATTTCCTCTTTGATTTCTTCAGTGATCTCTTGCTTATTTAGTGATGTATTGTTTAGCCTCCATGTATTTGTGTTTTTTACATTTTTTTCCCCTGTAATTGATTTCTAATCTCATAGCATTGTGGTTAGAAAAGATGCTTGATATGATTTCAATTTTCTTAAATTTACTGAGGCATGATTTGTGACCCAAGATGTGATCTATCCTAGAGAATATTCCATGTGCACTTGAGAAGAAAGTGTAATCTGCTGTTTTGGGATGGAATGTCCTTTAAATATCAATTAAATCTATCTGGCCTATTGTATCATTTAAAGCTTGTGTTTCCTTATTAATTTTCTGTTTGTATGATCTGTTCATTGGTGTGAGGTGTTAAAGTCCCCCACTATGATTTTGTTACTGTTGATTTCCTCTTTTAGAGCTTTTAGCAGTTGCCTTATGTATTGAGGTGCTCCTATGTTGGGTGCATATATATTTATAATTGTTATATCATCTTCTTGGATTGATCTCTTGATCATCATGTAGTGTCCTTCCTCATCTCTTGTAACATTCTTTTTTTTAAAGTCTATTTTATCTGATATAAGTATTGCTACTCTAGCTTTCTTTTGATTTCCATTTGCATGGAATATCTTTTTCCATCCCCTCACTTTCAGTCTGTATGTGTCCCTAGGTCTGAGGTGGGTCTCTTGTAGACAGCATATACATGGATCTTGTTTTTGTATCCATTCAGCAAGCCTGTATCTTTTGGTTGGAGCATTTAATCCATTCACTTTTAAGGTAATTATATGTATGTTCCTATTACCATTTTCGTAATTGTTTCAGGTTTGTTTTTGTAAATGCTTCTCTTCTCTTGTGTTTCCCACTTAGAGAAGAGGTTCCTTTAGCATTTTTTGTAGTGCTGGTTTGGTGGTGCTGAATTCTCTTAGCTTTTGCTTGTCTGTAAAGCTTTTGATTTCTCCGTTGAATCTAAATTAGATCCTTGCTGGGTAGAGTAATATTGCTTGTAGGTTCTTCCCTTTCATCACTTTAGTTTTATCATGCCACTCCCTTCTGTCTTGCAGAGTTTCTGCTGAGAAATCAGCTGTTAACCTTATGGGAGTTCCCTTGTATGTTAATTGTCATTTTCCCCTCGCTGCTTTCAATAATTTTTCTTTGTCTTTAATTTTTGCCAGTTTGATTACTATGTGTCTCGGCATGTTTCTCCTTGGGTTTATCCTGTATGGGATTCTCTGTGCTTCCTGGACTTTGGTGGGTATTTCCTTTCCTATGTTAGGGATATTTTCAACTATAGTCTCTTCAAATATTTTCTCAGGTCCTTTCCCTCTCTCTTTTCCTTCTGGGTCCCCTATAATGCATATGTTGTTGTGTTTAATGTTGTCCCAGAAGTCTCTTAGGCTGTTTTCATTTCTTTTCATTCTTTTTCTTTATTCTGTTCCACAGCAGTGAACTCCACCATTCTGTCTTCCAGGTCACTTTTACCTATTATTTTGCCCCAGTTATTGTACTATGATTCCTTCTAGTGTATTTTTCATTTCAGTTATTGTATTGTTCATCTCTGTTTGTTTGTTCTTTAATTCTTCTAGATCTTTGTTAAACATTTTTTTTT